>NC_137786.1:1408817-1671317 GCF_963383645.1 Muscardinus avellanarius
GGATTAGACTGATATAATTCTTTTGAGAAACCCCAAGAGGTAAAGCATAATCCTGATCACATCCAGAGTTTAAATTTGTATTGATTAGCTTTGCTCTGTTCTCTGAAGTTCTGTTTTGTATGTGCCTTACAGACTCATACACACTAATTCATTGCCCTAAACAGTCTTTCCTGCGTCGCCCAGGCCACCTCCAGCCCTGTTCTCACCCCCAGTGGCCTGCCCACCATTGGTCTTTTTCTATCCTACAGATCCACTGTCTCCAGAAGGTTATGTAGCCGGAATCACACCGCGACAGCTTTCCAACTGCGCTCCCTCACTTAGCAACACATTAAGTCTCATCTCTGTCCTGCCATGGGTTGATGCTCATCATTCTCACTGCTGAAAACACTCATCGTATGGAGACAGAGAGCTTATTGCCTAAGTGGTGGATCGTAGGGTAGCTGTATTTAATTTTGTAGGGAGCTAACAGTCTCCTTCCTTCCTTCCTTTTTCTTTTTTTTCCTCTCTTACACTAGGGATTGAACCTGGGGTATTCTACCTCTGAGCTATATCCCAAGCCTTTTCTCTTAAATTTTAAAACAGAGTCTTGCTAAGTTGCTGAGGCTGCCTAGAACCTGCCACCCTCCTGTCTCCCTCCTGTCTCAACTCAAGTATTGGGGTGACAGGAGTGAGCCACTGTGCCCAACTTTGTTTTTTTGTTGATGTTTTAAGTGTATTTATATACTTTAGATACAATTCCTTTGTCTGATATGTGTTTCACAACTATATTCTTCAAGACTGTGACTGGTATTTTCATTGTGAAAAACTTATTTTCATGGTTTAGTTATTAGTGTGTTTTTAAAAATGCTACTCACCAAATCAATGACCCTACGTCTTTTTCAAGAAATCTTAAAAATTTGCATTTTACATTTAGAATTTTAATTAATTAATTCCTATTTTGCACAGAGTAAAGTCATGCTAAGGTAAGTTTTTCTTTCTTTGCATGTGGGACCTCCCATCTTTCCAGCTCTTTTTCATCAAAACCAGTTGTTTTCCGTGGAATCGCTTTTGCTCCTCTGCCTAAGATCAGTCTGAGACCTTTGCATCTGTTTTGAAGTCTGCACTGCTTCGTTGGTCTCTGCATCCTTCTTTTGCTGACACCACACTGTCTGATTATGTAACCCGTCTAAATCTTGAAACTGAGAAGTACAAGCCTTATAACTCTGTTCTTCTTAAGTTGTTATTTGGGTCCTTTTGGGGCTATTGCCTTTCCATATAAAATCAGAGTTGTATAGTAGAATCTGTACAAGTTAATAAAAAATCACATTTACATTATTGTGTTTTTCAATCCATGAACACACGATATCTCTCCATTTATTTAGGTCTTGTATTTTGTCAGTTTTTCAAGTGGTTAATATAGAGCTCCTGTACATATTTTGATAGATTTATTTGATACTATTTCTTTTATGTTTGGTGCTATTATAAATAGTACTGTTTTAAGCTTTAAATTTTAGTTATTTATCGCTAGAAAACGGGAGTAGTTGTATTCTATTTAGTAACCCCATATCCTACATTGCTATATTTATTTATTTTAGGATTTTTTTTAATTTTGAGGACTTTTCTAAATAAGCAATCATGTCACTGAAAATAGAGACAAAATAATTTCCTTTTTTTCAATACTTTTTATTTGATTTTCTTCTGTGTGATTGAACTAGCTTGGAGTTTTAGTGTAATGCTTAGTAAGCATGGCAAGCGAGGAGATTCTCACCTTCATGATCTTAGAAAGAATGCGTCTATTTTTTGTCTTTTAAGTATATAATTAATTGTCAGCTTTTTATAGGTTTCAAAAATCAAATTGTGGAATTTCCCCTCTATTTTAGTTTGATAAAAATCTGTACTATAAATTACAGATTTACATTGGATTTTACTTTCTTTTTTCAGTTCTGTGGATGGAACCCAAGGGCATTCTACCTCTGAGCTATACCCCTATTCTTATTTTTATTTTTTATTTTGAAAGAGGGTCTCATTGAGTTGCTAAGGGCCTCACTGAGTAGTATGAGGCTGTTTGCAAACCGTGATCCTCCTGTCTCAGCCTCCCGAATGCTGGGATTACAATCCTGTGCCACCACGCTCGGGTTGCTAACTGCTTTTTATATGCCATTTGAGGGATCATACATACGTTTTTGTTTTTCAGCCAGTTGATATGGTGGGCCACATTGCTTTTCAAATTTTGAATCAAACTTGTTCACCTAGAATAAATCTTGCTTGGTTTTAGTGCATAATTCTTTTTATGCACTGTCAGATTTGACTGGTTAATATTTTATTTAGGACTTTTTCATCTATTTTCATGAGACACATTGGTTTGTCATTTTTCTTTATTGAAGAATCTACCAGATTTTGGTATAAGAGTATTGCTGGCTTCATAGAACAAGTTAGAAATGTTCCTTTTCACTTCTATATTTTGAAAATGATTGTGGATAATTAGATTTTTTTTATTGGCACTGGCCCTAGTTTTTACTCTTTATTTTAAAATAGGGTTTCACTAAGTTCTAGAGGGCCTCACAAGTTGCTGAGTCTGGCTGTGACCCTGAAATCGTCCTGTCCCCGCCTCCCAAGCCCTGGAATTACAAGCATGTGCCACCATGCACAGCTGAGAATTGGTATCTTTTTCCTTAAATTATTGAATGAATTAATTGGTAAAACTGATGAGGCCTTTGATTTCTATTGGGCACTTACTAATTATCTAATCATTTGCTTTAGTAGATACGGAGGTAGACCATCCCTTTCTCTTTGCATGCATTATGATAGTTTTTGCTCAAGAAAAGCTCCATTCCCTTTAAATCACCACAGTTGTGGGCACAGAGATGTTCAGAGTATTTTAATATTATGCTTCTAAGGTTCAAAAGAGCAGTGGGGATAACCTCTTGCGTATGGTCATAGTATTTTGTGTGTTCTCCCTTCTTTATTGTCCAGACAAGGCATCTCCTGTGGTCTATGATGATAAATTTAGCAGATACCTTCAGAAAATCAGTTTAGATTTCTCTTAAACTTTTTCTATTTTTATGTTTTTAATTTTATTAATTTCTACTCTCATTTCTATCATTTCTTTTTTTCTGCTTCCTTTAGGTTTACATTCTTATTCTTTCTCTAGCTTTCCAAAATGGAGAGAGTGTTGATTTTAGTTCTTTCTCTGTTCTGATTGTTTGTTTGTTTGTTTGTTTTGTAGTATTGGGGATGGAAACCAGGGACTTTCTACCTCCAGGCTATACCCCCAACCTATTTTATATTTTAAATTTGGAAACAGGGTCTCACTAAGTTGCTGAGAGCCTCACTAAGTAGCTGAGGCTGGCTTCAAACCTGCACGATCCTCCTGTCTCAGCCTCCCAAGCGCGGGGATTACAAGCGTGCACCCCCACGCCCGGCTCTTTCTTCCGTTCTAATATATTCTTGTAAAGCTTTATCTGTAAGCAAGGCTTTTCTGTATGTTCCAAATTAGACAAGTTGGGCTTTCAATTTTATTTGGTTCAAAATACTTTAAAGTTCATATTGTGTGTTCTATTTTTATAGAACTAGCTTCTGAAGGAAATTCTGTGGTCCATGTGCTACTCGGAAGCCCATTGCTTGATTTCAGAATACTTACAAATGCTTCCGTCACTGGTTTCTATTCGATTCCATAGTCATATGAAAATACACTTTGTGTAATTTCTAGTCTTCTGAGTGCGTTAAGGTGTTCTGTGGCCAAAAATGTCACATGTCTCAGAGAATGCTCCGCCGTGCTTGAGAAGAATGTATACTCTCCTGTGGATAGTTAGCTGGGGTATCCTGTATTAATTAGGTAGAGTTAATTGATAGTGCTTTCAGGTCAACTATCCTATTGACTTTCTTCTCTCTTGGTCATCAGTTACCGCGGGTCGTCAAGGCCTCCAGCTTCAGCAGTGGGAGTGCCCATCTCTCCTCCAAATCTTCCCACCTTTGCCTCGCACGCTGTGGCCAGCGGGCAGGTTTGCGCCATTTTGGAATCATCAGGTCCTCTTGGGACGCTGGCCCCTTTACCACCGTGCGATGCCATCAGCGTTACCCCAGATGCGTCTTGCTTTCCTAGTTCACTTTGGTAATCGCTCTTTTCGTTGGTATATCTAGGCACTCACGACTACAGTGATCACCATCCAGCTGGATTAATGATAGTCATGCCTGTCACGGCTTTATATTCATTATCAGGACTGTGGTTGCTGACACCTGTAGTTTAGATGGAGCACTTTGTATGATTTTATGTAGACAGTGGTTGTCGCAGAGTGTGTGGCTTGTATTTTGCCTTCCCAGCCCACCTGCAGGATGTCCTCCCTCACGTGGAGTCGCTCCTCCCTCTCACCCCGGGACCGAGGCCCTCCCTTGCCCGCATACTTTAATCCACACATTCTACCTTAATTTTCTGGAATTCTATTCCTTGAAAACATATCGTTTCTGGAAGGGCAGA
The DNA here is from genome assembly GCF_963383645.1 of Muscardinus avellanarius. NCBI lineage: Eukaryota > Metazoa > Chordata > Mammalia > Rodentia > Gliridae > Muscardinus > Muscardinus avellanarius. The sequence continues at coordinate 1,413,271 of NC_137786.1, forward strand.
TCTGTCGGTGATAACTCTCTGAGGTATTCTGTTGTCTGAGGAAGTCTTTGTGTCTTCACTTTTGAGAGCTGGCTCCTCTCACTGGTTGTAGAGTCTTAGGGTTATTTTCTTTCACCAAAGGGCCGCTGCGCTCCTACTTAGCTGTTCTTCTGTAGGGAAGGCACTTCCCCAGGGCTCCAGCCAAGACTTGCTCCTTGTGCTTTCTGTGATCCGAGAAGAATTCCCGTGTCAAGCCCACTCCTCCTTCTTCTCTTCTTTTCGTGTTGACTCTGCTTCATGTCATCTGAGCTTCTCCCATCTGCGCTCTGGAGTCTGTCATGAGCAATGAAAGCCCTTGCTTTCAATGAAAGCCTTGCCCATTGTTCCTCAAGCATTGATTCTGCTGTTTTCTCTTCCTGGTGTTCCAGTACCACGCACACGCCCCTGTCGGAGCTGCCCTGCCGTCCCTGGCTGTCTGTCCTGCTCTGTCTGTGGCTCTGTCTTCATTCTGTCGCTCTCTGCATTGGGTGGGATGGCTCCGTGTCCTCACACTCTGTGTCCCTGTGGGATGGCTTCGTGTTCTCACACTCTGTGCCCCTGTGGGATGGCTCCGTCCCCTCGCTCTCTGTGTCCCCGTGGGATGGCTCCGTCCCCTCGCTCTCTGTGTCCCCGTGGGATGGCTCCGTCCCCTCGCTCTCTGTGTCTCTGTGGGATGGCTCCATCCCCTTGCTCTCTGTATCCGTGTGGGATGGCTCCATCCCCTCACTCTCTGTGTCCCTGAGGGATGGCTCCATCCCCTCACTCTCTGTGCCCCTGTGGGATGGCTCCATCCCCTTGCTCTCTGTATCCTTGTAGGATGGCTCCATTCCCTCGCTCTCTGTATCAGTGTGGGATGGCTCCGTCCCCTCACTCTCTGTGTCCCTGAGGGATGGCTCTGTCCCCATGCTCTCTGTGTCTCTGTGGGATGGCTTTGTGTCCTCATTCTCTGTGTCCCCGTGGGATGGCTCCGTCCCCTCGCTCTCTGTATCAGCGTGGGATGGCTCCGTCCCCTCACTCTCTGTGTCCCTGTGGGATGGCTCCATCCCCTCGCTCTCTGTATCAGTGTGGGATGGCTCCGTCCCCTCGCTCTCTGTATCAGCGTGGGATGGCTCCGTCCCCTCACTCTCTGTGTCCCTGAGGGATGGCTCTGTCCCCATGCTCTCTGTGTCTCTGTGGGATGGCTTTGTGTCCTCATTCTCTGTGTCCCCGTGGGATGGCTCCGTCCCCTCGCTCTCTGTATCAGTGTGGGATGGCTCCATCCCCTCGCTCTCTGTGTCTCTGTGGAATGGCTCCGTCCCCTCGCTCTCTGTGTCCCCGTGGGATGGCTCCGTCCCCTCGCTCTCTGTATCAGTGTGTGATGGCTCCGTCCCCTCGCTCTCTGTGTCTCTGTGGGATGGCTCCGTCCCCTCGCTCTCTGCGTTGGTGTGGGATGGCTCCGTCCCCACGCCCTCTGTTTCCCCGTGGGATGGCTCCGTCCCCTCGCTCTCTGTATCAGTGTGGGATGGCTCCGTCCCCTCGCTCTCTGCGTTGGTGTGGGATGGCTTCGTGTCCTCACTCTCTGTGTCTCTGTGGGATGGCTCCGTCCCCTTGATCTCTGTATCAGTGTTGGATGGCTCCGTCCCCACACTCTCTGTATCAGTGTGGGATGGCTCCATCCCCTCGCTCTCTGTGTCCCTGTGGGATGGCTCCGTCCCCTCGCTCTCTGTGTCCCTGTGGGATGGCTCCGTGTCCTCACTCTCTGTGTCCCTGTGGGATGGCTCCGTCCCCTCGCTCTCTGCGTTGGTGTGGGATGGCTCCGTGTCCTCACTCTCTGTGTCCCTGTGGGATGGCTCTGTCCTCTCGCTCTCTGTATCAGTGTGGGATGGCCTATGCACCCCTCAGGCTCCTGGCTCTTTGCCCGGTGTTGACATGCAGAGCCCATCGAAGGCATTCTTCATTTCCCTTAGGGTGCTTTTTATTTACAGCCCCTCCTTGGAGTTTGGCTCTCCTCTCTCTGCTCACATCATCCATTCTTGCATGCTTTCTCTCTCCTATCAGCTCCTGACAGGCTATTTGTGGTTCAAGTCTCCACCTCCAATCCCACCCTCTGCACTTCCACTGTGGTTCGGGACGGCTGTTGACGTCTCCCTGGGAGGCGTGGAGGTGTAGGCTGTGGGTTCAGCTACTGTGGTCCCAATAGCTGACCCCGAGAGGAGCACGCAAGAGACACATGGGGCTGAGGGGCTGTTGGAGAAGCAGGCATGGCAAAGTGCCACCTTGGCTCAGCTGAGCTGAGATGCTGAGCAGTGCCCTCTGAGGTCTTCAGAACACACTCAGTCTCCACTAGTGGGGCAGCAAGAGTCCCTCTGTCTCCACAGGGCCTTGGGAGCAGCTCCGTGACCAGAGCTCCACGTCCCTGAAGGTGTCCCCAGAGCTCAGACCCCCGAGTCCTGGAGGCAATGTCACAGCCAGCTCTGCCTTCACCAGAGTAAGTGCCTGTTGGAGCCTAAGACTCAGAATCCTCCAGTGTGAGTCGGTGACCTTAGTCTAAGTCAGGCGCTTGCACAGAGAGGCTTCCTGTTAAGGAAGACTGGCCTGCTCCTGATGGCTGCTAGAGGTCTCTACGGGGAGACTGGAGATGTCCCTAAAAAGATTCTGGGCTCCATCTTCTTTGAAAGACACATCTGAATGAGCGTCCCAGGCCCACAAATGTAGGCGAAAAAAGACTGATTTCTTTTAAATATCTAGCATACACTTCTTGATATACTTGGAAGTAACTGAGGAGCCCTGAGGCTAGAGACAACCAAGTTTCTGCGATTTCATGCCATCTAGATTCATATTCTGAAAATAACGTCTCGTTGTTTAAAAAAATAAAGGAAAAAAAGCAGCACCCGTAATAGCAAAGCGACCCCCCCCCCAAATATTCTTTACTCTTCTGGTGAACTGGATTTGAAATCAATGTTTAGAAAAACTTCATGGCAAACCACAGCACCCACTGAGGAGACGGAAACTGGGGGAGCAGGAGGTACCCAAATGCAGGTGTTTACCCCGTCGGCTACGGAGAGGAGTTTGTGGGACAGAGCTCAGCTCCAGTGCAAACCCCGGCAGCGAGATGGGCCCTGGCCGTCCTTCCCTCCTCTGCTGCAGGAAGACCCTGCCCTCTGTCGTCCTCTTTCTCTCCCATCCTACCCTCCTCGGGTCACTCTAACACCCGATGAAAACCCCATTTTTCTGTGCTCAGGAGGACATCTGTGGGTCCCTTTCCCGGGGTCTCCAGCGCAGGGAGCAGGTGGAGACTGCAGTGATGAGGCGTGACCCTGCGCCAGGGCAAGGCTCCCTCACGGGGTCTGCTACTACTAGAACAGTGAACTCTGGGGCTGGCGATGGGCTTGGGAGGAAGTCCCCGTGGTGCCCGCAGGCTGGAGGTGACCAGGTCAGAGGTCTCTGCCATATTTTCTTCTAAACTCGGAATTACCAAGGATGAGCTCACAGCTGACAGACCCAATATGTGCAATAATTAGTAAAAAAATAAATGTGTGCTTAAGTATTAATGAAATAAATATTTAGCAGGTTATTTGAGATCTTTGTTATATCCTCAAATGTTTAAAAAATGATGAGAGGTGTATTAAAACTTTAAATATGACTCAGAGCTGAATGTGGCAGCGCATGGCTGTAATCTCAGTGTTTGGGAGGCTGAGATAGGTGCACCGCAGGGTCAAGGTCAACTCAGCAACGTAGCGAGATACTCAGAAACTCCGTGACATCCTGTTTCAAAATGAAAATAACAATAATAGCAATAATAATTATCATTATCATTATCATTATTACCATCGTCATAAAGGACTAAGCATGTAGCAGAGAGGTAGACTGCCCCTGGATTTAATCCTCAGTACCAAAATAAATAAAATAAATTATGACTCAGTAAAGGAGTTTTCCCAGGGTGCCTTGCTTTGTAATTTCTGAGGGCAGAGGTCTGTTTTCTAGAGTTAGGTAGGCCGATACCAGGAAGAAGCTGGAGAGACAGGCCTGGGCAGGATGAGGAGGTGGGTGAATATCTGCAAAAGGGCAGGGTTTGGTTGAGTTGCAAAGGGCCTTGATAAGCGGCTGCGGCTGGCCTTGAACCGTGATCCTCCTGTCTCAGCCTCCCAAATGCTGGGATTACAAGTGTGCACCACCACGCCTGGCTTTCCACATGGCTGGTTTCTATGAGGACCTGTCCTGGTTTCCAGGGGACATCTTCTCTGTGGCCCTGGATGGCAGAGAGAGGCCAAGAGCCCAGGCCCCTTCTGAAAGGGTGCTGGCCCCTTCTGAGGCCTCCCTGTGACCCAATCACCTGGGGATGCATGGTTTCAATATGCGGGTTTGGGGGACAGAGATGCTGAGCTCAGAACACAGAGCAATCGAGGGAACCCCAATCGTGTCTCTGCAGAAGGGCTCCTGGGGAGCCACGGGCGGCACGCGGGAGGTCCTGGACTGAGGGAGCTCCCAGATGCCCAGCCTGTGCTGACCTCAAGCACCCTTGGGGTCCCTGAGCCCCGGCCCAGCCCCCGGGCGGGCAGTATGGCTCACAGTGGGGCCTGAGTTCCAGGCTCACCCTGACACAGGAATGTGGGAAAGACAGTCTCGCCAGGCCAGAGACACTTAACCCGAGGCAAAGCCATCACCCAGCAGACAGACGCTGGAGCCCACTGCACCACAGTGCTTGGTTAATGCCTCTGACTGAGGCCCCAGTGCAGGCTCCACTTAGCAGGAGCCCTGAGCCACTCCTCGCAGCTCCGTCCCAGCCAGAGTCGGGCGGTAAGTGCTCACAGGTAAGCCACCTAACCGCCGAGACCCCACCTGTGAGCTGAGCTCTAAGGACCCCTGCCCAGCAGCTCAGCGAGAGGGCGGAGGGGGCGGCCTGCTCCGCTGGCTGGGCCGCCACCCCCGAAGCTCGTGCCCCTCATCCTGGACTCTCGGACACCCAAGACCCCAGGACAGACATTGGCTTCTTGTGTGTTTGAAAAGGCTTTTCTGCCAACGCAGACTTGGGTCCACAGCCCTGCCTCGTGTGGGGTGGAACACAGGGAGCACGGCGCAGTGCGGCGGCATAGGCCCACCTTCCTTCCTTCCTCCCTCCCTCCCCCTTCCTTCCTCCCTCTCTCCTTTCTTCCTTCCTCCCTCCTTCCCTCCTCCCTCTCTCCCTCCCTCATTCCCTCCTGCCTGCCTGCCTTCCTTCCTTCCTCCCTCCTGCCTCTTTCCTTCCTTCCTTCCTCCCTCCCACCTTCCTTCCTCTCTCTCCTTCATTCCTTCCTTCCTCCTTCCATCCCTCCCTCCCTCCCACCTTCCTTCCTCTCTCCTCTCTTTCCTCTCTTCCTTTCCTTTCTTCCTCTTTCCTTCCTTCCTCCCTTCCTCTCTCCTTTCTCCCTTCCTCCCGCCTTCCTTCCTTCCTCTCTCCTTCCTCCCTTCCTTTCTTCTTTCCTCTCTCCTTCCTCCCTCCCTCCCACCTTCGTCCCTTCCTCCTTTTCTTCCTTCCTTCCTCTCTTCTTCCTCCCTTCCTTTCTTCCTTCCTTTCTCCTTCCTCCCTCCCTCTCGCCTTCCTCCCTTCCTCCTTTCCTTCCTTCCTCCCTTCCTCCTTTCCTTCCTTCCTCCCTCTCTCCTTCCTCCCTTCCTCCTTTCCTTCCTTCCTCCCTTCCTCCTTTCCTTCCTTCCTTCCTCTCTCCTTCCTCCCTCCCTCCACCTTCCTTCCTTCCTCTCTCCTTCCTCCCGCCTTCCTTCCTTCCTCTCTTCCTCCCTCTTGCCTTCCTCCCTTCCTCCTTTCCTTTCTTCCTTCCTTCCTTCCTTCCTTCCTTCCTTCCTCTCTCCTTCCTCCCTCCCTCCACCTTCCTTCCTTCCTCTCTTCCTCCCTCTCTCCTTCCTCCCTCCCTCTTGCCTTCCTCCCTTCCTCCTTTCCTTCCTTCCTTCCTCTCTCCTTCCTCCCTCCCTCCGCCTTCCTTCCTTCCTCTCTTCCTCCCTCCCGCCTTCCTCACTTCCTTTCCTTCCTTCCTTCCTGCCTGCCTGCCTTCCCCATGGAGGGTTGCCACTGTTCTAAACCCCAGTGGGAGGAGAAACCCCGGAGGGGTCCCTGTGTGGCTTCAGCCTGGCTCTCACCCTGGACTTGGAGCCTGGTGCCCCCCTTCAGGTGGTGTTTGTCTCCGAACAGGGGCTCTGTGTGCTGCCGAATTATTGTTTTTTATCGGGGGAGGGGGAAATTTCAGAGACAACACGGTTCAGGATAAAAACTTTAAAACCTGACTTTTGGTAAGATCTCCAGAAACGGGTGGCCGCTCCCATTTTCCTAATTTTTTTTCCCTTTCTGTCTAAAAAATAAATGGGAAAGAAAGCCACTGAAATCAGATGAAAAGTGGCATTCACACACATAACCTTCAGCGCTCGGCTCACCTGGAGCGCCCCTACCCATAATGCACTAAGTGGATGATTAAAAAGAAATGGGGGCTTAACTGAGGGTAAGCGCGGGGTCCCCGGAGCTTTCCGGAGCATCGAACCGTGCGTCTACAGCTGTCTCCACACAAGCCCGACATTCTTTATTTATTTGTTATGAAATATTTATGGGTGTTATGAAAGGTTTAAAATAATGTGTCTGTCGCTCCTTCCCGTCTCTCCCTCTTGCCCTGTGCACTGTTTTCTAATGCATAAATAATTCCTGGCCCTGGACAGTGGGCGGCACATTAGGTGGGGTGGATCTGCTGTATCACATTTTTTCTGCCTGAGAGAAAATATCATTCCTGGTAATTTTCTACACTTATACAATCGGCGTTGACAGTAAATAATTGATGTATGAATTTAGGACTAAACTCCAGCACAATATGACTTTATGTCAGGGGTTACTCCCAGCAGATTTTGAGCTAAATCATCTTGCAAAATGGGTTCTTTCAGCAGAAGAAGAAGAAAAAAAAAGCCTTTTGAAATTATTTTAATGGAAAGCAGGGACCTTTGCGTATCTCTTTTTTTGATGGGTCTTGCTCTGCATGGCTGGTAATGAAACCGAGCCCTCCACCATCACGAGATGGGAAATGTTTCATTGGGATTACAAATGGCTTTTTTTGAAGATCGACGCAGCTGTTTGTACTGTCCCTCCTTTCCCTTCTCTTTGTGTGCGTCTGCGTGGGCTGCGTTGCGTGTGGCAGGCTGCCCTCTACTTTCTATCCTGGTTTCTTCCTTGGAAAGTACACTTTTGACTTAAATCACAAGCAGGATGTATTGGTAAGGTAAGGGCACCTGGCCTGCAGATACAGGGCCATGGTCCCTCCCATCACTGCAGTTAAAGTCCTTCTCATCACCAGGAGCAAATGCCCGCTGAGGCCAAGGCGGGGAAGGGTCGGACAGGAGAGGGCTCCTTCCTGAAGTGGCCAGAAGAGAGGCGCTCTGTCTTCTCAGCTTCTGGGGCGCAGGAAGATCAGAGAGAAGAAATGGAGGGGAGGCGGTGGGGTTGCTGGCTCCGCCTCCCACTGGGGGGCACGGTTTGGAGCCACCAGAAAGCTTTCTTCGTGTAATTGTGTCTTTCTTGGAGCAACGGCTAAGTCTTAAAAGCAGGCCCTCTCATCTTTGAACAGGCCCTCCCTTTACACTGTGACTCAGTCTGGTACTCGCAGCCGTACCTTTTATTTCTTCATGACCTTGTTTCCTTTAAGAAGTACTCAGGCCTTTCATGTGCCGAACTTAATGACGTAGAAAACAAATTGAGAAATCGAGTAACATTTACAACCTCTTGGAAAACTGTCTATGATACCAGCAAAGCTGCCCGGAAGGCCCGTCTCCCCTCCGCCCCTGGAGGAAGTCCAGGCCTCCAACCCGCTTGGGCCAGGTCCTCGCTCTCAGAGAAACACTGATTTCCGAGGACTCACACCTATTTCCTTAGAAGACGTGTTTCAGATGAGCCATCTCAAACAGATTGTTAAAGTCATGCCTTCGTTTACACGTGCTGGCAGATGTGTCTATACTAGACGCTGGGTAGACTTTTCCATCTGGGTGCATGGTTTGTGTGTGTGCATGTGTATGTTGGCTGTGGGCACGCGTGTGCGTGCATCACGCTCATGTTAGCTGTGGGCATGCATGTATGTGTGCATATTCATGTTAGCTGCGGCCTTTGTGTGTGTGTGTCTTCATGTGGATGTGTGTTCTCAGTGTACCCACCAAAGACCGCGGGCATTCGGGATAAAGCTTTCTTAGAAGATCCAGGCAAGCCAAGTGTGGTGGCACACGCCTGTAATCCCGTTACTTGGAAGGTTGAGGCAGAGGATTTCAAGGTTCTAGGCCAGCCTTAGCAAGTTAAATAAATAAGTAAACAACTAGCTAACTGAATAAATAAATAAGCAAGGCTCAGAGGTAGAGTGAACCCTGGGAGTTCAATTCCCAGTACCCAAAACAACAGCTCACATTTAGAATGTATACTTAAACATATTGAAGTCAACCACTAAGCCAAGCAAGGGAGGGAGGGTTGGGGACGGAATGGGGTGGGGACTGGGTAGGGGCAAACTGGGCGATGAGTGCATGTATGTCTACACAGTTTTTTTTTACCCCATTACGATGTATGAAAACAATGCACCAATTATAAAGAAAAGAATATATTGGCCAGAGCTGGTGGCTGGGAATGGCTCGGGGCTGCAGGGACAGCAGGCCCCGTGGAGGGCACCTGCCTGCGCACACGTGTGTGTATGTACAAGCATGCACGTTTGTCTGTTTGCACCATCATGTGTGCGCATGTGCATATGTGTAGGTGAGGTGAACATTCACGATTAGCAGGTGTCTGGGAAGTGATCGGCATGACGTCACTGGCCATCGTGATCCCCAAAACCACATCCTTGCTAAGCTGAAAAGTTGAATCTGAATCTTAGACTAGTGACCTGACGACCAGCTTGTCCATGAGGTCTACAAGAGGAGATAGAGTCTTTGAGTTCCAAGCACAAAGGCCAAAGTCCTACAGGCCACATCTCCACATGGGTGTGTGCATGCTACATATGTGTATGCACATGTGGGTGTGGATGGGTGTGTGTGGCTACATATTGTGTGTGTATGTGTATATATGAGTGCATGCATTGTGGGTGGATGTGAATGTAGATGTGTGTATGTGTGGTTGTTTACTATGTGCATTATGCGCATGAATGTACACACATGCCTGTGAATACACGAGCACATGTATGCATGAGTGTGTGTGTAGAGATCTGTGCCTGTGTATTGTGTGTGTGTGTGTGCGTATTGTGTGCACATGGGCTGAGTGTGTGTGAATGTGCTTCTTTGTACATTTGGATGCGGATATGTGTGTCTGTGTACATCTCTGTATTTGTGCATATCTCTGTGTATGCCTCTGTATGTATACATGTGTCTGTGTATATATGTATATACATATATATGTATATCTTTGTGTGTCTGCTTTATATATATTTGTATAAAAATGTATTGGGGCGTGGTGGCGCATGCTTGTAATCGCAGCATTTGGGAGGCTGAGACAGGAAGATGGTGGTTCGAAGACAGCTTCAGCTCCTGCTTAGTGAGGCCCTTTGCAATGCAGTGAGACCCGGTTTCAAAATAAAGAATAAAAAATAGGGCTGGGGGGGTAGCTTGGAGGTAGAATGACCCTGGGTTTCATGCCCAAACCCACAGACAAAACAAAACAAAACAAAATAATATAAAATATATTTGTATCAGAATCTCTGTGTTTCTATAAGTCTGTGTGTCTCTGTGCATTTGTATGAATGTGTGTGCAGATGCCTCCATGTGTCTATCTGTATACATGCCTGTGTGTAGCTTGGTTTGTATGTACTGCCTTTGTGTATCTCTGTGTGTATATATGTCTCTGTGTGCTTTTATTTTGCTGTGTGTCTGTGTTTATGTGTACATGTGTGCAGATGTGTGTGTGTGTGTGTGTGTGTGTGTGTGTGTGTATGCATGTCTGTGGTGTGCAGACAGTGGGTGAGTCTGAGAGTCCCTGAGGGCAGAGGTGTCCAGGGACACGCCAGGTCATCTGGCCAAACTCCTGTCCATGGTGCTCCTGAGGTTTTGGGCCCTGGCACTGGGTGGTGGGGGTCTGGGCCTCAGACCTGCATGAATCTCCTTCCCTGTGAACAGGGCAGAGGGCGGCCCTGCTGGTTGGGCTGATTACCTCCTAGTTCCCAAGAGGACGTGGCACCTGCCATCTGGTGTGGGTGGCAGGTGGAACAGGGTCTGAGAGCCCCACACACAGGGCTGCTCTGTCCTCAGAGAAGATCTGATGGGCGTTAGCCAGCCTGACCAGGACAGCCCACCCCAGGGTCTCAGGTAGGTCAGCCTCAATAGGCCCTGAGATGCCTAGGGAACGGCATCATCACCTTCTGGACCCCACAGACGAGGCTGGGCTATGTGTCCCGGTCTCCCGTGCTTCTTATTGGACACCTGTGCCCCACTCGGGTTCTCCTGGCCCTGTCGGCCGTCCCTCCATCTCTTCCCATCAGAGCCAGAGGCACTATTGGAGCCCCTTCCCCTCAGGCCCCATCCTGCCGTAGCCTCACACCCTGACCGTGTCTCCCCCGTGGCTGACGGCTGTCTGGGAGGAGGAGGAAGGGGTGCATGGGCAGAGGGAGCTGCTGCCACAGCCTCAGGCCGGCTGGGAGGGCCACTCCCCTCCCATCCACCACCCCCAAGCCTTTCCCAGTGTCTCAGCTGTAGCCTGAGGTGCCACAGAGGTCTCCAAGAGGCATCTCTGGCCTGGATGGGTGAAGGAGTGCCATGTCATTGCTCTCTGAGGAGGGGAGGGGAGCAGGAAGGAGGAGCCTTGGGCAGGACAGGAGAGGTGTCCTGCATCCAGGCTGGCCTCCCCATGGGAGGGGTCTTGCTTCCTGTTGGGAACAAGCAGTCTCCCTTCCCAGTGGTCCAGAGGGCACAGTGATCGAGTCCAGCAACCCAGGCTTGATAGATGGGCCCTCCAACGCCCATCCGGATGCAGCCGTGTTTGGAGGCCAGGATGGTAGCACTTGGAGACGCACCTGCAGATGACTGAGGCCTGGGACCCCGCAGACTGCTGCTCTCCTAGCCCCACGTCTGGGGTCGCGGTCATCTATGACACCTGCTTCACCCCGTGAGATCCCGAGGTGGCCAGCAGCTGGGGGTCTGAGGGATGTCACCCTGGCCTCCCAAAGGACTGGGTCCCTGCCGCCTTCCCATGGTGCCTGCCACCAGATCTCCTGGACCCGAGGCTCAGCGTTCATCCTAATGCTTGGACCATGCTTGAAACCCTGAGCTCTCGGGGGTCCTGGGACGTGCAAAGGTCAGGCTTACTTAGCTCCCAACCAGAAAACCAAGAAGATGCTCCTTGGTTTCGCGCAGCACAGTCTGATCTTGGCGTGAACTCCCGGTTCTTTTCTCTTGAGGCTTGGGGGACAGGCTCCTGTAGAAGTCTGCACTCTTTGGGGTGCTTCTGAGGACAATGGGCCCTCGCTATTTCATCTGGCGTGCGTGGGGTTGGAGGACCTCAAGCCAGCCGCCCACTCCCCTTCCTAACAGGATGCGGCCGCCCCAGGAAGGGAGCACGTCTCAGTGTCTGTAGCCTGCTGGGCACACCCCGTGGGAACGGCACTCTGTGTCCGGGACCTAGCTGAACATCCACCCTGCACAAGTCCTGCCAAGAACTGACATGAGGAGCAAGGATCCTACTGCTGTGTAGACAGAGACTTCTACACACGGCCTTGAAGGTCATATCTGTAAAGCTTTGGATTTGGGGTGTCCCGCAGACCTCGGAAACGGGGTGGCAATATTGGAAGTACGGCTTCCCATGGGAACCAGAGAGAGGGAGAGGACAAAGCTTCACTTCTCTCAGCATGGGGCAGAAAGCAAGAGAGAGCTGGAGAGAGGGGCACACGTAACTCCCAAGGCCCCATCCCCAGACATCCGCCTTTGGCAGTCACAGCCCACCGGCCGGGGTCACCATCCAGATAAACCCATTAGGATGGACTTGTCCACGGCTGGGATTACAACCAGGCCCCGCTTGTGACAGCAAATCCATTGCAGTGGGTTTGCTAGGGTGGTGGCCCAGGCTGGTAGTGTGTGGCTGAGGAAGGTGCGTTTCTGGGGGTGTGGCCTTGGGGATCATATGTGGTTCCAATATCTCCAAGGAAACCGCGAGCAAATGCGTCGTTTTTCCTCTATACGATCAGTCCTTCAGCTTGTAGCTATGTAAATGCTGGCAATACGATATCCAAGAGAAAAAGAATGACGCCAGGTCCCGCCAAGTTCTGAAACGTGGCTGTGGCCTCGCCGCAGCCAGCCGACGGGGTGGCGCTCAGCAGCGTCAGGCCAAGGTGCAGCGGCGGCCCTGCTGGACAGGGCAGGGCCAGGCCGGGCCGTGGCCAGCCCTCCGGCCCACCTCCTCCCCGTCCCCACACAGTGCAGGCACACCGCGTGGCCCGGGAGCTCAGCACGAGGCCTCTGTGGATGCATAGCCCAGGCCTTGCGGCTAGTTTTAATTCTTTGGAGAACCAATCCTAACGGAAAAGCTAATTAAGATTTGTACAGGACGTCTGGCAGCGCGCCCCCCGGCGCCCGTGTACAGAGCTCTGATACTTGCCGTGCTCTTTCCAGGCGACCCTTTCTCGGGACACGTGTGGGCCTGTCGTGGCCACCACTGTGCGCTTGCAAAGCACCCATAGCCTCCTCCTGGAGCGGGACCTCACGAGGCTCAGGTCTTAGCTTGCCTGCAATGTTGCTCAGGTATTCAGGTAAATTCTGGAAGAATCTGGAGTCTTTCTGAAGGGTAGCCACGTCCGAGTGTTCTGTCAGAGGCAGCCAGCCCGGGCCTCTTGCAAGCCCTGGCCTTCAGCTCCGGGCACGGAGGTTGGTCTGGAGGGAGCAGACGGGGTCCTTCTTGGGATAGTGGGCTATGGAGATTTGAGTTTATCCTGGGCGTTGGAGATATCCAGGTTAGGAAAGGAACCCCAGGCCACGAGGCGGACAGAGCCCCAGAAGGCCAGAGTGAGTGAGAAGGACAACAGGAGTCCTCAGGTGACCCAGGGGCCAGGACACAGAGGCAGCCATGAAGGGCTGGGCGGGTTCTCACATCCCCGCAAGCTCAGCGGCTACTTTGGCATCCCCTCCTCCCTTGATCTCTAGGTGGCAGGAGCTGGGAGCGGCCCTGGCGCTGGGCAAGACCTGGAGTGTTTGGCCACTGACGGAGGCTGCTGCTGAGTGGTGGAGACCAGGCACAAGTTCTCTGTGGGTCGCCCCTGGAGCCAGCGCCGCCGGCTAGGACCAGCACAGGTGACACAGCCTGCAGAGCCCCTTCAGCCCTGTGCAGCAGCCAAGGTGCCCGCGGCCAGGAGAGGCCATGGCAGCGGCCGGATGGACGCTGAGGGGCATGGGCATGAGGGAGGAAGAGGAGCCGAGTTGCCCTGGCACACGGCACTGAGCCCTCCTTCTGCCCTTTACTCCCGCTCTGCCCGTTCCTTCAGGTGCTGCAGGACTTCAGGGCAGAGGCGCATGCCCGCAGGCCACAGGTATAGCCAGTGAGCTCTGTGGCCTTCTCAGGACCTCGGGGCCTCCTCAGCAGAGCCCGTCTTGACACCTTCCTGTGCGATCCCAGCATCTCCCTGTCCTGCAGCCCAACGGTGGGCAGCCGCTTAGTGCCCAGTGGAAGAAGAAACCCAGCTGACATCCTTTCCACGTTTCTGGGAAGGAGAGAGCCCGCTGCCGGCGAGGGCCCCATCAGCAGCCCATGAGTGCTTCTTCTAGAGCTGAGTTCCGACTGTTCTGCAGCTCAGGAGGCCTATGCGATTGGCTCCCAGGGACCTGGAAACACCTGAGCTGTCTGTCGAGAAGGCCCAAGCTGGGGGCACCTGGTGGGCAGGTTTCAGGGGTGAGCTGAAGTGATTGTGGACTGGCCCGAGTCCAGTTCACTCAGTGTGAGGATCCAGTGTAAATTAACCCTTCTCAGTTGCCAGGCATGGTGGTGCACGCCTGTGATCCCAGCACTTGGGAGGCTGAGACAGGAGGATCACAGGTTCGTGGCCAGCCTCAGCTCCTTAGTGAGGCCCTCTGCAACTTAGCGAGACCCTGTTTCAACATAAAGAATAAAACATAGGGCTGGGGATGTAGATTGGAGGTAGATGGGCCCTGGGTTCAATCCCCAGTATGGCAAAAATATATTAACCCTTCACAGTGGAAGGACACACCCACTCTGCGTGGTCCCCCGTGTCTGGGCAGCCCCAAGCATAAACCACATGGGAGTGATAATGAGACAGAACCAAGCAAGCCAGCAACAGGGGGCGCTGCCCGGCTCCCCGCCACTCCCGTCTGGCCATTCTTCCTCCCTGTGACTGCCAGGCCTGTCAGCGAGACCTCGTGGGGGCTCCCACCCCACCCAACCCCACCACGTCCAGTGACAGTTAAATGGGGCAAGTTTGGGGCACGCTGAGGCTGCTCAGGGACCAAACACCTGTTTCCCCAAAGAGACGGATCCCTTTAGCTTCCCTGCGTAGAGCCCTAGGTCAGACCTCTGACAGCCGAGCTGTACAGAGGACCGTGTGTAGATAAAAGGAAGCAAGCTTCCTTTTGCTCTCGGCGGGACCCCTCCTAACACTTATTTCTAAATGAACACAATCTACTCCAGAGCTCTTTAATGTAATAAAAATATAGCTCAGGGTCAGGTATGAAATTAATGACACATATTCCAAGTATTAATGCTCCGTGGGATGAAACAACTTCAATGAAGAAATAATCAGACGCCGTAGCCAGACCCAAATGGAAAAAGAGAGGCGCACACAAGCACTTCCAGAAGCACTCTGTGATGAGGAATTATGAAAACACACATAAAATATTTATTTTTAATAAGATGAATGTCCTATTTCTTAAAACCAAAATAAGATTAGACTCTTAACTTATTATCAAAGCACACTGATAGCGGCACCACACCGCCTCTTCATGTGGATGGAAATGCTAATTTTATTATCTTAATTTGTACAGCTATGCTTCTTGTCTTCTTTTTTCTTTTTAAAGTAAAATAAGTAGCAATCAGAAAGCTTTGGGGTTTCGTTTACACGAAGCAACATCTATAGTACCAAATATCCAACTAGGAAATTTGTCATATCCAATAATTACATGGTGGAACAATTTTCTACCTGGCAAGACTGTTGAGGTGGGCTCCAAGAACGGAGCTCATGAAAACGGGTGTGAGCGTCGCTCGGGCTGGAAAATGCACACGTCTGCTGACAACACAGACCCCGAACATGGGTGAGGCCGCAGGTGCCCCAATGTGACCGCTTGCAGTCCCGGCTCCAGCCAGCAGGTGAGTTAGCATCTCCTGCCGGTCACTTGTGCTCTGCAGGGCCCCGGCCTTTCGGTCTTCCAGCCAGAGCAGTGGAACAGGGCTGGTTCCAGCAGAGGCTCCTGGTCCCCACGGGAGCCCCAGGTCATTGTTTGACACCTGGCAGTGATCTGGGATGTGCTGCTCCCCCCACACCAACCGCCATGAGATGCCTGATGACCTAAACAGACAGCACAAAGGGAGAGGTAAATCAAGTGGGCGCCCAATAGCACTCCACAAGCCCCTAAAGACATGTTCTTGAACATAGGCAGTGGCAAAGGCGGCGACTCTGTTAAGTAAAAAGGGCGAAGATAAAATTGATCGTCAATGTGCTCTCCATAATATCATGTCCATTTTCCATAGAAATATGTGTACACATAAAATCTATAATTTCACAAGACACATACACTATATTATTATATACCCATTGATATGAATATAAATACACACACATGCACACAAATGCCTGCAACTTATTTTTATGTTCTTTTCATATCTTTCATCCCAACAAAAATGCTATAATAAATTTGGATTCTTTCAATTGAAAAATATTGCTCTTAATACTGTATATATTGCCCTTAGTACATCTTCAGGGAATGGAGATAGCTTAGCACAACCTGGACTCCACTGGTATCTTGATTTTTAAAAATCTACATAATTAATAATATGAATTATTATTTCATCAACTCATTCCTTATGTCTGTGATTACTGATTTCTCTTGGGGTTATCTGTCTTTGGTTTTTACTATCTTTGCCGTTTAGGTCTTAACTATTTTTCTTACTCAAATAAATAGTTTTTAATGTCAGTTGCACTATTTTTTCAGTGTATCTTCAGTTTTTAAATGTGCAGGTGTGTTCATTGTGTCTATGGTCAAACGTGTGTGCTTATTTGCATGTCCCTTCAAAAGCTGTGAATTTGTAAAGTCCTTTGCACCTAGAGATCAGTGGCCATGCTTGTTTTTCTAGTATTTCATGTGTTTTCCATTTTTATTCTTTACGTTCAGCTTTGTTAAGCTATCTTGTGACCACAAGTACTAATGCCCACTTCTTATGGCATTTATTCATAATATACTGAAAGCTAACGTCCGTATCCTACAGGGTCCCCCTGTTTTCTCCACTTGTACATTTTGGTGAACGTTATAAGCAACTGTGAACTTACAACATATTTTACAATCTTTCTGATTGTATATATATATATATATATATATATATATATATATATATATATATATATATATTTTTTTTTTTTTGGTGGTACTGGAGATGGAACTCTTCTACCTCTGGGCTACACTCCCAGACCTATTTTATATTTTATCTAGAAACAGGGTCTCTTAAGCCAGAGCTGCTGGCTTCGAACCTGTGCAATCCTCCTGTCTCTGCCTCCCAAGCATGGGGATTAGAAGCGTGCGCCACCACGCCCAGCCTGATTGTATTTTTTTATAAAGAAAGAAAGCAAAAAAAAAAAAAAAAAAAAAGGAAAAGTGGGAACAAAAGTGGGAACAAAAGTGGAGAGAAGGAAAAGGAGGGAGTGCGGGAGGAAGAAAGCTATTTGCAGTTATTTGGTTATTTCAGATACATTTTTAGAGCATTTTATTACATTTATTCCCAAAATGTTTTTCATGCTGATTTTTAGATAAAAATAACCTCCATACTTTCATTTTCAACTCTGATTCAAACTCTTCCGACTCTCTCAGTTCATAAAGCTGCTTTTCTTCCTGTGGTAGCACAAGACACCCGTTTGATGAATGAGGAACGGAACAGAAGTGCATCCTTCCAGCACATTTTCTACATGGTCACTGCGGTGGAGGGCAAGCCCCTGCCCTAGTAGCAGTAAGTGAAACAGTGAGCTTGCAGAATTATCCTTTAAAAATGAAATCTATTTGATTTTAATTTATATGATTGAAGTTTTAATGATCATTTTTTACAAAAGAAGCGGGCATAGTCAGGTGTGGTGGCACACGCTTGTAATCCCAGTACTTGGGAGGTTGAGACATGAGAATCGCGGTTCGCGGCCAGCCTCAGCTAACTAGTGAGGCTCTCTGCAACTTAGTGAGGCCCTGTTTCAAAATAAAGAATTAAAAATGGGTCTAGGGGTTTAAACTCAGAGGTAGAATGCCCCTGGGTTCAATTTCTGGCACAGCAAACAAAACAAAAACAAACAAACACGAAGCTGGTGTGATGCATGATTCCTGACCCGCAAGAGGCTGCCTCACTCACCTAGGAGAGCCGAGTGTGGCCGGCTGTGTCTCCTAGTTGGGTTTGCATACTGGGATTGTTTCTCTTTCATAATTTGAGAAGGTTTTTCATGATCTTTTCTCATTATGAACATGGCATTGAAATACAAGGCTTCTTGAAATTTTTACAAAATTCACCATTAAGTCCACCTTGCCCTATAAATGATTATAGAAAAGTTCATTTGATTCTTGCATCGGTCATGATTGATTAAATGTCTTTTGCCTGGAGTTGATCATTTGTATTCCCTAGAAAACTGTAGATTGGACCACAGCTTTGCTTGGACTTGTTATGATGATGGCGCCTAGCCTTCAGAGAAAGATTTCCCAGCAGTCACTGGTACTGTCCATCTGATTGACCGCTTCAGAGTGTCCAAGGAAAGAGCACTGGCTGGGGTCCTTGGCCCATGTATGTGGTTTTCTAGGCTGGTTAATCCCGCACGGTTGCTGATCCACTACGTGGCTCCAGGCGGCTCAGGCCCTGCCTTCAGGATGAACAGTTGTGGATGGGGGGAGCCAACAGAGCCCCCCCCCACGCTGCCCACACTGACTGAGGGACCAGGTTGGGCCACGGGTGCTGGAGGGCTGGAAAAGAGGTGTGAGCAGGTGAAAGGCCCGAGTGGGGTAGGTTTCCCCGGAAGGGCTCCACTCAGCTGGGATGCTCTGACACAGCCACAGGCAGGGATGAGCCCACAGCTCTGGAGGCTGAAGTCGGGGTTGGGTGAGCAGGTGCTTGAGAGCCCCAGCCTGGTTTACAGAGGGCTCTGCTCCCCATGTCCCCAGCGGGTAGATCAGGGCCAGGACCTCCTCTGTGTCTGCTTTCTAAGGGCACTGACCTCTCAAGATGGATCTCAGGACAGATCTCCTAAAGGCCCCTCTCCTAACACCAGGTCTGGGACGAGGCCTAAACACTGGAGCTTTGGCCAAGGTCAACCTTCAAACCCCATCCAGGACTGAGTGAGCTGGGGACAGGTCTCAGAAGGGGTTCTGGAAGGAGCACAGCACTGTTCAGGGTCAGGCGGAGGACAAAGAGGCCCCGATGGACAGCTCCTCTGCCGACCCCAAGGTGGAGGAAGCACTTCTGGAGACACTAGCTGGCCTCTATGATAGTTCAGCTGCTTTAAGAACTTGAGCGTCTTTGATGAGTTCAGCTAAATCTACCTCCCACACAAATATCCGAGTTGCATTTGGTTTTTCTACAGACTTCGGCTGCTTGTACTGAACCGAGGAGCCACCATGAATCATTCCAGGCCCCACCCTGAGCCATTTCACCCTGGGAAGATCCAGTCTGTAAAGCTTTCTTGTTGGCGGCCTGGTGTTGCAGAAACATTTAGTGTCACTGCCAGGACCTGCTGCCCCGGAGGGCTGTGTCTTGGCGACTTTGAGCAGTGGCTCCCTCCACCTGCGGCAGCCTCTTTAGGGCCTTCTGGCCCTCCCTAAGGCTGATGGCTCCTCTTCTCAGCCGGTGGGTAAGGTGGCAGGTGGCACCAGGCACCCTTGCCACACTTGGTCACCAATCTATGTTACCTGTGGGGGCCAATAGGGTGAACCAGGAGTATCTATACTCAGAGTTCAGCACATCCTGATCCTTGGAAAGTATTTGTGATGTTGAGAATAATGAAAACGACATCCAATTAATCAGATTAAAAGAAAAAATAGATGAATTAAGAGTTTGCAAATTTTCTGGGCAGTGGCATTTAAATTATTCATACCCTTAACCTTCTCTGTCTAAGTCCACTGGCTATTATTCTTTAGCATTCCCAGGAGCTGCGGCAGACTCTCGATACACTTTTAAACAGGTGGCCTTTTATTGTACCAATTAAGTTCTTACCAAGAGGAGGAGTGAACTTGTAGTTATATTGAGTATGGGAAATTGGCGGCAAAGTCACATCAAGTTGTTGGTATCTTAGTTTTCTCTTTTGTAAAAGATAACACTTTGTCATAATTTGTTAACTGGGCATTGCCTTTAGGAAACCCCTCACCTCTATGTCTTGCAGGATGCAGCTGCAGTGAATAGCTGGTTCCCATCCCCAGCGCAGAGATGCTTCTTGGGCCACATTCTTGGACAGTTTCATCCCTGTATTTCCAAAAGGAAGAGGTATCTACTACCGATCCTAATAGTGGATCGGGTGGTCTGTGGCTGACCCAGTATTGACTGTTAACACAGGAATGGGGCAGGGAACAACAGGGTTATTGGCTGGTTCCCTATTTGGGCAGAAGAGGACTGCAGTGGATAATGTTGATGTTGAGAATTGATTAGAAGTCTCTCACATGAACGACAATGGAGTCATAATGATTTTTAGAGAAATTTATTATTATTATTAGAGAAAGAGGACAGCAGAGGGGTCTGGGGAGGAGAGGGAGAGGGAGATAGAGATAGATGGATATATAGATAAATATAGAGAGATCTAGTAGCTGTCTTTCTACCAGCATTTTACTTTTATCAAGAATTTTAACCAAAACAGTGTAAAAATGATTAATCACAGGTACAGCAAAGCTGTCATGGGGAATCAGAGAAAACATCAAGGTAGTCACATGAATCATGGAAGGAAAGAGCAAACCAGGAGGTTGCCAGGGTCTGTGCTTATGGGTCTCACTTGGTCCTTGGGATTTGTCTGTGTGCAGGAATCCCCACTTGGGTCGGCATTTTGTGCCCCTCACCAGTCAGACTGAGGAGACCTCAAGGCTGATGACTAACAAGGTTTCCAACAGAGGGTGTCTGGTGGCATCTGGGCATAGGGTGTGCTGCCTGAAGCCACTGTTGGAGCCGTTCAAGGTCTGTGGCTCTTTTCTAAGAGATCAAGTTTATCTCATAGTCATTTTCAGTATCATTTATAGGTATTTGTTGTATAATTGTGTTTATACTTGGGAATCACGCTCTGTAGTGAGTTTCACCTGTGGACTGGAGAGTGAGAGGTATCTTATTGGGTGGCTCTCCTGTGTGGCTTCAGGCTCCCAGGATGTGTTGGTCCTCTCCAGAGGCTGAGGGAGGGTGGGTCTCCTAGCCCCTGCTGGTATGTGCCATTTGATCTCTCTAGACGTGGCTTCTTGGCTACAAAGAGCCCATGAACTGCCTCTTGGGCATGGAAGCCATCCTTAGTGCAGGGAGGACCTGGTCTACCCCTCCTGGCTGCTTTCTGGGTTCTGGCCAGCCTTATACCCTGGGCTGGAAGAAAGGAGGTTAGCTGGGGAGCCTGGCATTTCTGTGCAGTGGTCCTTCCAGACCAGCATCTGGGAGTGTGTCCTTGGGCCAGCTGGGGAGGTGTTGCCCGTCAAACCTTCCACAGTCCTACAAATCATCTTAGTCTTGCAAGAGCTCAGAGAAATACTGCAGGAGAGTACCCATTGAAGCCAATTCCCCAGCACTCCCCAACTGTTTTTTACCTAAAGGAGCATTCCCCCTTAACCTACCTACGAGGAGCCTTGAGATTTGAAGGCTTTGAACTTCTCTCACGTGGATTCAGTAGGCGTAGGGCGGCACCTCTACTCACATCTCCAGGAATCTCGTCCACTGCTCACGGCCAAGGGGCGGTCCTGGGTTGTGGGGTGTGCTGGAGCAGAACGGCCTGGCTCTCAGGAAGTCACTGCCATTTCAATGAGACTGGAGTAAGGTCCCCATCATCTGGCCGTGGCTCTGGCTATTGCCTCCAGCAGAGGAGCAACACCTCACCGTGGCCAGCGGCTACCTGGGGAGCTGGTCCTGCAAACACATCCTCACCAAGGAGTAAGGAAGAGGCTGCTCCCAGGACTGGTCTTGGGGAGTCGAGGGGTTGCAAAGGAGTTCCTGCTATGGAGGAAGCATAGCTGCACACGCCCGTGTAGCCTCAGCTGGCAGTCAAAGCCAGCGTCCCTGGCTCTGGGGCACAGGGTTGATGTTCTGCCACAGCCTCTGTTGCCATGACGGCAGGAAGCCAGCGCAGTGATGGAGGTGCCCTTGCCAGCGCACAGCGCCTTCCTCACCAGCTTCCCCTACTTTCTTTTGCATCTTCCTTAACCTCCTATTCTGAGACATTTTTCTCTGAAGGGGGCTGGAGGGGGTGGCTTCTTTCCACCCCTTGTCGGCCATGCTGAGCTGCAGAGGGAGCCCTCCCTGCTCGGATAACGCCAGATGCAGCGATGGCTGGGCCAGGCTGCCAATCTATAATGTCCCTGGCCATGATTAATCTGATAAATAATAAATATATCAATCTAGTCTTTTAGACAAGGACAAATTCTTACCAGCAGGGAGGCATGAGGCCTCTTTTACAGCTGCCTGTAGTGCTGGGATTAATTATTTAATGCTTAATTCTTCGGGAAATGAGAAAGTTTTGATTAATGCTGTCCAGTGTCGTTTCTTGCTTGTTTGATACGTGTCAGATAATTTTTCCTCGGCAGTCACTCTGAAGAAGCCAGAGGCTACTGTCATGGGGATCAGACACTGAATTTCCAGAGATTAATTGAAGTGAAAATTTAGAGAAGGCACCAGAAGCCGCACCCGAGATAACCTCTCTGTGCTAAATTTAGCTCTGTCGGGGGGCTTGGCTCATTGTGTCCTTATGGAAAACAGTTGTTTGCAATACTGAGCAAACCCGCTTTATGTTTGTTTTTGTTTTTGTTTCTGGCTCCCTCCAAGTCTGCAGGACAACATCACTTTGGCGGCTGACAGTTGGTCTGTCATCCTGGCTTTGCCAAAGGACTGGCGGTCAGAGGCAGACGTGTCTTCATAGTCCTGAAGCCCAGGTCTCCTTGTCCCTCGCCGTCCTGTTCACTGTGGGGCTCACTTCCTGACCTTCATCTGCTCTGCAGGTTCCCAACCCCTAAGGGTCAAAGCAGACCAGGAGAGAGAGAGAGAGAGAGAGAGAGAGAGAGAGAGAGAGAGAGAGAGAGAGAGAGAGAGAAGTGAGAGGAGAGAAGAGGAGAGGAGAGGAGAGGGAACTTCATTTCATCCCACTGGACTCCAGCTTAAAAGCATCCATCTCCGCACAGACTGATGGCCTCTGCACCATTTCTTTTCTACTTAATTAAGTGATCATGAACTGAGAGGCCTTCTGCCCACACAGGAGAGAAGCAGCGCACGGGGATATTTAAGGAAAGCGGTGCAGGATTCAGAAGAGCAACAGGACCCACAAAGAGACACAGAAAGGAGCCTGCCTGGGCCAGGCTCAGAGAAGGGTTCCACTCTTTCAGCAAGGTGCTCTGGTAAGGTGTGCATCAGAGGCTCCTCACATCAGCACAAGCTGGCTGCTTCCCCGGGTCTTCTCTGTGCCAGGGACAGGTAGCTAAGTGCTCCAAGGGCATAACTGTGAGCTCCAGCCACGGACCGAACAGAGCAGGTGCCCAGAACACAGTGGATACCCAGGCCGAGAGCAGCAGCCCAGCACGGGGCGCCCCTGCCGTTCCAGGCACATGGCGTCCGGGAGGTGAGAGCTGGTGACCCAGCCCTGTGCGCCAGGGCTGACTGCAGCAGCCATTCTGACCAAACTTACCCATAAGTTTAGTTCAATCCTTAACCAACTCTGAAGAGTGGTAGCTTTTGGCGTATTTGCTCAGTGGGACTGTTTAAAGCTACACTGAGGCGCTGTGCTAACAGAAAACTGAGACAAATTACCTTTTTTCTTCTTTTTTATTATTATTATTAACTTCATGCTCGCTTGGAATCTAGAAAGAATGCAGCCCTTCCTTCTCTCCCAGAAAAATGCACACACCTGCACGTTATTGTTGTTGTTGTTGTTGTTGGTGGTGGTGGTGTTGTTGTTGGTGTGTGTGTGTGTGTGTGTGTGTGTGTGTGTGTGTGTTCAGTGTACAGAGAAGATGGTCCTGAAGCAGATGCAGAGGGCTAGACAGCAGCTGCAAGCGTTGGTGCGGCCCAGGCCACGCCCCACTGGCCACCCGCCACCCTGCGGGAGAAGCAGGAGCTCCAGGGACGGAGAGCACAGAGCTGAATGGTCTCTCTGAGATTCTGCCATCCCAGTGCCTGATCTCCAGGCCTTTCCAGAATGCACAGAACCGCAGGGTGCGAGGGCTCCTCACAGGCTCTTCTGGGCCTCAGGTCAGGCCCCTGCACAGCAGGATGTGGCTCAGTGGGCTGGTGGGGCTCCCTGTGCTGGGCGCTCAGCCCCCCTCCGGCCTCGAGAGAGTCCCTGACCCATGGCAGCCCCCACTCTGGCACAGCGCCTCTCAGGTCTGGTCTGTGTTCTCCAGGAGCAGTGCAGGGCTGGGGCCTTGCAGCTAAGTACTTCCTGCACACCCAGGGAGCCATCGCCAGGCGTACAGAGAAGCCCATGCTGAGTTGCCACATGCCGAGGGTGAGGGGCCATGGAGGCCTGCTAAACACGAGCGGCCCAGATGCCACGGGCCTGTGATGACACTGAGAGGGACGCCGTGTCTCCGCCGGCTCACCTGTGCTTCCTGCCTGGCATCAGCCATGTCTCTGGGGCCAGACTCAGCCCTGCACGCGGGGCCTGGGTCCCGGGATGCAGCCAGGGCAGTAAAGAGCCAGGCTGTCGGCACTGCCTCCCCACAGGGGCTGCCTTCGCCGGGGAAATGTGTTTAGGGAGTTTGTATTTTCTACTGCTTTCTTCTTGAACCTATTTGCATTTTAAATAATTAAAACATTAAAACTGAAAAATTTATAAATGAGAGCTGCTCAGAGAATCCTGCCTGGCAGACAATAGGAGAGAAATGATTACCCTGCTAGGGTCGCTTTAACGTCTTATCTGTCACTCTCCAGAGGGGCATCGCTGCCACGGCCGTGCAGCTCCTGGGCGCACAGACACGAGGCGGGCACGCGCATCGCAGAGACACATGGCAGAGACACGGCGCCAGCCAGCCTCGCAGCCTCCTCCTGCCAGCCTCTCTGCTCTGGCCACTTGAGGCCTCCGTGGGGAGGACTCCGACCCATCATGCAGCCAGCCCAAAGGGACTCTCCGCCGTCCCGGGGGCCTGGCCGCCCTCTCCCAGGGCCACCCACTCCCGTCAGAGTTCACTTGGATGCAGGCGAGGGCCCGGTGGAGTGACAGGCGCTGGGTCCAGCGCGCTAGGCCGGGCTGTAACAAGCGTGGGGACTGGAAGCCGCCGCAGCCGGGCAGCCGCATCATCAATCACGGCGCTGACAGCCGCCTTCAGTTTGTTTGTCCCACTCTGCATAATAAGTGATTGGATCAGGTTTAATTAGATATTGGGTAATCAATCATTGCCAACAAGGCCACTCAGCTTGGGATCTAGAAGCTGCGAGGAGAAAAAAGAAAAACAACAGCAAACCTCATCTCGTGTGCATAAATACCGCGGCCCAGAGCACACACCGTGGCGCGCGACCGAAGAGGTGGAGAGGTGTCTGCCAGACGCGGGGAACAGAATAATTCACATCTGGGCGCCACTTGCAGACAGCGCCGGGTGACATTTTACTTTTGCTGCATAATTACTTTTCAATATAATATAATATGCAGACCTGAGGGAGGGAGGAAAGCAATTAAATCACGCACCCGTCCCTCCTCCTGCGCCATCCCAGAAGTGAGCAAAGGCTGTCGTCTCAGTGCGTGTCCACTTGGGGCGAGGTCTGAGGCCATGCTGGGTGCGCTGGCTTTGGGGCCCGCCATTCAGGGAGGAGCCCCAGTGGCTCCGGGGCCCAGGCTCAGCTCTGAGGCTCAGGTAGATGTTTCCTACTTCAACATCAGTAGCCGGATTCCCCTTGCAGCTCGGTAGACCCACGGAGGTAATTGACCTCAACTGTGGGTTATTTATTCATTTATTTATTTAAAGCCTCCGTTTAACCTCATGGGTAGAAATAACAGGAAGCCTCATCACATTCATTATTGGGATGTCGAAGGTCATGTCAGTGCTTGTCTGCATCTCATTAGACACAAAGGCGAGCGGGTCCATGATAGACTCGGGACTCGAGTGTTCGTTAAGGGTCAGCAGGCGGACCCTGCAGCCCTCACTGCTCAGCTGCACCTCCAGGCGCCTTTGTGCCATAAACAGACTCGTCACTCCTGACTCTGATTGCAATTCCTGTGTGCAAGGAACGAACACCAGGCTCCTGGAAGCCAGGCTCTTCCAGTCCCCGGCGGGGCTCTTGCCTCCTCCTCCTCTCCTCATTTCATTAGAGGTCAAGCTCTCCATCCACTGTGAGACACGGGCCCACTCACCTGCGGGACAAGTGTGGCCATGTCCCAGGTGAGCGACACCTTTGTACTCTTGCGCAAGTTCCTGAGTGGGTGGCTGGAGGACG
The DNA here is from genome assembly GCF_963383645.1 of Muscardinus avellanarius. Lineage (NCBI taxonomy): Eukaryota > Metazoa > Chordata > Mammalia > Rodentia > Gliridae > Muscardinus > Muscardinus avellanarius. The sequence continues at coordinate 1,439,009 of NC_137786.1, forward strand.
GGTGGGGGGGTGGACGTGTGGGTGCAGGACTGGAGGGCAGCGGGAGGGTGGATGGCGAAGGATCTCAGGTGGGTGGAGGTGGATAGATGATGGGTGGAGGATCTTGGGTGGGTGGGTGAGTGGTGAATGGGTGGGCGTGTTGTGGGTGGGTGGAGGATGAGTGGGTGGATGGATGGGTGGGTGGATGGGTGGGTGGGTTGTGGATGGTGGGGTGGGTGGGTTGTGGATGGTGGGGTGAGTGGATGCATAGCTGTGTGGGTGTGTAGCTGTGTGGGTGTGTAGCTGTGTGGGTACATGGCTGGGTGGGTGCATGGCTGGGTGGGTGCATGGCTGAGCGGGGGAATGGCTGGGCGGGGGCATGGCTGGGTGGGGGCATGGCTGGGTGGGTGCATGGCTGAGTGGGGGAATGGCTGGGTGGGTGCATGGCTGGGCGGGGGCATGGCTGGGCGGGGGCATGGCTGGGTGGGGGCATGGCTGGGCGGGGGCATGGCTGGGTGGGTACATGGCTGGGTAGGTGAATGACTGGGTGGGTGCATGGCTGGGTGGGTGCATGGCTGGGTGGGTACATGGCTGGGTAGGTGAATGGCTGGGTGGGTGCATGGCTGGGTGGGTACATGGCTGAGCGGGGGAATGGCTGGGCGGGGGCATGGCTGGGCGGGGGCATGGCTGGGCGGGGGCATGGCTGGGTGGGTACATGGCTGGGTAGGTGAATGGCTGGGTGGGTGCATGGCTGGGTGGGTACATGGCTGAGCGGGGGAATGGCTGGGCGGGGGCATGGCTGGGCGGGGGCATGGCTAGGCAGGGGCATGGCTGGGTGGGTACATGGCTGGGTAGGTGAATGGCTGGGTGGGTGCATGGCTGGGTGGGTGCATGGCTGGGTGGGTACATGGCTGGGTGGGTACATGGCTGGGTGGGTGCATGGCTGGGTGGGTGCATGGCTGGGCGGGGGCATGGCTGGGCGGGGGCATGGCTGGGCGGGGGCATGGCTGGCGGGTGCATGGCTGGGTGGCCGCGTAGCCGGGTGGCCGCGCAGCCGGGTGGGCGCGTAGGTGCTGTAGTTTGTGGTGGCTCATTCATCATCTTTGAACAAAGCGCCATTCGCTTTGGTCTGCCTCTCCAGCCTCAAAGCACTCTACTCGCTTAAGGAATGGGAAGGGAGGAAGAGTGGCCCTTGGGTTACTACAAATCTAGAACCACATTGGCTTGGGTATTCAGGTTCTATCCATCGTACAGAGAGACAGTGGGTGTCTTGCTGGGTGGTAGGACATGACGTAGGTGTAGCAATGAAGAGCGCCTGCTGCCTGTACCGGGGCGTCCGGTGCCGAGGTTGGGCAGGACTCTGCCCAGCGGTGCTGCCTGCTGAGTAGCAGGTGTCCTGAGTGCTCCTTCCTGGAGGACACACCGCTGGCCAGGCCCTCAGGAGCGCACCTGGGACAGGCCACTGCACTCCTGTTTCTGAGCTGCCTGGCCGTCCTCCCCCTGGGGAAGGTATGACTGCTGGGTCTTGGCTGTGCTTGGTGACATGGAGCAGGTGCCCACTGTGCACAGCAGGTGGGTGGGAGGATGCTGGGAAGATGTGGGGCCTGGCTTCTCTCCCTTAGGGATGGCCAGCTCTCTGGGACCAAAGGCTAGTCTCTGACTGCAGACCGACAGCTCAGGGCTGGCTAGGTGAGTCTGCCCACATGGCCAAGAACGGGGGCCATAGATGCAGCCTGACCCGGGCCCTGGGTGTCGTGGATGCGGGACAAGGGGGCAGAGTGTTGAGGGGCACTGGGGCACCTTGCGTGGCCCGCTCCCGTGTTGGCGAGCTTTCGGCAAGTGCCCGTCCTCGGCACACGTAGAGCTTCCCTCCTGCATGTCCCCTCTGGGTGCACACAGTGTTAAATGAAATAGGTGAGCCTGGCTGACAGTATCTGCCCACTCATTCCCAATCCCCAACTTATTTGCCCTTTGTGTTCCTTCTTGGCTGTATGGATGAAGGAGTTTTCCATCTGTCTCCAAAGCTCATTTTCCTTAATCCTGGATTAGCCTCGTGGCCTCTCCCTACTTCAAGGGCGATGATGTCTTTTTTGCTGCTGCGCAGTAATGACAAAGAAATCAAGTCTTGAGGAGGCCTTGTGGTCTTTACCAGGGAATTACACGGTCCAGCGTGTGTGCCCAGCTTTTACTCTCTGACACATCTAGTCCTTTGTTTCTCTTGTTTTTTTTTTTTTTTTTTTGTATTTAGCAGCATGAAGCAGAGAGGAGGTGCAGCCTGCCGGGAGAGGCTGGGCAACTTGGGGGCTGTGGTTCCCCACGGCCACCTGGACCTTGCTGCGGAGCAAGCGGGGCTCCGCGTGCTTCCTGGGCGGCCCCCTTCTGGGGTCACCTTACTTCACACTCCTTCCTGGCCCAAGATGCCGCCCTCTGTGATGAGGAAGTGATCTGTTTGCTCAGGGGAAGAGACTGAGATTGGGGTTAGCTGCGGAATGGATGGGGATTGAGAAGGTCAGCAGTTCAGGAGAGAAGGAACGTTGTGAGGTCCGGACAGAAATCCAGGTGCGCTGTGTTACACCTGAGGCCACCCCCAGGGAGGTCAGAGGGGCCGAGGGGCAATCGCACAATCTTGACATCGGCCGCGGATTCTCTCTGTACAGCCAGCAACGCAGGGCGGTGCTTAAAGGTGGCATACTCCTCTAGACATAGGTCAGAGAGGGATCGAAGTCCTCGTGGATGAAACTGCTAGGTGTGGGGGGCCGAGTTGGCGCTGGTGCACGCTGCTGGTGCACACTGGTGCACACTGCTGACCTCTGCCACCCTACAGCTCTGAATGGCCAGGGTGAAGCTCCCAGGCATTGAGGACCCCTGAGCAGATGTCTCAGACAGGGGGCCTGCTCTGCTCCTGGGCACTTCAAGGGCTGCCGGGAGGAGGTGGCTGGATGGGCCTCAGCAGGAGAGACGTTACCCCAGGCATGGGGCTGGGCCAGGAAAGACAGAACCCGAGAGGCCTGGGTCCCAGCAGAGGGCTGCTTTCTCAGAGCTGCAGCGGGAGCCCTGCGCTCAGCAGAGGTAGCTCGCACGCAGAGGCCAGGGCTCCATTAGAAGAAAGAACAAACTGGGAAAGGCCTGGACAGTGCTTGGACCTCGGATGAGCCCACAGGGCACCTCTGCAAGAGGCCACTGGCTGAGCACCTGCAGCCCCGGGCAAGCCAAAGTCGGCTCAAGGTCAGAATGCAAGGGCTTCACAGTGCACCATCAAAAGACATGGGGGAGGCTGCAAGGGGCTTCCTGAGGCCAGCATCAGCGATGAGCAGCCTGCCAAACTCCTGCAGGGGGTTCTGGTTTGCTGAGATGGTTCTGCCCTGCGTCAGCAGACAGGGCGACACGAGCTGGCCCGGGCTCCTTCTGTAGCTCCATCTGCCTCCACTTCCTCAGGAAGGAGGCAGAGTGCAGAGGCAGGCCTGGCCTTCACACTCTCACAGGCCAGGGAGCCCTCCTGGACCTCAGGGGCGAGTTAACTGGCGGCTTGAGCATGGGCCAGGACGCAGGGCGTGGACCGCTGGAGGCCGCCCGGGTGGCGGAGCGGGTTCTCTTCCAGCCATCAGTCCAGGGCTGGCTGGAGCTGCCCCGCGATGCGAGTCATCTGACATGGGCCGGTGGGCTTCAGCCCGTGGGCCTTCTGCAGTGCCGGACCACTTGCCTGTCTCCTAGCAGGTCTCTGGTCCTGTAGCAGAGTGGCTGTTCTATTATGCGTGGATTGTGGGAGAAACACAATCCAGAGCCTTGAGATTGCACAGTACAGCTCGATCTCACTGTTTCATCAAGCATTTTGGGCCTAAGCACAGAACACAATAAAAATAAATAAATAAGCAAACCGGAAATGCATGTTTCCCTTACCCAGTTACATGGGAAGTGTGTGCTGTCCTCTCAGACCTGATAAGACACAACTGAACGACATCGCCCAGCACGGCCAGGTGCAGGGTGTGCAGGGCCGGGAGCCAGCGCAGAGCTGCTGTTCACTCAGGGTGCGTGTGACCCTGCACGCCTGACACAGTGCCCCCTCAAGCAACCTCAGGGCTGCCTGCTGGCAGTGTCATCCTGAAGCCTCGTGGCCTTCTCCTCCCAAACACGCAGCTCAGTACAACGAGGGCATTAGGTGACCGTCCACACGCATATGTGTGTACTGCATTACGTACACAGGACTTTGTACTTACCTGAAGAGCTGAATATTCAAGTCAAGCTATGCTTACTTATTTTTTGTTTTTTTAAATAAAAAATTGAGGTTTACAAAATTTTGAGGTCATTGTAGTTTATGATGCGGTTTTAAGATTTGTGTGTGTATGGTAGTGAGTATGGAACCCAGGGGCGTTGCGGCTCTGAGCTACACCCCAGTCCTTTTCACCCTTTTTTTGAAGCAGGGACTTGCTGAGATGCTGAAGGTCTTGCTAAATCGCTGGGGTGGGTCTTGAATCTCCAATCCTTGTGTCTCAGCCTCCCATGTCTTGAGATCACAGGCATGGGTCAATATGCCTGGCCAGAGTCTTAAGATTAACAGAGGCCCTACACACATCCCATCCAGTGTCCTCCATGGTAATAGCATCACAGTGTCATACAATCTGTGGGGCTTATTCAGATTTCCCCAGTTGTGCACACACTTTCATGTGTACCCATATATGTCTTCAGTGTATGTGCAGGCGTGTGTACATGTGCTCTGTGTGTGTGTGCCTCTGTGTGTGCTAACTTCACAGTGATGTGATCATGCACAGAGCGTCTTGTCACCACACAGCTGGGGCGCAGAGCTGCAGCATCACTACCCAGAGCCACTCTCTTGCATTTGCTGGGACTCCTTCCCTTCCCGTCCTGGCCCTTGGTAACTATTCGCCCCCTTTTCCTCATTTGGTGAATGGTCTGTAGAGTCACGGGTCTTGTAAGCTCACCCAGCAGGATTGAGTCCACCCTGGCTTCCACCTGTATGAATGGGTTATTCTTTCTTGTGGACAAGTGGTGTCCATGGTGCGGAGGGGCCAGCTCATTCACCCACTTGGCACTGAACGTCATTTGGGTCATTTCCAGTTTGAAGCAATTATGGACAGAGCGGCTGTAGTCATCCCTGCTTGAGGGATGGGAACGTAAATTCTTTCTCTGGGGATTGGGGATGTAGCTCAGTGGCAGAGCATTTGCCAAGCATACAAAAAGCCACGGGCTGCATCCCCAGCAACACTAGAAACAAACAATTTCTCTCCTGGGGTAAACGCCCAAGAACGCCTCTGCCTCTTTTAAACAGTGAGGGGCCCACGGAGCAAACCCTGCATTTACACTCAGTTACCAGTTTCAGTTAGGTAAAGTCTATTGCCATATCCACAACAGCAGGTCCGCCCTGCTGGGGGAGACATAAGCAAAGTTTGCTTCTTCAAAACATTCCAGCAATGGAACTTGTCACTTTGCATGACTTCTTTCTTGAACATTAAAAAATAAAATCATACCATAGACTGATCCTCACTTTAGAACTGGGGGCCCCACATGAGCTGACCCTCCTCTCAGGGTGCCCCTTTAGAACCACATGAGCTGAGCTTCCTCACAGGGTGCCCCTTTAGAACTGGGGTCCTCCATGAGAAATCCCTCCTCTTGGGATGCTCCCTTTAGAACTGGGGACCAACACATGAGCTAATTTTCTTCTCAGAGTTCCCTCCTTAGGACTGGGAGCCCCTTCCAGTGCTGACCCTCCTCTTCGGGTGCCCACGTTCGTACTGGGGACCCCATGTGCGACCTCTCCTCTTGGTGTGCCCCTTTAGGATCAAGAACAACCCATGTGAGCTGACCCTAATCTGGAGGTGCTCCCTTTAGAACCGAGGACCCCTGTCTGCTGATCTCCTCAGGGCACTCTCTGTAGAACCTGGGGCCCGTGCATGAGCTGGCCGCCCTTTTGCACTCACCCTCCCCAAGGCAGAGGGCAGGCTCTCTCTGGAGGTGTGGGGAGATAGCTCAGAAGCAGACCAGCCTGGGTGCGGCCGTGTATTTATATAACTCTGGGGGAAACCAAACCACCCTGACAGAGAAACCCATCCTCAGGGCAGAGAGCAGGCCCTGCGGCCTGGCGTGGCCTCCTTCCCACCGTGCCTGGCCCTGAGGTGTGCACCAAAGACCCTCATGCCCCAGGAGATGACCCTCCTCAATGTACTGTTGATGACGGTCACCCTCCTGCCCAAGGCGGCCATGATTTGGTGCCACAGGAGAGTGACTTCAAAGGTCTGTGGAGGCCCACATCCAAATATCTGCCGTGGATCTCCAAAGTGGGACTGCAATTGGACAGATCTACAAGACACGTCCAAAATAATTGATCTACAACCGCCGTTTACAAATCAGGGATTCTCAGCTGAAACACAGGCACCCCTGCTTTCCTCCACGACTAGACCGGGGGGCACCTGAGGTGGGCTCTGCCATCCTGCGAAGGCGGAGGTGTGGGGGCCACCCCCCTATGGCGGGATGTTCCCAGCGGCTGACAGCCAATGCTTGATCAGGGATGAAATACGCGGAGGTGACAGACACATCTTGCTCTGCCTGCTTTTCAGGGACGGTCATTAAAAATGAAGCAGAGCACAAGAGGCCCAGAAGGCCCGTGCTCTCTGCAGATACAAGAGAGGGACACGTTCACAACATGTCAAGAACAATATCCATTTGTGTTTACTCAAACCCGCTGAGCAGCCTTCGCGGCCAGAGCCAGGGAGGATTTGCCAAAGACAGCAGAATGGCCTGTGAGCGACACGGGGCTGGAGGGGACCCGGGGAGGACATTTGGGGAACACACCTCTCTGCTTGTCAACAGGAAGCGCCTACTACACTTTTGAAAGTGGTCTGCTCTGAGCTCACCTGGAAAAGAATTTGTAGCCATGAACAGTGTGTCCTGTTTAGTTAATGTTGGGCGTACTTTTTTTTTTCCTTTAATAATATATTGATGTGAGCAGCTTGGGCATGCCAAACAAATTCTCACTCCAACCAAGTCAGCTGTTGGAATGAGGCTCACTGGCCTGGCAAAGTGCACTCAGGTAGAAGGCCTCTCAGGAGCCAGTCCTGCCAGCCACGGTGCTCTACAGAACCGAGGCTCCAGCCAACGAGCTCATAAATGTTTATTAAACAGCGCTTCTGCCAGCTTACAGACAAAAGCATCTGTGCCGGCAGTGTGGGTAATTGGCTTTTCAATGATACCGTGAGAGGGCTTTCTGGGGACCAGCAATCTGTAGGATTTGGGCCGTGGGGCAGGCGCTGGACACTGGCGAGGCAGTTGAGGAAGGCCAGGAGCAAGGTTCTTATGCCGTGGGCACGAGAGGCAGGCCATCCGTTGCTTCCAGACCAGCTTCTGCCCCTTCTTATCTTTTCTTCTCAGGAAAAGGAGAAGCCTTTATGTCTTGTGTTTTTATTTATTTCTTGAATGCCTTCCTTCCAAGCAGGGAAATTGGTGAGCTAGAACTCCCCAAGCATAGCAGCAGAGAACTGCCTGGTCACTGGGGGCTCACTCATGTCAAGAGAAAAACTTTAGCAAAGAACAATGTATTCATCAGGCAGCATCCTGCACCAGGAGAGGTCCAGAGAGCCCGCCCAGCAACGGTGGGGGTGTGCGCTGCGCAGTGATTGCTCAGAGTGACTGGTTTCTTTGACAGGCTGAACTCTGTGCTGTGATTGGCTCAGAAGTGATTGGCTGCTGTGATAAGTTGAATTCATTTATCTGATTGGCTGGACTACTGCTAATTGTCACAAACATGTACTCTGAAGGTGGGTTGCAGTTTGCTTACATACGGAGGTTGCTATGTTCAGAGGTAGTGTCAGGTCAAATTTAATTCAGTTTAATGCCACGGTGGCGAGGTGGTCTACCCTATGGGCCCTCACTCAGCACCTGCCAGCGCCCCCAAGCCCACCTAGAGTAGAGACTGGCCTAAACTTTCCTGGCTGTTAAATGTTGAAAGTAAAAGTGCAGGAAAACACTGGGATCCATTACACCTGAACTGTAAGGGCACTTGGCATTAAAAAAAGCTGCATGCCTCAGGAATGTGACACTCGCAGAATCCCGGCCCACAGAGCTGCCTGGAGGCTCTCGGGAGCCTTCGTGAGATGCTCCTGGTGTTTCTGCCAGGCCGAGCGCAGCAGCGCACACGGAGTTCTGAGAGTCCTCCTCTTAAGCTCACTTCTCACATGATGAAACAGCTCCTGGGAGAGATGGCTTGGCTTGCGGAGGCCCGGCCGAGGCCCGGCGGAGGCCCGGCGGAGGCCCGGCGGAGGCCCGGCGGAGGCCCGGCCGAGGCCCGGTGGAGGCCTGGCGGAGGCCCAGCGGAGGCCTGGCGGAGGCCCAGCTGCCAGTACAGGGAGCCAAGCAGGAAGCAGCCGGTCTGTGTTTCCTTAGCAGAGGTAAGCCAAGAACGCGCAGCCCCAGTCTGCGATGCAACACCCGGGCTGCCATGGGTCTTCAGCTCCAGGACCAATCTCTCTCTCTCTCTCTCTCTCTCTCTCTCTCTCTCTCTCTCTCTCTCTCTCTCACACACACACACACACACACACACACACACACACACAGCTCCAGGACCCTTAGCTCCCCCTCTCTTGTGGTACTGGGGATGGAACCCAGGGGCATTCCACCTCAAAGCTACACCCCCAGCCCTATTTTTTATTCTTTATTTTGAAACAGGGTCTCACTGAGTTGCAAAGGGCCTCACTAGGTAGCTGAGGCTGTCAGTGAATCGCGATCCTTTTGTCTCAGCCTCCCAAATGCTGGGATTACATGCATTCACCACCACGCCAGGCTTCCTTTCTCCTTCTGAGAACAGAGAGGTGTAAGAAGTCATGGAAGGCATGTGCTCATCTGAGCTCCTATGGTAGGCGGGCCGTAGGCCTTGCTGTGTAAGTAGACACAAGAGCCCAGCACCGGCGGGGACCATGTGGGTCTGCACGGCTGAACAGCTCTAGGGTAAATGGTCACCTGTGGCTCCAAAGACAGCCAGGCCTCCAGCTCCCTCTGGACAGCTGCCCTGGGGCCGGCCAGGCTGAGCACTCATACCTGCCGCCAGCCCCGCTACCTCGGTGGCACAGGCCTCCAGGTTCCCCAAACTTCAGATGGCAAATACCAGGAAAAACGTGCACTAGCGCCATCTTCTTGTCATTATCCTCTCAAGGATTCAGTATAACAACTATTCATGTATCATTTATGTCGTATGAGGTATTGTCAGCCATCCAAAGGGGATTTCAGGAGCACAGAAGGTGTGCATAGGGCATATACAGATACAGAAAGACCTGGGCATTTGAGTCCACTGGTGTCTGGGGGTCCTGGGATTCATTCCCTGTGGTCACCAAAGGTGGGCACATTCCAAAGCTTCCTGACGAACAGAGCATGCGCTCTGCTGGATCTGAAGTACAGCGAGGACTCTCAGCCACATGGAGGGTCCGCCCTGGACGAGTGGCCCCTGCAGTGCAGATCTGCCCTGCGCTGCAAGCCAGGCCCCCGAGTCTCAGAGTGATGGCCGATGGCCATGGTGATGCATGCGGGGGGAGCGGGGAGACAGAGCGGGCAGTGCAGGGTGGAGTCGGAGACTGGAGCCACTGGGCTTCCAATGCCCAGAGTCTCAGGAATGTCTCAACGCATCTGACTGACGTGTCCTGGTGCTTAGGGAGCTGCGATTTATGGCAAGGTGGCTGGCCTCGGCCCCTCGGCAGGACGCCCCACCAGAGCTTGGGTGTATCTGTGTCCAGAGTCTCCATCCCGGTGTCGGGGGCTTGGCTGTGCACCCAGCGGCCTCACCAGCCAAACACCAGGGGCCTGATCCATGCAGGCGCAGACATTCGTCTGGGAAGTCTGCTATTAAAAGCAAGTCGGCATGAATAAGTACGAACATCTCCTCTTCCATGTGCACCAGCCAGCGCTGACCATGAAGTCCTCTGTGGAGGGCAGGTCAGTGTCCTGTGGTCACTGTGTAGGAACTGGACAGTCCACCATCAGTGCCAGGGTTCCGAGGCCGACAGAAAGGGCACGGCTAGATCACTGTCTTGTAAGTGGTGAAGGAAGACAGGCATTGAGGCCGAGAGGCTAAGAGCTGGGGCTCAGGGCCGTGTACCTCAGCCTCTAAGCCACTCTTCCTGGCGGGTGCTCATCCCCTGGGCGACTTCCCTCTCTATTTCAAGGCAGGCACTTTTAAATACCACAGCTGGGTGACCCTGGCCAAGAGCTCCTTGGGGCCTTTGGATTGGGCTTGGTCCTGGGAGGGGTGTCCTCTTCCATTCATGACCCGGGAGGTAACAGTGATGTCAGAAGTGTGAGGTGTGCACCTGCCAGGGTGTGTTCTAGATCTGCTCCTGTGTGAGAGTAGACAACGCCGTTCAGGAGCGGGTCCGGGGCAGGGCAGGAAGTGGACCACAGAGCATTCACGTGAGCGTCTCGGCACGTGGGGCCTGGACATGCTGAGAAGCTCGTTGGCATGGGGCCCCTTCATTCTTCCTCCTTGAACTGAGAGTCTGAGATGCCCCGGATGACTCCTTGAGTGGCTTTAGTTTTAAAGGCCATTTAAGTGATTCATTTGTAAACTGTTGTGCCCACTGGAGCCAAAATAAAACCACTTGTTAACGGAGGAAACTCACTTCTGCTGATTTCCGAGGAAGGCGTTTCCTCCCTCGGTTGTCTCGAGCCACACGCAGGGCAGCCGTCTCCAGCCACCTCCGGGCTACGGTCGGGGCCACCATCGCAGACGCGCACCCCTCAAGACACGGGCAGAGGTGACTCCTTTAACTTACAGGAGAACGGTGGGTCGCTGCTGTGTGCCTCTTTCCTACTGAGGGACGAACCGGCTTATTTTGCCTGTAAATTGCTGCACTTTAAATGTCAACAAATGCATTCTGTGATACTCTCAGGATTTTTCTTTACATAAAAATATTAGAGTGTGCATTTCATATTCAGGGCAGGAAGCCTCCTCACACCTGCCACGGGTACGAAATTATTTTGTCTGTGCCCTCTATATGCTGGGCTTGGATAGATCACCTACTTTTCAAAATAAGATGCTTTGGGGATATTCGGGTGAGTATTCAATAAATAAAACAACTTACAAACCATTCCTTAGAAGAAAACATTTTCCAAACATTTTACCAACTCAGATGCGGGTTTCATTTATATGGTAATATTTAAGGGCTCACCTCTCTTGTATTACCGTTTCCAGCCCATACTAACTAAATCCACTTTCAATCAGCCATTTCACCTTGTAGGTGCTGTGACTCAAGGTTGCACCGTGTCCTCCCCGGTCAGCTGACACCCAGGAACATCAGTCCACAGTCCAGACCATGCAATCTACAATAAGGCAGAGCTTAGGCAAAGCACAGGGCCGGGATTTATTCTCCCACATATTAAACTTGTGAGGATGCTAGGTCTGGCTGTCTGCAAAGACTCTCGCCGCACAGTGGACTGGGCCTATAGGAGCTCCCTTTGCCACGTCTGAGGTGCGTGTGCACAGATGACACGCCCAGAGCTGGTTGGGAAGTCTTCCTGCTTCCCCGGCTGCAGCTTCCTCAGGCCCCTCTTTGGGGTGTCTGTGGAGTGGTCCCCCGCCAGGGCTTTGCATGCCGCTGCTAAGCTCCCACCCCAGGTCAGAACATGGCTCTGCATTCATCTGCGGCCCACTCGGGGGGCTCTGCGGCTTTGAAAGTGAACGCACAGGGTCCGCTCCCTCCGAGCACCGGCTGTGTGAGAACCGACACAGGGAAGTCATCCTGCTGCTTCTTACAAACAGCCAGCGAGACTTTATTTGGGACTGTCCTGACAGGAAAAAGGAGGACCCACCATCGAGTGAGACGAGGAGGAGCAGAGGGTTATGGCTTATGAGGGGCGAGGGAGCCGATGGGAGGTGGCCCAAAGTCGCCTCGGCCGCAGGGTGCAGGATGAGGATACCAACAGGATATGGAGGGCGGGGATCCTCCCCAAGCAGGCTCAGCGGCAAACTGGGCAACCAAGATGGAGACCAGGCTCAGGGTTGCCCCGGGATGTCTGGTCCAGAGAGCCCCCATCAAGCCGCCGAGGGTGTGCAGCATCAGCGGGATGCTGCTGTCCTGTGACCGTCAGCGATGGTCCCCACTGCTCTCCACAATCAGAGGGCTTGAATCAGCCGGGCGTGGTGGTGCACACTTGTACTCCCAGTACTTGGGAGGCTAAGACAGGAGGATCGCAGGTTCACGGCCAGCCTCAGCTACTTAGAGAGGCCTTATTTCAAAATAAAGAATAAAAAATGGTGCTGGAGATGTAGCTCGAAGGTAGAATGCCCCTGGATCCATCCCCAGTACCACACACAAAAAAAGCCTTGATGGGGAAGGGCTAAATGAGTGATGTGTGCACGTACGCCTCCACCATCTTGTACTCCATTAAGATGCATGGCTATAATGCACCAATGCAAAATTAAAGAAGACGGGCGTGGTGGTGCACGCCTGTGATTCCAGCATTCAGGAGGCTGAGACAGGAGGATCGCAGTTCATGGACAGCCTCAGCTGCTTAGTGAGGCCATTTGCAACTTAGTGAGACCCTGTTTCAAAATAAAGAATTAAAAATATGGTTGGGGGTATAGCTCGAAGGTAGAATGCCCCTGGGTTCCATCCCCAGTACAGCAAAGGAAGGAAGGAAGGAAGGAAGGAAGGAAGGAAGGAAGGAAGGAAGGAAGGGGAAGGTTTGAATCGCACACCTCCAGGCTATGCTGCTGTGGTCTCACACCCCAGCAGTTAGAAGGGGCATGTTGGAGCAGGCCATCCCTCAATGGCCACACACCCAAGGGACACGCTTCAGCTCACTGCCCCACACGTGGGTGAGTACCGCCTTCAATACCCGATTCCCTTTCATTGACTGGTGTACCAGATATGAGAGGTTCAGGTGCACATAAAGAAAAGAAAATCTAAGCCTCGATCACACGCAGCTGAGAATGAGCTGAGGGTCCAAAGGGGTGGAGGCCACCGGAGACAGGCTGGCCACAGCGTGATCCTAACGTGAGGATCATGTCAGGATGCTAAGTCAGTTCCGAGATTCAGACCCACGGCCTGCAGGCTCCTCCTGTTCAGCCCATATGTAGAGGCTCCTGGTGGCAGCGCCTCTGACGCCCTCTCCTGCTCTGAGCGGCTGCAGAGCGTCCCTGTGTTGACAAGCGAGGCTGAGCAGAAGTGTTCCTCCCTGGTGACTGGCTTTCTGCCCCTGAAAACGACTGGCACATTTACACCCAGGGGAGAGGTTCCTAGGGCGAGGGTGGAGGTGACGGGGTCAAAGAGTATTTTATTTCCTTAGTTGAAGGAGAAGTTGCCCGATGTTGCTTTCCAGAAAGGCCTCAAGACCTGGGGTTTCCACCAGCCACAAGAAAGCACTCTCCCCTGTGCTACAGCGTCTCGTGCAGGCCTTGAGCAAAAGCTCGGTCAGGGACTCGCAAAAGCCTCCCACATAGGCATGATCAGCATCTCCTTCAAAAAATGATTTCAAGATTATTTAGATTAATATGTGTAACTGGAATTTTGTGTATAAGCACTATAACTAAAATAGATGGGCAGTGACTCGTGAGAGACAGAGTGAGCAAAGATCTTTTTTCCCAAGGATAAAGTTTAGACCAAAGATGAAGCTCAAGCTGACCTTAGTTTGGGCCAACATATAAGATGAGGTTCAAGCTGACCCTATGATAGGAGGCGAAGCATACTTTCTATGATTTATTAAATGCCTGGCACCCTGCCCTGAAGTCTGTTAAAGACTTTTTCTGTCCTTGAAGTTTCTGCTTGCATGACTGTGGTTTTGTCTATCCTGCCAAGAAAGAAAGTATGAAGATTGTAACAAATCCTGAATAAAGTGGGAGAAGCTGCCACCTGGCCTCCTGTGTCAGAGTCTTCTCTCCCGCGACCTCGACTCTTCCCTCACCAACACAGGAGCCCTGACTCCTGCTAGGACTGACCCTGGTGCCCCTGCAGTTCCTGGAGGACTCGTTTCCACTCACAGGCAGGAGCGGTCTGGCCGCTGCCCTCAGATCCACTCTTCTCTGGACTGTTGCTTTACATCTTGCTCAACTTTCTCTTTGGACTTGCAGATACTCTTATTCCAAATTGCCAGTTTGTGGGCTGACACTTGGCTGGATCTTTGGCTGGAGGATGTGGCAGCGTGGGTGAGGTCAAGGGCGGGGTGGGTGAGGTCAAGGGCGGCATGGGTGAGGTCAAGGGCAGCGTGGGTGAGGCCAAGGGTGGCGTGGGTGAGGTCAAGGGCGGCTCTCCTTCCTAGCTCCTCATCTCCCACTGAGCAGCAGCTCTCTCTGCACCCTAGACTCCTGGGTCTTTATGTGGTATGTTTTATTATCTTAATCCACCTATCCACCTGCATCTGACTTCGGTCCCTGCACAGCAGGGTGTGGTTATCTTTCCTTGCAGGTGAGGGTGTTGTTGCAGGGGCACTCCTTGGGCATGCCATCCCCCTTCCACAGGGCCAGAACCCTCTGTGAGGTCTTTCCCCCCCGCACGGGCATTTGTCCAGCTCCTGTGCTGCCAGCTTACGCCGGGTCAGTGCTGAGCACTCTTATCCATCTGTGATCTCTAGTGCGGGCTCCTCTGGCCCTCAGGGATGAAGCCCAGCACCCTTCTCTACGTGGGTCATCTCAGCACCTGGGCCAGTGCCCCCCTGCCCTGGGCCCAGCACACCTGGTGCCCACAAGGGGCAGGTGCCTCAGGAGATGCCCCTGGGCCCTTGTCTTTGCGGAATCCTCCAGGTCTACGGGTTTTTTCCACACCTGAGCATGTCCATGAAAGGTGTGTCTACAGACCTGGAAAACAGCTCCTACAAGGAAGCACCTTCTGAAACTGCTGCCAGGTGCAAAAGCGTGTGATCTCATACCCCAAAGGAGCTCACTTCATAAAAAACACAAACAACAACAAATGCTGGCGAGGATGTAGAGAAGTAGGAACTCCAATACATTGTTGGTGGGATTGCAAATTAGTGCAACCACTTTAGAAAACAGTGTGTAGGATCCTCAGAAGAATGGGAACAAATCTACCCTGTGATCCAGCTCTACCACTCGAGTATTGACCCAAAAGAACGGAAACCCAACATGAGAGGAATGCATGGAAATCTGAGTTTAGCTGCACCCTTCATAAACGCCAAACTATGGCACCAGCTGATGGGGTGTGTCCATACAGCACCTAAGAAGATGCAGCCTCCCTCGGCCTGAGGGGCCTGCAGCCTAAGGCAAAACTTTAAGAAAAGTGATTCAGCAGAAAATGGGCTAAAAATGGCACCTGGAGGAAGCTACGAAGGCGTGGTTTCCCCATTCATTATGGGTGGGGAGACTGAGCGGTTTTTCCCTTTATACCTTTAAAGGAGCTTTCTGCACACATGAATGGCTCATGTACTGACCTGGGATTGGCTGTAAACTATGTGCTAGTGATCTTTATCCCTGATAGGCTAGGCTATTTCCCATGGGAATTCCCCTCGTGCTTTGGTGCTATATATATAATTGCTTGGAGAGAAATAAATGAGATCTTGCTTGACATATCTCCCGGCTCCGTGTGGTGGTCGGGCCGTCAGTACTCATCATATCTCCGAGCCCCGCCGCTGTTGGGCTGGATCCCCACAGCCAGCCAGGACGTCCCTCAGCAGATGAATGGACTGCATGGCTATGGGCATGTGCACAGTGGGATTTTACCGAGCCGTAGAGATGAGCACACTGCTGTCATTTGCAGGGATATGGATGGAGAACATTGTGCTGAGCGAGATTAGTCAGTGACACTAAGCGAAAGTTGATGTTCTCCCTAATATGTGGAAGCTGGGGAGGAATGAGCGCAGGAGAGATCCAGATAAAGAAGGAGGGATCTTAGGCGAGTGAGGAAGGAGGTCCAGCTGAGGAGCCGGAGGGGGAGACGGAAGCACCTCAGTGGACATCAGGTACACACAGACTCAGCAAAGCCAGTCACTGTGCCGAGCACGGGACGCGGCGGGAGTGCCGTGGCTAGGCTCAAAGAGCGTGCACGAAAGCCTCTGTCACCCTGAACTTCATCAGGACCTCTGATTACCATGCACGGATAGCAAAAATAAAATTTCAAGCACACACATGCAATCCCAGCATTTGGGAGGCTGAGACCAGAGGATCGCAGTTCGCGGCCAGCCTCAGCTACTTAGTGAGGCCCTTTGTAACTCAGTGAGACCCTGTTTCCAAATAAAGAATAAAAAATAGGGCTGGGGGTGTAGATTGGAGGTAGAATGCCCCTGGGTCTATCCCCAGGACCGCAAAAAAGGGAGGTGTGCTGAATGCTTTGGCATTCCGAGTGCTCCTTGTCCTGAGAGCCCTGTGTCCATCCAGAAGCAAGTTTTTCAGTAGCTGTAATTATAGAATAGTCTGCGTATGAATTTACATTCCCTGATCTAAACTTACAGTGTGGTAAAATTTGCCTTTAAGGAGAGTCATCCTTATTTAACTATTCATAACAATAGTATTAATAATAGTAAACTGAATGTCTCACACAGGGAGCTTATTAAATAAATCTTGTGGTATTTATACAACATAGTTAAGAGAATATTATTAAATTACATTTGATGGCAGAAAATAATCATATATAATCCCTACACTAATTTTCAGAAAACAGACATCTCATGAAGGATTTTTAATGACTGACATTAAAGCAACCCATAAAGTTACATGAAAGCAACCCTACAATGTGATTTAAAAGTAGTAATGAGCCGGGCGTGGTGGCGCACACTTATAATCTCAGCATTTGGGAGGCTGAGACAGGAGGATCGCGGTTTGCGGACAGCCTCAGCTACTTAGTGAGGCCCCGCAACTCAGTGAGACCCGATTTCAAAATAAAGAGTAAAAAATAGGGCAGGAGGTGTAGCTCAGAGGTCGAATGCCCCTGGGTTCCATCCCCAGACCCACAAAAATAAAATAAAATAAAAGTAGTAATAAGCCGGGTATGGCGGCACACATTTGTAATCCCAGCATTTGGGAGGCTGAGACAGAAGGATCGTGGTTTGAGGACAGCCTCAGCTACTTAGTGAGGCCCTTTGCAACTCAGTGAGATCCTGTTTCAAAATAAAGAATAAAAAATAGGGCTGGGGGTGTAGCTCAGAGGTAGAATGCCCCTGGTTCCATCCTTAGTACCACACACACAGAAAAATAGTAACAGACATGGGTGAATGGCTCAGGTTTATAATCCCAGTACTTGGGAGGCTGAGTGAGGCCCTATACAACTTAGTGAGATCCTGTTTCAAAACAAACATAATGAGAAAAATGGGGCTGGAGGTATAGCTCAGAGTTAGAAAACCCCTGGGTTCAATCCCCAGTACTGCAAAAAAAAAAAAAAATAGTAACAGGATTTATTTCCAGGTGTAGGATAACAGTACCTCATATCTTCACTTGGGCTACCTGGATTTTCAATCATGTATTGCTTTTGTGAGGAATGTAAACGCGGCCAGAAATCACCTGCCTGGCCTCATCGCCCGCTCTTCCCACCCTTCTTCCCAGCCCCAGCTGTGCCCAGGGCCGTCCTTTGGCCACTTCCTGTCCTGTGTTTGCATGTAGGGTCTCTGCAGGCAGAAAGGCCTTTCCCCCTTTGCCAGTTGGAGATACCTGGGCCGAGAGCATCCTGGGCATGTGGCTGTTTTCTCCTGGGAAGAATTTACACCTGTGTGGGTCTCAGGTTGGAATGGCCTGGATTGCACGGGAAGTGTGACGGATCCTGAGACCAGAGCCCGATTTGTGGAGTGAAACTGGAGGGGTCGCTGTGAAGGTGGGCACTGGGGAGCCAGGCAGGAAAGCCAGAAGCAGGTCACAGGTGACTAGAAAAAGTCGAGTCTATGGTCCTCATCTTCCTGGTCAGGGTGAAGTTGGGAACTGGGCCAGAAATGACCTTCCTGGGACGCTGAGCTTCACTGAAGGTGGAGGAAAAATCGAAAGGACAAACAGAGACCAAGCTAATGCCCTGACACTGCAACTCTCAAAGCCTCGCGGCCCCAGCCGCTCCTGTAGAGGAAGAGCAGGCCACACACTGTGTGCCCACAGCAATGCCTGCGCGAGCTGGCCACGCCGACATCCCTGCCACACACACCTGTGTAACGGCAAGTGCACGCGCAAGCCTGTACATGCACACATACACGTTTGCAAGGGCATGGTGATACACAGTGGGGACGGACTCTTGCTTTCAAGTAAAGCTTAGCATAGGTTCTGCAAAATGAGACGCTGCTGCATGCAGCTGAAAGGTGTGGACACCCAGGTTCTGCCGGGATCGGGGCTCCTGCTCAGAAGGCACTTGGGTTTTTCAGCAGACACCAGGAGGAATGGGGGTGGGCATGCATGCCTGTGCATGAGCACTCCCTCCCATCCCTCCCTCTCCTTCCTTTGGGGACCTGTCAAAGGCCCAATGGTCCTCACAGCCCAGAGCAGCACCGTGGTGCTGGGGGCTCTCGCTCTAACCTGCAGCCCCCCAGGGATCCCGTTGAGTATCCACACGCAGTTTATTTTGCCCACATCGTGACTGTAGTCATGCTTATTACATTTTCTACTGATAAAACAATCCCACTCATTGCAGAAAACATGCACAGATTTGCCTCCCAGGGCTGGTGCTGCGTGTTAAGGGGTGCCTGCTCTCCTGTGGGTGCCTTGGTCCCTGGAGCTGAGCTGGGGAGGGGCTGCAGATTTGGGGGCAGGCTCAGCGTGGTCTGGAGACTTGACACCCAGGGCTGCCTGAGTGCTGGACCAAGTGGGGTCTCCTTGTCTCTAACATGCCAGCAATGTCCAGGGTGATGTCAGCACAGGCTGGCATGAGAGAGACCCCGGGGGTATTTATGGGACGTGTGTGCATTTGTGAGCCGAGAGACACCCAAGTGCCCCGGCCCTATCAACCTACACCTCCTCAAATCTAGTTTAATGTACGTGGCGTTGAGGTTCCTGACATGAGGGCTGCTTTGGGCAATCTCTTAGTATTCTCATTGCTACAATCCAAAAAAAGTGACCACCCAGTTTAGAGGAAGGGAGTTTTATTTGCTCACAGTTTCTGTGGAGATTTGGGGTTTGGTCTATGTGAGTCCAGGGGCTGTGGGTCTCAGGGCAGGGCTGGGGAAGTGGGGAGGAGTAGAGAACACAGCCTCTGCTCCTCATACCATGGAGGCCAGACCCCCCCACAGAAAGACAGAAAGAGAGAGAGAGCAGCAAGAGGAGGAAGGATATATAATCCCCAGGGCTGCACCCCAGGGCCCTCCTTAGCAACCCAGCCTCACTTTCAACATTGCTTCCTTGTTTCTACGAGGGCTAAGAGACATTCTAAAGCCATTCTGGGCTACCTCCCTGGCATCTCAGGAGCGAGGCCGGTGGTGACCTGCCATGGCTCACGGGCTCCATCCGCAGCCTGGCTTGCCAGCAGGACAGGGCCAGCACCCTAGAGTCTGAGCATGTCTGGAGTCAGTCCTACTCATAAGGGAAGCAAAGTGGCTGAGGGAGTCCACTGCTTAGCCGAAGGAGCGGAACCCCTGTGCACTGAGCCCTCCTGCAGAGGGGACTCACAGATCCCAGGGGTGGGGGCTTTGGGCAGCCAGTGCCTGTGTGTCGGCACAGAGAGTTATGCTGTGTGTGCTGTGAGTGGCACTCTGCCATCGAAGCCCGAGGTCTGAGAGCAGCAGAGACTGTAGGCTGCTGACCTGCCCAGAACCCCAGGGGTGGGTGATCGGGAGGAATGTGCCCCTGGAAGGTTTGGCCCCACCATAGGAACTCTCTGCTGGAGTGAGCAGCCCCCCCATACCCCCCAAATCTGAAGGAGGCTGACGTGCTGCTTGGTCTGGCCCCAACACAGCTGGGGAGTCCTGGGAAGCTTTGCTGAGACAACAGAGAACAATCCCGCCACCTTTCTCACTTTTAATTTTGAGGCCCAGGTGAAATCCCACATCTCCACATTCAAATTTCCTTCTAAAAATGGACCGCCATAATTATACGTTAAATATGATTCAAATCTGCAGGGAACTGTAACTCAATAAGCATGAAAAAATTAATGAAAAGCTTAATTATTATAATAATACCATTAAAATCTAATAAAGAAAGAAAAAAAAGTTGGATTCATTTTATTTAAGCTTGGGCATCTAATATCTTTTTTTCCCCCCTTTAGCAGAACTATAATTAATTTAGACTTGGATTTCAGAAGAGCTAAATTATATGCCATCGTGCTTAAAACCATTCAGAGGAAAGGCACAGGGGTGTCAACTGAAGCCACGAGGAGGTGAAGGGTGAACACAGCGCTACCCTATAGATGCCCTTTAAAGGGCTGCCAGTTTCAGCAGGCCCCGTCCTCTGCTTTTAATTATTTATTAATCTCCGTCTGCTCTGACACTGCCTTAGCCTCTGGAGCCACAGAACAGAGAGGTGCTTTGCGGCCCCGGGCATTAATTCAATCAACAGTTATGCAAAGCACTTGGGCCTGGCTCTCTGCCGTGACTCCCCTCTGCTGTCTGCGCCTGGCCACACGTGCAGACATGCAAGGAAGCTCCTGCCTCAAGCTCCGAGGTCAATATTCCCAATTTAATTGTAAAGTGAAAAGAGCCTTCTCTCTTCATTGAGTGATTCCGAGGACTAATCAGCACCTTTCCTCACGATGGGATGGCGGGCACAGCCAGGGAGGGGGCCCGGTTCTCGGGGGCAGGGATGCCCATCTTTGTCCTGCAGGATTAACTTAGAGACTGTCCTCTTTTCTCCCAAATCCCTTTCTTCCACTAATCTGTTTTGGAGAGTGTGTCTGTCTACCTCCCTTCAAACACTTGATAGCAACTGTTGGGTGTATTTATTCTGACGACATTTACTGAACAAGTCCTGTATGGTACACCCCACTTGAGCCTCGGGGGTCCACTGTTGAAGGCGTGGTCCCCGAGTGCCCAGAGGTGAGGCTTGGGAAGTGAATTGGGTTATGGGGGCTCTGAACCCCTCGGTGCATTGGCCCATCCAGGTGTTTATATTGATGACACTTTGAAGGGTGATAGCGACTGCGGGGAGTGGGCCTGCTCGGGAGGCGTGGGTGGTTGGGGTGTGCCCTGGGGGGCTTTGTGTTGTGCCCAGCCCCTCATCTCTCTCTGTCTCTAGGCACCGGAGGTGAATGGCCTCTCTCCACCGGCCCCTTCCCCTGGGATGTCTCTGCCTTGGAGCCCGCCCGCCATAGACTGCAACCTTGAAACTGAGTCAGAATAAATCGCTGCTTCTTTAAATAGTTCTCCGCAGGTGTCTGTCACAGCCAGCAGAAGCTACTGACCCACAGAGTAAGAGGCGACTGACTTGGTGGTTTGGATGCTGTGTGGATGGCTGCTGTACACAAAGCGCTGGGCATCTGTGCCTAAACACTCATGCCCTCGGATTTTCTTGGTTTAGTTTGGTCATGGTTAGAGCAGTGGTCAAACAGTACCTTGTGGCGATCCCAGGTCTCAGTTTCTGTTGTTGACGCTTCCTGGCGGAGGGCTCGGGTCACGGCTTACTGCTGGCGAGTGTCACTTCAGGACCGGGGCAGCCACGGCCCTCGTTCAGGGGGCCCTGGAGCTCGCACACACCCAGCCTGCCCAGCGGAGTGGGCCAACCAGTCTGCTTCCCTGGGACCATAAAGATAAGAAGGCGAAGAGCCCAGCCAGGAGGGACCCTCACTACCTGGCATAATGGGCCTGAGGCCACCCTGCCAGCACCCGCCATCCCCAGAGAGCTAGCCTGGATGTGCCCTGCCAATCGCTCCTCAGCTTCTTGAGAATGTCATGCTGTCAGTACCTGGTGTGACTCCAGACAGCCAGGGCTGATGCCGGGTGACAGTCCCAGGGAACAGTGCATCTAGAATGAAAGCCAGCAGCCATTAGACCTCAACACCTACTGAGAGGGAAGAGTGACAGATGTCACACGGCCCGGGTCTTAGGGCCTCACAGTTCATGGGCGCAGGAGCCGATGTGAGCTGGGGCTTTGCTGACCTGAGTCCCGCAGGTCCAGTCGCCCCATTGCCCCACGGAGGACTTTCCCTAGTCACTGTCTCTAAGAAAACCCTCATCTGTCTGGTTGTTCCTTCTCCACACATAGCCTCAGCTTCTCAAATTCCAGTGATTTTAGCCCAAAGAAGTAAGAGGCAAAGTGTCAGCTATTGAACTCATTCTTAAGTTCTTTGTAAACATTCTCCCTAGTACCATAAAATAATTTCACAATCCCTGTGTGAGTCAGAGCAAACACAGCCGGGCATCCTCTACTTGTCGTCAGAGCTGCTTCTCAGCATGGACTGCTCCGTCTTCTCATATATGGAGCACTCTGGAGGTGTTCAGATGCTGCTGTGGCCTGGCTGCCCCGTCCTCCTGGGAGGGCTGCCCGAGGCCGGCCGGGGGTTTCTAACAGGGCTTGGGGAGCACAAAGAGCAGCCAGCCAACATCAAGGATGGCCGGCCTAACTAAAGACAGGCATGGCGCTTCCTATGGGCTCACTCGCAAAAGAGATAGAAAAGAATTGAGAATAAAAATAGAAGTAAAAATCAAAACAGAAATAAAGAGATTTGAGTGAGCCTGCTTTCCCATTAAACTTTCTGAATTGTAGTTCTGACAATGTTTTGCTTTATACGGTTCCACTACTGATTCCAATCCCTTGTCTTGATCTTTGGAACCTCAACATTTAAATCTCTACTACGACTTAGCTTAAAAATTTCCCATATGCAGGTGTGTGTACATGTACAGATGTGTGTGAACATGTATACATATCCCAGTTCCTTCTGATTGGCTGGTTTTGCACATCACACTTCTGATTGGCTGAGGAAACCTAATGGGGAAACCAAGGCACATCTGGGTCCCGCCAGATGACTCCCATGGGGCAGCCTTTGTGGGGGCTCCCCAGAGGTTTGGGGCCAGAGTCTCTAAGGGAAACACGGGCGGTGCCTGGGATCTGCCCACAGGCAAGTTGTCAGCATATATGGGGAGAAATACTTCATGTCCAGAGAGCCTTCTCCACTAGTCCCAGGACTTTCGATTCTCCAAAGAAAGTTATGATTGAAAAAAAAATGATGCATGAACTTAGCATGTCATGCAGCGCATGACAGCGGAGACACAGTGGGCAACACCCTTAACTCAGGAGAGAATGAGCTCCCCCTCTGAGAGAGCCCACCGCCCCCGCGCTAGTGTACGTGAAACGGCAGTGAGCCTCATGAAGGGCCTTCAGAGAGCCAGTTAGATCATCAGAGAGAGTAAAACACCAAAGCATTTGTCTATTCTCTGCCTTTCGGAATGAGAAGTATAAGATCATGTTCTGAGCTCTTTTTTTGGTAACAACCCCTGGCTTTATTGCTTAAAGGCCAGACACAGGACACGAACACCAAGGATCCGGCTGGAGTTCTGAGGAGCCGTGCTCAGACGTGGGCGCCGACCCAAAGCGTGGATTCACTTTTGCAGTTTGTGAAGTCACTCATATTTCTCTTTATGATTCTGACAGTGCTTGTCTTTCCACTCCTGCTCTGAGGGCTGGCTTCTGCCAGCCATTCTGTGGGCTCAAAGTTAGCCCCAATGGTTTGGTTTAGAATGTCCCCCAGACCTCATGCGTAGGCAAGGCAGCCATGTTGGGGGGGGCTTGGCTGCTGAGGAGGGCCGGGGGGAGGGTGAAGACTTTGCGTCCACCCTGTGAGAGCGGGGTCCCTCCACTCACAGTCCCTGATCCTGCCGCCCTGGCCTGGGCTCCACAGGCTTCTCCAGGCCTAGCGTGGACGGGAACCTCCAGGACGGTGAACAGATAACTCTTCCTTCCTCTCAGTGGTGGTGGTCAGGTGTTTGGGGTCAATGCACAGCCGGCCACCTTCTGCGGGGTCCTCACAGGGTCTGTCCTTGGGGGGGTGAGTCTAGGGTGAAGATCCAGTGCGTCCCTCTCTTAGGAGGACAGGGATCAGAGTCCCACCTAAGTGAGCCATTTGCCCTAGATACGCCCTTACAAATAGAACACACTCGAAGGGAGGAGGTTGACTCGGAGTCTTGGGAAAAGCCCAGGCCCTCAGCCCACAACAATGGGCCTTCATTATTTTTTTTGTTTGGGGGTATTTACAGGATCAGCTTACCTTAGATATAAAATAGAGGTAAAGAAAATGCTTGAGAAGCCTTCCAGAGGGTCTTTCTGTGCCGTGTGACTCCGCTGTTCCCTCCTGGTCAGGAATGTTCTGGAGAAGTCTTTGAAGCTCAGTTCCTGTGTGCAGACAGACGGCAGAGGAAGGGGCCGTGTGCTGCCCCTCGAGTGCCTGCCATGTCCTCCATTAACTCCACACAAACTCCTAAATGCTCCGAGTGAGAGGCGCTTTGCCAGAAACCTACAAGTTTTAAAACGCAGTTTGTCCTCTCAACAGCGAGTTGAATTCTCATGGATGCGCCAAGTTGGCGGGGCAGCGTCCCTAAGTGCAGCGGCTCCAGGCCAACTCTGGGGGGCAGTGGCCTTGCTGCTCTGACTGAACACGGAGGGAAGATGTACAATGACCTGCCGCTTACTGGAGAAGGAGTCCAGGTCCTCGGCACCTGAGAACTGCTAATGCCTTTTGGCTACTCAGGAGCGCCGATCACTCCGTGTAAGTGGGGGGACACACCTGTGGGGTCTAAATAAAATATGTTTTCTTTGAATTGAAGCAAAGTCAAAACACAGGTGAACTTAAAAGATGTTTCTGGTCCCTCAGGGAGCTTGCTGTCTGGCGCCAGCCAGGGGGACAGTCACGCTCTTGGGAGGATCCGAGGGCCCTAAGGGGCTTTCACCGTCCTTCTCATTGGAGTCCAGACACCAGCCTCCAAATTCTGGAGGACCAGGAAAAACAGTCTTGAAGTGCAGGCCTCTGGACCTCCCAGACCTACTTACTAAACCAAGATCTTATTTCGAAAGGGGATGAGCTTTGGGCATTTTAGCAGACTATGGGGGTGAGACTGACGGGCTCCAAACTTTCAGAAGTAGTAACACACCATGAGACAGGTTGATGCTTGCTGTTCCATCTGATTGAAATGCATGGGGCATATTTTGGAGAGAGAGAAAGAGAGAGAGAGAGAGAGAGAGAGAGAGAGAGAGAGAGAGAGAGAGAGAGAGAGAGAGAGAGGAGAACGTCAGAAACGGTTTGCCCTGACTGGACGTGTCACGTGACTTGGCTTGGCCCTCTCTCGGGTGAGACCTTTCGAGTTAGGGGCTTCCGTGCCTTTGCTGCTGTCCTTTCCCATGTGGCAAGTCTGGTCCTCTGAAGTCAGGAGGCACTGCAACTCAAGTGTGCCTGGTGTCACCAGGGCACTGACTGTCATGGTGGGACTAAAGTATGTTGGTCAGGAAACACTTCCTAGTGGGGTTAGATTCCCCTGTTTCTCTTGGGATAGAGATGTGTCTTTCCTTAAGGCACTGCTGAGGATACTGAAATGCACAAAGATGACGCTCTCATGAGAACACTGACCACGGTCCCGCAGACGACGCTCTCGTGGGAACACTGACCACGGTCCCGCAGACGATGCTCTCGTGGGAACACTGACCACGGTCCCGCAGATGCTCTGTGCTCATTCTCTCTCTGCAAAAGACTTCACTAGTGTATTTCCAGCAGACCAACATTTCCTTATTTCATTCATAATGATCTCATCATATTCTTGGAGAAACAAGTATTTTCAGACTTACCCTGTGCTGCTACAAGGCTCCTGAGGACCACAAGTGTCAAGGGCATCGGACCTGCGTGGTCCCTAGTGAAGCCATGTCCTTCCACAGGCCAGTCTGAGGACCCTGCCGTCCACCTGTAGCAGGCCTCAGGACGTCCTCACAGGCCGGCCATAGGGAGGACCAGCCCTCGGCCCGCAGCGGGGCTCCTGTGTGAGCATGTGTGCTTTCAGTGTGCATGCGTGTGAGTTCTCAAGTATTAGAGTGAGAAGTGTTCACTAGGATGAGGTTCCAGAGAGGACTACGAGGCAAACAAGCAAATCGCTCTCGGTCATTTGGGACCTGCTGTTGCTGGGGTGGGGGCTGCGCGGAGTCGGCAGCTGTACCCAGAAAAGGACCTAGGATGGTCCCCGCACGCAGCCGTGAGCCCTGATCCTGGGTGGATAAGGAGGAGCCAGGCCATCCCAGCCGGCACACTGGGGCGGTTCCTGGCCCTCCTGTCCTCAGCCCTTAAGTGTGAACAGAGCCAAGAGGCCTCTGCTTCTGTAGGTCTGAGAGCATCCTACCATGCACTGTAGTCTTACGTATCCACTTCTGGATGTCCTCATTTGCTTCTTATATCTTTTTATAGCTTTTTTTAAAAATATGGTTTCTGCTTTTTTTTTTTTTTTGGCTTCTTTCAGGAGAGTAAGGGAATTGTCTAAGAGCAAATTCGTATAAAATTAATTGAGCAGACCGTGGGAGTTGCCTAACAGCATGCTGCTCCGGGCAAATTTGACTTCAAAAGATTCAAAGACACTCATTATTTATTTTATATTCCAATTAGGGTAAACACGAAGTATTTTCTATCTGCACATGTTTTATATATGTGCTATCTTACCAGAAGTTCATCTTCTCTAACTATTAACCTAACGATCTGATTGGCTTACTTCCAATTTTTTTTTCAAAAATGAGAAGCTGGTCAAGCTTTTATCATTTTTCTTTGTTTTTATATGATTTTTTAATTTAACTTTGAGGAAAAGTCACATGTATTTTAAAGAAATAATAGAGATGCCATGCACTTCAGTTTCTTTTAATAGTGAGATCTTGAAAAACTGCATCATGCTTTCTGTCAAGTCTAAGAGTTATTTGCCTTGCATGCAGAAAGCAATAAATATTTTTTATTTATTTTGTATTTTGTAGCTGTTAACTTATACCTAACATAACTTGCTAAAAACTCCTTTTCCATTAAATTGCTTCTGGCCTTTTGTCAGAAATAAACTAGGCATAGTGTACGGGTCTCTGGGTTCTGCACCTTGTTTTGTTGATCCGCGAGACAATCCACTAACAACAGACAGTCCTAGAAACTGGCTGCCAGGCCTAGAAACCAGATAGACTGGGTTTTCCCATTTAATTCTCCTATGTGTACCTTTTATATAACAAACCACTCTTTTAGTTCATTTCCATTTCCATAAAATTGTTTGAATGATGTTGTCTATATCTATAAAAACCCTTGCTAGGATTTTAATAGATATTGCAGTAAAATATTCTTTTTCTTTCAGTACCTGCTTTTCTGTTTCTTTGTTTTTTAGACTGCTTAAAATTGGGTCGTTTTATGTTTTAAATCCACTCTACTAATCTCTGTTTTTTAATTGATAAATTTGAAACATTTACATTTAATGTATTTATTGATGTCTTGGGAATTGAATACACCCTTGGGTTTTATTCTCTATTTATTCTCTTTTACTACTTTGTTTATTTTTCCTGCTTTTTGTGGTTTACTTGAATATTATTTTAAAATTCAGCTTTGCTTTATCTGTGATATTTTAGTGTATTTCTCTGCATAACTTTATTGGAGTATTCAGGTTTTTTTTTTTTTTCGGGTCTGGAGATGGAACCCAGGGGCATTCGACCTCTGAGCTATACCCCCTGCCCTATTTTTTATTCTTTATTTTGAAACAGGGTCTCACTAAGTTGCAGAGGGCCTCACTAAAGAGCTGAGGCTGTCTGCAAACCACAATCCTCTGGTCTCAGCCTCCCGAGTGCTGGGATTACAAGCGTGTGCCGCCACGCCCGGCTGAGTATTCAGGTTTTACTTTATTCATACATAATGCATAATTATCGATCTGAAACAACATTTCACAATCCAAGAAAACTGCAGAAAGTTCACTTCTCTTTATGTTATATGCCCTCTGCATCTGGGGTGTTAGGATTGTTGCTCCAGTCCTCAAACCCAATTTAGAAAATCAATAGGGGGAGGCCTACATCCTATTTTTTCACAGTTGTACTCTCTCTCTGCTACTCTTTCCTTATTCCTAATATTCTAAGATTTTTTGTCATCATTTTCTATTTATTTATTTATTTGTTTATTTATTTATTATTTATTTGGTGATTCTGGGGTTTCTGGGAGTCCCTTTACCTCCAGGCTACACTCCCAGACCTATTTTATATCTTTTATTTGGAAACAGGGTCTCTTAAGCCAGCGAGGCTGCTTCGAACCTGCACCATCCTCCTGTCTCCGCCTCCCAAGCGCAGGGATTACAAGCTGCACCACCACGCCCATCTTCTTTCTGTTTAAATTAAGCTCTTTATCTGTTATCTCAGTATATGTTACCTGGTGGCAATTTTTCTTTTTTTTAGTTTTCCTTCATGTGAAGTGTCCTGTGACACACTATTCCTTTTTCGGAAATAGTCTTATTAGGTAAAAAATCTGAGTAGATAGTGATTTTCTTTCAGTAACTAAGAAAAAAGTGCCCTTCCTTCGGGCTTCTATCGTCCCTGTTGAGAATCAGCTGTAATACGATTGTTCCCACCCACAGCTAAGATGTTATTTCTGTCATCTCTTTCAAGACTTCACTTTGTCTTTAGTTTACAGAAGCGTGTGTCTGTGATGTGTCCTGGTACAAATCTTTGAAATTTTATTCTGTTGGAAATTTTACTGTGAGGTTCAGCTCAGCTTCTTGAAACCATAGACTTATGCCTTTCACTACATTGGAGAAATATTGAAACAGTGTTCTTAGCTCGCTCTCTCTCTCTCTCTCTCTATCTCTATCTCTATCTCTATCTCTCTCTATCTCTCTCTCTCCTTTGCATTTGGGACTCAGGTGGCATGAGCATGGTGTGTTGCTGTTGTTCCACAAGTGTCTGAGGATCTGACAAGTTTTCCCAGCCCATTTCTCTGTTATTCAAACCGGGTAGTTCCTAGTATTCTACTTCAGGTTCGGTGCTTCTGTTCCTCCCATGCCAGTGTTAAGTAAGAGGAGCCCTGGATGTGTCCGTGGGAGTCCCCGTCTCCCTAGTCTCAGGCATGCACTAGGTTCTCCCATCTTCTGCCCACTTCATCTCTGTTCGAAGCCCACCCACATCGCCCCAGGGCACCATTACCAGGGCTGCCCCGCTGCCTTCTTGGGTAGCGCTGACGTGTCTGCCCTTTCAGCAATGCCACTCCAATGATGGACTGCCTGGTTTCACTAAGCGTGGCATCTTCCTGGCACAAGGTGTGATTAGTGGGATGTGACTGAATCCTCAGAATTTTCAAATCCTATCATGAGACTCTGGATCTTGTTTGAACCTCGAGTTGGCTGGCCTTCCCTAGCGCACTCCAGCATGGGAGGGCATGGGGCTAGGGGCCAGCTTCTCACTGGCTTCCTTGAGCCCTAAAGTGGGTTCCTCATTACTGCCGGTGGGATGGACATGTGGCTACTCATGGTGTGACCACAGTACTGCAGGGCAGTGGAGAAGGCCCTGATTCTTCTTTTATCCCTAGAAAATAGGGGAGAGTAGCCTTATTCCTGCTATTTTAGGAGTCCAGGCTCCCTGTGTGGTCGCCAATAACCCCAGACTGGGGGGCCTGTCGCTGCTTCATGTCATAAGCCTGAGGTCTCCCTGCCTGGCTCTTCTGACAGTACCTGGAGAGGTTTGGAACATCTCATTACAGCCATGTAAGGTGGAATTTTAGGCTTCCCACTGGCTCTGCTAGGAGTGGGTCTGGTGGGCCTCAGTTTTTCTATGTGACATTTGGCTGGAAAGCACGATTATTGTTTGAAGTTTGCTGTCTTGCAAGGGGGCTCCTTCCCTGTTCACTTGTCTAGACAGACCTCTTCTGTTATCTCTGTCTGCACAGGTGGGCTCCTGGACTCCTAGTCTCCTGAGCTTGAAGTCTGGGGTGCTAGCTAACCCAGCGCTGAGCCCTGCCCTGGCGTCAGGCTCCAGAGCCTGTCTTCTCTCTGCTTCAGAGTCCTGTGTCCTGACTTTCCATCTACTACTCAGTTTTAAACTGTATTGAGAGAGAGAGAGAGATGGGGAGAATGCACTCTATCTTCCTAGAAGCAGAAGATTTATCATTTCTCTAGAATAATTTCTTGTGTGAACCTTTAGACTGTCAACATCTTAGGATCAGGTTACACTTCTGGTTCGAGCTGTCACTCTCATGGGACAGTCAAGAGACCTCCTAGTGCGGCAGAGGCACCGTGAAAGAAACAGGGCTCCTTGTTTTCAGTCAGATAGTGATGTTTTTCATGGTTTGTCTCAAATTCCTTTATTAAAAAAGTGCTACTTAATATCAAAATGAAGTACATACTACTTTCTTCCTTTAGGTTTTGCATTTTAAATCCCCCCCCAGCCCTCACATCCAAGCTGCCCTGCCACGTTATATGAGGAAGAGTTAAACGACTCTTCCTGCATCGCGTTCCAGAACTGGGTGCTGGCTCTGGTACTGGACTTGGTGCTTCCTCACTGCTGGAGAGCTGGGAAAGGGTGAGGTCTTGCATGAAGATATTTGCATACTCGCTGAGTCTCAAAAGAAAGGGTTAATGTGTTAATCACATTTCTGTCACTGAAATTAAACACTTGGGTAACTAACTTTCAAAGAGGTTGGGGTTTCTGGCTCACGGTTTGGGAGGTTTCATGGCCCTGCTGCACTGGGCCGGTGGTGGCACAGCACCTGGTGGGAGTGCAAGCTGATGATTTCCTGTAGGCCAGAAAGCAAAAGCAGAGATAGGGAGAGGAGGGCCAGGGTCTCAATATCCCTTCCAGGGCACGCCCCCCATGACCTCACTTCCTCTCACCAGACCCCGCCTCTCAAAGGTCCTTCACCTCCCAACAGCGCAGCAGGCTGGGACCAAGAAATCCAAACCACAGCTTTCTAACTTAGCCACTTAGCCTGAAAACAAGTTCAGAGCATCACCTTAAAACCCCCTGTGCATTTCAGGAAGCAGGAGAGATGGCCAGTTGCTCATGAAGAGACTGAGAATGTGGTCACCAGTGGTCACCACTCATTCAGTGACACATCTGAACCGCTGTCAGGGGCTCCGAGGGCCTGAGATAGGACCTGTCTTTGTTCATTTTCTGCCTCAGCTGTTCATGTCCCATAAAGACTGGAGCTCCTATGTCATTCTTACAGTTTTACCCACAATGCCTGGAACCAGGTAAGCATGACATAATTACGTTTTTAATAAAAATAAATATGTTTTTATCCTCAAGGCCAAGGCATTCTGGAACAATATGTTTTTCCAGGAGATGTCATTTTAGGAAGATACTCCTGTGTTGAAAGAGATCCCTGGGCCTGCAGCGCTCCTGACCTTGGCGAAAACACCTTTTCCCAAGCAACGCCTTCAACCGCCAGGGACGCAGCAGTGGGCAGAGTTGGACAGAGTGCACACTTACAGGGCAGAGTGCCGCTCGTGAGTCAGGACTGAAGGTCTGAGGTTAAAGATCTCTAAGGGCAAATTCCAGTAATACCCAAAAACGTATTTCGTAGTTTATAATCCCATAAAAACTCCAAAATTATTTCAACAAATTAGATCCAGGTATTTCTTGGAATCACCTACAAGCCTAAGAATTGAAAATGTGGGCACGTACCTCACCCTGTCTGGATGGCTATTTCGGACATTTTAAAGGTAGAAATAAACAGCCCAATCTGGGGATGACAAGCGCTGAAGACAGCGCGGGGCAGGGTGTAGATTAGCTCAGCCCTTCTGGAAAACACCATAGGACTCTCCCCAGATCAAAAGCAGAGCTGCCATAGAACCCCGCAATTCCACTTCTCGGTGTTTCCAGAGGAAATGGAATCAGCATGTTGAGGAGATAGCTGCCTTCCGTGTTCATCAGATTACAAGCGTGCGCCACCATGCCTGTCTTATTCCACATTCTAGAAGAAGGAAGTCTTGTCATTTAAGTGAAAGAATGCAGGCCCAGGAAGGTGGATGTGCACGGCCTCATTCATGTAGAACCTAAAACACTGAGAGGATGTTAGCAGTCAGCTGACGCTGCCACTGGGTGGACGGAGCTGTGGGGAATAAAGCCAAAGAAGACGTGAGCTCGGGTCGAGGTCCCTCCCTGTGCGTCGGAAGCCAGACCCAGCGGCTAGGAGCAGGGCGCCTCCGGGAAGAGCCACAGAGGAGCCAGACGTGAGATTCTCAGTGGGAAATTGACCCAGATATCTTAAGTATAACTCATTATGAAAGGAAAGGTCCTAGTCCACGAGTTATTTAATCTCAGAAAAAAATCTACTAGGAAATAATATAAAATTTCGGACATTTTAAAGGCAAAAATAAACAGCCCCGAGCTGAGGCATAATTTTGCATGGTGATCAGCTGGACATTGTTTAATAGGGCTCCCTTTGTCCTCAGGATTCCAGGACCACTGGGCAGAGACGTGCAGGGACCTGAGGGTCTTCTAGTCCCTCTCCTCTCAGCCTCTCGGTGGCTAGAGTGAGTGTTTGATAATTTACAAAAATAAATAGCAGAGCATTTCTGAGCACTCGATTCTGCACTGATAATGTTCAAATTGGAGTGCATTAGGCGGCATCAGAATTTTCAAAAATGCACGCAGCCCGCACTTCATGGTGAGAAGAGGTACTCCAGAGGGGCCGGGGCTGCAGGGGCTCAGCGGTGGCTGCGGTTCACTCCCCGAGGGATGCTGTCCAGGGCTGAGGGACCCGGATCACTATCCCGGGAGCGTGCTGGTCAGCAGGAGTGCCATCTGAGGGGGCGGTGCCCAGCGTGGTGCTCCTGGCGGCGAGACTCAGGCTCTTCTTCAATGGGGGTGTTGGGGTGGCTAGATGAGAAACAAGCAGGGCAGGGTAGACCATTCCTTGGGCCCTCATGAGAAGAGATCAGGCACTGAAGCTGCTGTTTCAGAGATTGCCTCTACCCCAGGGTTTCACCTCGACTCCCAGGACAGCTTCCAGCAGGGTGAAAATGGCTCAGACCACCAAGCTGTGGTGTGAAAGGAGGTTGTGATGGACCAGGCGTCCAGACTGAATAAGACCTGCCGCAGGGTGGGCGACGCCGCACCATCTCCTGCTCCTGGAAACAGGCCTCCTCAGACCCGCTCTCTGGAGCGTGACTTCTCTGCGCCCTGTGATTTCTCGCCCCAGGGAAGTGACCTTCTCTGGACTCTGTGTAACGTCTCCTGACCCTTTCCTGAAGTGTATCTCCCTTTACCACGGCCTTCTTTTATGACTGTGTCCCCACTTCCTAAACACACCGCTTGTATCCCCTATTTGTGCTTTCTGTATGAAATTGTTCTCTCAGGAAGTAAGGGCGGAGGTACTGCCCTCTACTATTAATATCGAAGTGGAAATCATTACCTGGTGACATATTTAAGGATTCCAGGTGAAGGGCTGGCCACCTCCAGCAAGATCACATAGGACTGACTCTATGTAAGCAAAGAGTCCAAGAGTGACCAGCTACTGCAGACAGAACCCGGGGAGAGATGCTGTGTTACCAGGAGTTATGCAGAGTGGGCGCAGAGGGTTTGTCCTTGGGGCGGCCCAAGTGCTCTGAAGAGCAGCTACACATCAGGCAGGTGGAGACGCTGGGCTAATTTCCTCCCCTGAACAACAAGACCTTTGTCAGCTGTGCTTCCTGTTAGGATGGAGCTATCATTTTTCGTTTTTACTTGGGACCCGAGAAGGAACACATGGGGAAGAATTGCTATTTAGTTAAAACATAAGCATCTTTCATAAAAAAGTCATTTCATGAAATTACACTCTTTGATTATAAAGTGCTTCCTGGCGTACATACTGCTTCTACCCATGTTAGCGCATTTCTCCACCGAGCCGCCCCGGGAGGCAGAAAGATCGAGAATCGCGGAGTGTTTAGGTTGCATTCACGAAAGGGTAGATTGTGCAGATGTTTATGTTCCAGTGATTAAGTAAGATTGTCAGGCGTCTCTACAGGGTTTCTCTAGGGCAGATGGGAGGTCTAGATTCCAATGCACACTTTTTTCTGTGGTGATTTAGTTATGAATCATCCAGATAATGTTCCCTTGAATTCAATTTTTGAATTCATCCTTAGCCATAAAAAAGCAACAGAAAAAGAAAACCTTCAGCTTATCCCACCAGCTGCAGGTGGGGCGTTCTCCAGCACCAGGCGCTGGGGCTGGTGGTTGGGCGGGACGGGTGGAGCTGGCTTTTCTCCAGCATGTGTGCCTCCTCTCTGGTCCACCAGCCCTCTGACCCCACTGTTCCCTACTCATTTGAGATGCTTCTCTTGACTTTCTGAAAGGGTACAGAGGAAAAGACCCCAGAGGGAGGGCCTGGGGAGAGGGAGCCCGTCCAGTATGGAGCCGCCCAGGAAGAGCCCAGGCCGGGAGGGCCAGGGACGGCTCATTCCCTCGTGACCCTCGCAGAGCCTGAAGATGGAACTCAGCCCTCGCTTTTCACCAGTGGCACACAGTCCTGCCAGCTTGCCCTCCGCAGCTCGGCCAGACGCCCCCACAGATTTAGAACTAGGCTATACGGAGCAGGTGCACACTGGTGCTTTTTTTCCCTTAAAGTTTCAGGGTTTCTCCTCTTAGCTTATTCAAGTATCAAATAGCTCCTGGTACTGGGAACTTCTCTTTTATATTTAATACAAATTTCTTATGCTGTAACTGATTGTTTTTTGGTTGCTTAAGATTCAATATTAAGAATTGAAGGCCGGGCGTGGTGGTGCACACTTGTAATCCCCGTGCTTGGGAGGTGGAGACAGGAGGATTGTGCTGGTTCAAAGCCAGCCTCGCTGGCTTAAGAAATCCTGTTTCCAAATAAAAAGTATAAAATAGGTCTGGGAGTGTAGTCTAGAGGTAGAAGGTTTTCCAGGAACCCCAGTACCACCAAAAAAATATTAAGAATTGAAAGATGGAAGATCATGTGCTATTCTTAAGATTCAATAATTTAAAAAATATGAAATATGTTCTGAAATTATTTGAGAGAAAAATTGTTTGAAAGCCTCTAATTACATTTAATACTCTTCTATTTTAAAAACTGACCTTATTTTAATCTTCATAGTGTCTTCAAAAATAACAAACCCACATTAGAAAATTCTGTACCCAGGAAACATTTGCTGCTACATTATAAATCTCATTGACATTATTGATTGATTAAAAATTGGGCCAATAAATATGCTGCAATTAAATAAGCGTCGAAATAATGAAAATATTTAAAACACAGGTTTTTAAAGAACATGGTTTTCTGTATTCTGTGACTTTAAAATTTCAGTCTTGGAAAATAGCACCTGGTCAGCGGCCGCAGCCAACTCAGCACACTCGCTGCGTGGACTCGTCCAGGTCTCGGCCTACGGGAAGGCCTGTTCTGCAGGGCTGGAGGGCACAGAACGCTTCGGAAAATTATCTGAGAAAACAAGACATTACGTACTCAAACAGAGCTAGAAAATTCAGCCACTCTCACACCAAGGTGATTTTCATAAAAAAGAATGTGTGTGTGTGATGGATATAATTAAAATAGTCTTATATTAAAACAGTGTTACATTAAAATGTTTATAAGACACAGTGGGATATCATGGACAGCACATATTACTTGAGAGTTAATATTTAATATGGTGAGCATAAAACAGTATTTCACATGTATATACATATATATGTATATAGGAATATATATGTAAATACATATTATATATGTAAATTATATATAATATATACATATATTATACACATATATGTATATGTGCATAAATATGGAAATTATATATATGTAAATACATATATATATGAATTTCCACAAAACATACATTTAAGACTTGCAGTGTTTTTCTTTGAAGATTAATTGCTCTTTCCACAAACCAGATGCAGTGAGATCTGTAAGTCACTCTCGTTCGTCGTAACATCAAAGGAAGGGCACATATTCATTTTTAATGCCACAGAGGTGTTAGCGGTGGATCCGACGGGACAGAGCACAGGCTCCTGTGCCCCTGCCCAGGCTGCCCGGCCCCTCATGTGGGATGTGTGGGAACCTGCCGTGGTGCCGCGCGTGGAGCAGCGGCGGTCTACTGGGGGAGCCAGAGACTGCAGAAGGAATCACGCAGCCCGTAGCCAATGAAGGCAACTGGGGCGGAGCAGGGTGCGTGAGCCTGGCAGCACCCAGGGCTGCCGGTGCCAGGGAGGCCTTGCTGGCAGGTCGCCTTCTGGAGGCTAGAGAAAACCTAGAAGGCACATAGAAGTCTGAGAAAGAGAGCGGAGGAGACAGGCTAAGGGAGAGGGGCTCCCCAGCTGGGGCCCAGGTGACAGGGCCGTGGTCTGGGCTCCCGAGCAGCTGGATACTGAGGAATCGGTCCCAAAGTGGGGCCCAGGGTGCCCTCTAACCCTGCCTGCTCCTCTAGAGAGAGCTGATGGAGGTTGGAGCATTCCTCCCTGAGAAAAGAGGCCAGCGCAGGCCAGGGGACCGAGTCCATCTGTGACGTTTAGACTGGGCTTCTTGCAGTTGGAACAATAACATCTGTATGAGCGCTCATGTGTGTACACGTGTACACACATGCACGTATGTACACATGCGCGTGCACGTACACACACACACACACACACACACACACACACACACACACACACGTTCAATGATTTCCAGAGCATTTGCTAAGCTTTAAAACGGAAAAGTAAAATTCAAAAGTATTTCAACTACACAGAGTCTCAATGAAAGATCTCTGCAGGGAGGGGCAGGCAGTGCTGGGCTGGGCATGTGCTTGGCTCGCATGAGGCCCTGGACTCCATCTCCAGCACCAACAAGCGAATAAATAAAAAGATCTCTTGCACACTCTTCCCTCAAAGCTCCCTGGGATTGTACCTCAAACAGGAGGAGGAGGGCAGGGTGCAGCAGGCAGCACCAACCTGGAGAAGGCGCACCAGTGCCCAGTGTGGTGGCTCCGGGGGCAGCGGCCAGGGGTACTGGGGCTGGCTGGGGGCAGCAGGTTGAGGGGCAGCGCTGCATGCAGTGAGGCGGCCCCTGGCCTGGAGCTCTCCCTGCACTGAGCATGTCCCAGTGCCCACGGGAAGTTGGGGCAAAGACAGTGATGGGAAAGCAAACCTGTGAGGGCAAGAAGCCTCCAAATGAAAGTCGGCGCAAAGGCAGGAATCGCAGGCCATGTGGGCAGCGGCTGTGAACAGGTGTGCGTGAGTGTGTGTGCATGTGTGTACTCGTACATGCAGGCATATGTGTTCATGCACATCCATATTGTGAATAAGAGAACAAGTTCCATAGTAAGATGTTCACGCACGTTTTCTGCCCCTAATACATCAGAAACAGTGGTGTAATGTGTTATTTAGCAATGCCAAGTTAAATACCTAGCAGAGCAGTTGATCCTTTGCCTCGTGGCGCTGGGGTTGGAGTAGACGAAGGTGTTTGTGTCCTGTGAGCTGACACTTAAAACTGTTCACTGGCCGGGCGTGGTGGTGCACGCTTGTAATCCCAGCACTGGGAGGCTGAAGCAGGAGGATCCAGTCTCAGCTACTTAGTGAGGCCCTCCACAACTTAGTGAGACCTGTTTCAAAATAAAGAATAAAAAAAAAAAAAGAGGGCCTCTGCCTCCATGATGGAGGAGCACGTTCCCTGTGCTTTCCCTGCCTCCCGCCGCCATGTGCTGAGATCCACGAGCCTCTCACGGACTGAGCCTGCAGCCATAAGAAAATAAGTCTTCTTTTCTCTAGTTACGCGGTCAGTATTTTAGATTGTAGCTGCACACATGCTGACGGGAACAACAGGTTGATCTGACCTAAGTGTGCAGGGAGGCCGGGGCCGGGTGGCTGGTGGACAGGCTTCCAGCCCCTTGCCAGGCCCATCGTTCGAGCAGCGGTGGGGGTGGAGCAGGGCAGGTGGTGCTGGTGCCCTCCTCCTGATGGCATTAGCGTAGTATCCACCCAATGAATTAGTGACCAGTGTGTCCAAACTGCCTGAACCCTGGTGGGTGGAAACGTCTGTCACTTATCCAATGTCCCCCCAAGTGCCTTGTCAGAAAGACATAGCTGAGGAGTAAATTGACTTTGCTGCCAGTAAGATCAGAGAGAAGACAAGAACATTAACGGGTGAGACAGACAGGAAGACAGCAGCCTCCGAGTCTGCTCCTTGCGCCCACGCTTGGGAACAGGCCCCTGGAGGCCGGGCTACAGGGTCCGGCTGCTGCGGCCACCAAGCATAGGCCCCACTGCTGTGCGCGCCCTGCCTGGGTGTGATTGACCTGGAGTCGTCAAGAAGACTGAGCGCTACTCCATTAAGTTGTATGGCTGCAACGCTCCACAAAAAGAAAAAGTAAAAACAAGGAAGAAAACGCAGCATCTAACTTACAGATGAGCTGAAACATGAATCTGGATAAACACAAGCCGTTCCTGTGGAGCCTATGCTCACTGTCATCGAAGGGAGGTGTTTCCACACAGTGCGTGGTCCCCTCCACGGGAGGCAGGAGCCCGAGGGGGACAGATCGGCCCAGAAGCGCCCGGCAGCCGCTGGGGGCTCTGCAGGGCAGTCGGTGGGCGGGAGAGCGCGGCCAGGGCGCGTGGACAGGTTGCTTGGCACCTGGAGCCTTCTCTGTGCAGCTTGAGGGGCAGCTGAGCCTCCAGCCAGCGCCACTACTTTCAGATGAAACACATTTCCACAGAATCTTTTCCTAAAAGAGAACAAATCATTTTGTTGTAGTGAAAAAAATAAAAAAAGATGAAGTTTAACAGGTAAAAAGTTGAGAATCTTCTCCCCAGGAGGTAAATGCAATTAAAGAAATGGAGGGCAACCAAGAATAAGCATGTTGCTGAGAAACCCTCGGTATTTACTTAGACTCGCAATAGTACGTCCTGAGCTCCTGCATGGGACATCAGCACAGAAAACGAGAGGGAAAAGGCCGCAGAATTAGAGATATGAAACCCTGACATAAGAGGTTTACCTAAGGCTACTGAGTCTGCATTTGATAATTTAACCAGGATCAATGAGAATTCTGGTCAGAATAGGACTGAGATCTTTAAGGACTAGAATGAGGGGGATATTTCAAAGACCTCGCTTTATTTGCACTGCAGTTCGGCACTATGACTACCGTGCTATCAGTGGTGATTCCTAATTGCTTTACCCCACTCCAGGCAAAGTCCAAAGAGTGTCGCATTAACCCTACTGGACTCGTTCAGCCACTCCGTAAGGTGGACGCTATGATTGCCCCCATTTTGCCAAGCGTGATCTGGGCCCAGAGCACAGGTTTAGCTGGAGCAGATGTTAAAGGCTGACTGTGGGATCAGAAGTCAGGCACAAGAGTCCTCCCCACCCCGGTTTGGCCTTATTTGGCGCTCTGAGGCAGGGCAAGCACATTGTGCTCCCCAGATCTGGGCCCCATTCTGCTGCAGAGCAGACCTGTATCTGCATGTGGGGTGGAGGGGTGGCCAGGGAGGACCCGGGCCCTCGGGAGCCTGTGGCAGAGACAGCAGGAAAAGCAGCCGAGGAGAGCGGAGCGGGGCTGCGGGCCTGGGGCTCAGTGAACCTCAGAGGAGACGATCCTGAGAAGAGCCGCAGAGCAGAGGCTAGGAAAGAAAGGCGAGGAGTACTGCCGACTGATGTGGACCGGCGTTTTAAGAATCTGCACGCACGGCAAGTTGGGCTCCTGCCGCAGCCCTGGGGAGACGAGGCCTGGACAGGGACCTCAACCTCGGAACTTGCTGAGAGGCTCTAGTCTCATCCTTCCTCAACTGTGTTTCCCACGCGTTCCTTCAATTTCCCTGGAGCCTGTACCCTGCGGTGAAGATTGCAGCCCTGGTTGGCTGTTTGCAGATTTGATATTAGAAGAAAAGGTAGATGTGCTGTGACACTCTCTACACAGCCCAGTGTGCACACCTGATTGGCTCCAGGTACAGTGCTGCTGCTTTTTTTTTTTTTTTTTTTTTTTTTGCGGGTCTGGGGATGGAACCCAGGGGCATTCGACTTCTGAGCTACACCTCCTGCCCTATATTTTATTCTTATTTTGAAACAGCGTCTCACCAAGTTACTGAGGGCCTCACTAAGTAGCTGAGGCTGTCCTCGACTGCGATCCTCCAGTCTCAGCGTCCTGAATGCTGGGATTCAAGTGTGCCCACCACGCCTGGATTACAGTGCTTCTTCAAAGATGCCTTGTGTAGCCAAAGTCCCTTCTCAGGAGTCTTTTGAAAGCAACTACAAGTGGTTAAAAAATATAATAATAGTTGCCTGAAACATCCTTTTTCTCTCATCTGTCTTTTTCTTTCTAGAGATGTTGCTATAATCTGTGAGGAATATGCAGTCAGTATAGAGAGGGGATCAAGAGGTATCTTTTGAAAGTATTTAGCCATTTATATTTTTTATATTCATCCATCCATCCATCCATCCATCCAATCTCTATACATGTCTCTAACCTTTGTGTATCTATGTCTCTGTCCATCCATCCATCCATCCATCCATCCATCCATCCATCCATCCACCCACCCACCCACCTACCTATTGTATGTATCATAGGTATCTTCTATTTCTATCTACTACCCAGCCATCTCTTCTCCCTATCCATCCTATCTATAACTGTGTTAGTGTGCTCGTGTTCATGCACAGTACTAGGGACTGAATGCAGACATTTTACCTCTGAGCTACAACCCAAGCTCTATTTTATTTTCTATTTTGAAACAGGGTCTTGTTAAATTTCTGAGGGCCTATCTATTATTGACCTGTTAATTATCTATCTTATATCTATCTATCTATCTATCTATCTATCTATCTATCTATCTATCGTCTATCTATCTATCTATCTATCTATCTATCATCTATCCTACTGACTCTGAGCCATCACTGGATCTGTGTCCAGGCTAAGACATAATGAAAGAAAGATGAAGAAAGCATGCCTTTCCTCTTACGGAGATTAAGTTATAATATGAAAACAGATCTAAGTGTAATTCACATTGAGGAAAGCTGTGGTCCCCCTTCTGGAGCAGCACTGCTGGCCACGGATCTGCTTCCTGCCCCCACTCCAGGAGCTAGCAGCGCTGCTCCAGAAGGGGGACCACAGGCTTTCCTAAGGTCATAAAATAAGTCTTTCTGTCCCGCACCTGTCGTGATTGGCCAGCTAATGTCAGCCCCTCTCTCTCCTAAGAAACCTGGATAAAAATATGGAAAGCAGACCTGACTAGAGGCTCTGGTGCTGGGGACATGTGGGGCTCAGAAGAACCAGTGTCTTTCGCGAGCGGTGGAGGGTCGGGGACGGTGAGCAGCGCTGAAGACGCCCCCAAGAGCTGGGGTGAGAGCTGCAGTCCACAGGCGCTCCCTGGCTGGGAGCCTCCTGCGTCTGTCGCTGGGGTCCTGCATGTTCACGGTGGACATGTCCTCCTGGCACTTGCAGTCTTTGTCTGCAGTGGTGCTCCCTGGCCCGGCAGCTTTCCTCTGATACCGCAGAGCCCACGGCCTTCATGAAGACATACGAGGCTGGCGTGCGGTGCCTCTCTTTTGTCCTGATGGTTAAGGACAGAGAATTCGTTCTTGCCTGCCTTCCTTCCTTCCTTCCTTCCTTCCTTCCTTCCTTCCTTCCTTCCTTCCTTTCTTTTTTGTGGTTCTGGAGATGGAACCCAGGGGCATTCTCCCTTCAAGCTATACCCCCTGCCCTGTTTTTTATCATTTATTTTGAAGCAGGGTCTCACTGAGTTGCAAAGGGCCTCACTGAGTAGCTGAGGTTGTCCTCGAACTGCGGCCCTCCGGTCTCAGCCTCCAAATGCTGGGATTACAAGCGTGCGCCACCACGCCCGGCTTCTTCTTTATTTTCAGTCTAACCATCTGTCTTCATCGGCATGGTTGTTTATATTTAATGTCATTATCGATGATCGCGCTGTCAATTAGCTATTTATTTTTCATCTGACTCTGTTCTTATTTTTCAGCCTTCTTTGGTATCAATCAAATTTTATTGTTTGTTTGTTTGTTTGTTTATTGCACTGATAAAGTCCATGGATACTTTCTTTCCAGATCTCCACTTGCAGATCCCACTGCTGCCTCCCTGTCAGTGATGGCATCTGGACCAGGCTGCCCTCTGCCAGTTTCCAGCAGTGTCCGAGTGGGGAGGGCTGTGCTCATGAACTGCCTGATTTTGTCTGGAGAACGCCATTGGTCTTGTCCAACCTCTGTTAGACCTGTCTCAAAGTTAACACTCTCCTCCCCTCCTCCCAGGAGGGGCTGTGTCCTGACCCCCAGGAGGGGCTGCGTCCTGACCCCCAGGAGGGACTGCGTCCTGACCCCCAGGAGGGGCTGCGTCCTGACCCCCAGGAGGGTCTGCACCCGAACCCCCAGCTCCCAGCCCAGGTTCCCATAGGCATCTCCTCCCATGAGCCTCTGAGAGCGACCCC
Organism: Muscardinus avellanarius; assembly: GCF_963383645.1. NCBI lineage: Eukaryota > Metazoa > Chordata > Mammalia > Rodentia > Gliridae > Muscardinus > Muscardinus avellanarius. Next base: position 1,481,118 of record NC_137786.1, read on the forward strand.
ATCCTGCTTGGCTCTGGAGGATCTGAGCTGAGACCACACCTCCCTCAGTCCTCACGCTGGCTCTCTGGCGGCGTCCTGGTCCTGCATTTGCGCTCACTCACTGCTGTAGAGATGGCGTGCCTCAGACCTACCTCCATCCACATCGGGCAGACGTCCCATCATCTCTCCAGGTGAAGTGTGGCTGCCGGTGTCATGGAGGAGATGGGAAGAGGCCTGAGAGGAACAAAAGGTGAAGCCAGTGGTAGTGCATTTAAACAGGGTCTGGGGCCGGCGTGGCCCACACCGGTAATCCCAGCACTTGGGAGGCCGAGGCAGAAGGATCGCGGTTTGCGGCCAGCCTCAGCTACCTAGTGAGGCCCTCTGCAACTCAGTGAGACCTGTCAACATAAAGAATAAAAAATAGGGTTTGGTGTGTCGCTCGGAGGTAGAATGCCCCTGGGTTCCATCCCCAGTACTGCCAAAATAAAAAAATGTGTCTGAAAGCCTGTGTCACCCCACTGGAGCCCACGGGGATCTCCGAGGAAGGGCTCTGGCTGGTCCCGCTTTATGGACAAACAGGGTCTGGCCCACGTTTCCATGGTCACCCAGGGAGGGCGGTGCCGAGGGTGAGGCCAGGTCCACCCAGCAGGCCTGGGCTCTGATCACAGTGCTCAGCCCCTCCAGGACCCAGGCCTGGTCAGTACTGGATTTCAGTCTGAGTACCAATAGCAAATGCCAACTCAGGCCACCATTTGCCCTGCGCGAGGCTGGTATCTGGTGTCCAGGTGGCTGGTGCCTCAGGCCGGTCAGCCTCCCTGTCTTCCCGGCCACCGCCCAGGCGCAGTGACACAGGCTGCGTACCCCAGCTCACCTGCCGCTGGCAGCCAGTCCTGCCTGCTCTGCTCAGGGTCCAGCCTGCACCGCCAAGTCCACTTGGAGCGGGCCTGGCAGGCTGGCTCCACCCACAGCCAGGGCTGGGGGCTCCTGAGATCTCCGCCCAGCTGCCTGACAGCTGCTACAGTGCAGAAAGCCACAGGACGTGTGCAGCGGGGCCACGCTGTGTGGGCAGGATCTGCTGCCGGCAGGGCGCAGGCCCCTGCTTGGCCCGCAGTCAGGGGCCCTCAGGCACCCTGGGGGCACCGACCCCACAGCCCGAGTCAGCCCCGAGCCCCAGCGCCGGGCATTTGAGGCTGACTTTCTAAACCTGTTCTGCAGATAAAATTTATAGTACGTAATGAAAAAAAGACAAGAGTAAATGTAATAGAAGTATTTTGAGTGTATGTGGGGGGTGCTGGGGATTGAACCCAGGGGCATTGCTATACCCCAATACTTTTATGTGATTTTTGAGGGTTGGGTTGGTTTGTTTGTTTTTAAGTTTGAAACTGGACTTGAAACCCCACACTGGTCTTGAACCTGTGGTCCTCCTGTCCCAGCCTCCCAAGTACTAGGATTGCAGGTATGTGCCACCACACCCAGCTCCTCACAGAGCATTTTTATAGAGAATGCTGGGGCAGTTTCCTCAGCTCTGAGTGACCCTAGGTCTTCCTGGCTGACCAAACCCTCCACGAGGCGCTGCAGTGGGGCCTCGGCCCTGGCAGTGTGCGGCTCTGAGGAAAGGGATCCGCCATCTCTTGGCCTGGTCTAGAAGCCTTGATTTGATTGGTTGGCATCTCCTAATCCTGAAGATTCTGCTCCTCCCCTTCCTTTGTTTAGCAGAGCAGCTCAGCTGTCTGAGAAGTGTGTTGTGGTGGGCCAGTGCTGCTCTCTGTCCTGTCTCTGCCATGGCTCCCTGGGGCCCTTCTCACGTGAGCAGTGAGACCCAAGGGCTGAGACTGGGCCAGGAGTCCAGGGTGGGGCTGTGGTGGAGGGAGGCTGTGTGTCTCCTGGGCTGCGGCTTCCTGGGCCCCTGCATGGCCCACCCACTCACCTTGGAGCTAACAGCTAGCTGGTAACTGACAGAGACCACCAGTGTTTCACCTTGTGGGTAGGAGCAGGCACGGGGCCAGAATCCTGGCTGAGTAATTGTTAGCTCACCAAGGACTCGGTACTAAGGAGCTTATGCCCGATAGGCTCTGTTTACGTTTACCTTTGTGTGTGTGTGTGTGTGTGTGTGTGTGTGTGTGTGTGTGTGGTTCCTGGAAACCCTTCTACCTCCGGGCTACACTCCCAGACCTATTTTATTTTTTTATTTGGAAACGGTCTCTTAAGCCAGCGAGGCTGGCTTCGAACCAGCGCGATCCTCCCGTCTCCGCCTCCCAAGCGCGGGGATGACAAGCGTGCGCCACCACTCCTGGCTCTGTTTACCTTTTTTAAAAATCAGTCACATGTGCTCTCATGCAGAGAGTTGACCCTGAAGACATGAGGAAAACTTGCTTCTTAAAACTTCTGGTAACTACTGTGCTTTTTGGTTTTGTTTTTGTGCTTGGGTATGCAGCTGAGATGACTGCGCGCTTGTGTCCAGTCCAGGTCATCAGCTACAATGAACTGTCCTGCAGCTGCCTGTGTGTGCCCTGGACACAGAACTGTCTCCACGCAACTGGGGAATGAGAGGGCAGGGCAGAGCAGACCAAGAGGGTTAGAGAAACCTGTGACCGCCTGGAGAGACTCACCATGCTTCTGGGAGCCATGCTTTTCAGATCATCTTGTGCGTGTGTTTGCTAGCTTCCAAATAAACCCAAAAGTTGTCGGGAGGGAAGGCTATGATAGGATAAAAGGAGTTATTGTTATATTATTTATTAATAATCAATTATTAAGTAATTAATCAATAATTATTTATTAATAATAACTATTAATGATATATATTATTATCATATTGGCTCTAAGCTCTAAAATCAAATTCCTATCTGGGAAATATTTGGCCATTTTAAACGATTCAAGTATTAGTTAATACAAATCAATTGTCATTTAACAATTTTGATGTGTCTATGGCTAAAGGTCCACCGTGAGCTAGGGACATCGCCTGGCCGCACGGCCGGGCCCGCCCTCTGAACCCTGCTTGCCTGGGGGAGCTTCCGCCTTGCCGTCTCTGTGCGAAGGGCCTGGAGAAGTCCAGCTGTGGTCGGCCTTGAGCACCCACTTCCTGAGCTAGCAACTTCAGTAAGGCCTCCTTTAGAGCAAGGATCATCCCTCGCCGCTTGTGTAAGTGCTGTGCCAAACAGGAGCGCTGCGTCAGCTGAGGACGGGGATGCTCTCTGAGAAGGTGGTCCTGTGGCTGGACGGGACGGCAGGCAGTGCTGAGGCATGAGGAGAGCAGGGGCGGTTTATCCCCGCGCGGCGAGGCTGAGACAGACCGCCAGGACATGGGGCAGCTGTAGGCGAAGGGAGTTAGGAGTGTGTGTGTGCACCTGTGTGGCTGGTGTGCATGTGTGTGCACGCCTGTGTGGGGGGGTGGCTCCTGTCATGGAGGGGAGCTGAGGAGGGGAGGATGGAGTCAGGATGTAGGTCCCGAGTCGCCCCATTGTCACATCTAGCCATAGGACACAGTGGCACTGGAGCAACGTGCCTTCCAAATCCTAGTGTGGGAAGCTGAGCTAGCCACTGCCTTTCTCCACGCCTGTCCACACCCCCACGCCATGCAGACCTGCTCAGCAGCGGGCGGAGAGCGGTCAGCTGCAGCAGATCCAGCCAGCCCGCAGTGGCCCAGCTCTCCTTAGAGCTGCCCCTCTAGGAGCAGAGGGTGGGGTCTAGCCTGGGAGCCGCTCACTGGCACCACCCTGCAGCTCCCTGCGGTGCAGCCAGGACGGCTGGGCCAGCGGGCCCACACTCCCTTAGGAAGAAGAGCGCCCATGCCTCCAGGCTGGCGCCCAGGCGCCCTCCAGTCGTTGGGCTCCGTAGATTCTGTTGGATTCTGTGACAGTGATTCTGTGTGAAGGAGGCTGCTCACCGCTCCTCACACACAATCATCTGGGATCGCGGAGGATAAAAGAAACGCCTGGAATTTTGTCTTGTTGCAAAATTCAGAAACAATACGAGCCCAGCTTACCATGGAGAGAAAAACACCTTTCACGATTAGGGGATTTTGGCGAGGCGTAATCCTGGGCGTCGACACAGGGAGCCAGCTGTCTGGTGGCGGTCCTCAGGGCTGCAGGACCTGGGTGCCTGCTCAGGGCTGCCTGTCATCCCGGGCCCAGTGCCGCACACGCATATCTCTACAGATCAGTTGGGCTCACGCAGGACGCAGGCTGCACACTTGCGTTTGCACATGGCACATGCTGCCTCTCTCTGGCTTTCCTCAGGAGGGCCCCGGTGCCCTCTGCTCGGCCTGCTGTGGTGTCTGCTCTGTCCTCCTGCCAGAGCAGAGGCCCTCTGCCCCAGCGGGGTGGGCCTCATCTATACCTATGTACCTCACCGTGGCCTCGACACCGCAGACGGCGCCTCTTCCCTGCCAGGTGCTCAGAACATGCTGACTTAGCAGGCAGGACTTAACTGCGCAGGCAGTCTGGTCTTTGGCCTCATGGGAGGTGTCTCTTTCCAGCAGCTTCGCCGTGGATGGACTGTCCTTTGAGGGGTGGGACGGGCCTGCGCTTGCTCCTAGGGAAAGGCACGCTTGGCTTGGTGGAGTGGAGGGGGTCCTGCGCTCAGCACCCGTCCTCGGCCCCCTCGGCTTGGTGGAGTGGAGGGGGGTCCTGCGCTCGGCACCCCGTCCTCGGCCCCCACTCCGCCAGCAGCGCCTTAGAAAGCAGTCACTTGGCCAGCGCCGTCCCCCCTCCCTCCTGCCGTCCCCCACCTCCCTCCTGTCTTATTTCTGGAAGCTGTGATGCTCAATAATTCAGGAGGAGCACGAATCAGCATATCTTACAGCATATTTGATGTGCCAACAAACAGACTGCAGACTGTTTCATTTCAATTAGCCCCTTTGTTGGCAACAAAAGCCCGACAAACCCCCTGAGCTGGGCCGGCCTCACGCCGGCCTCCGCCCTGCGTGACTGCGCCCCTGGGCGCCCACCTCTCTCGCTTCATCTGCCATTGTCCTCCCTGTATCCTCTTACCTGGGATCAAGTGACTTTCCCCGGCCCAGGAATAGGGGCTCGGCTCTGTTTTCAGGCCTCCTCTGATCTCCCAGGCTAATTGGCTCAGGTGTAAACCAAGCCAGCAGGGCGAGGACTTTGAAGTGAGTCTGCCGCGCAGAGCGCCTGGGAGCCTCCCTGTGTGTGTGTGTCAAATACCAGCCGGCCGGGCCTGCTGCTTGGGCCGCTAATAAAAAACGCGAGTAATCACGTTGTACTACAAGGCTCCGATCCATGCTGGTGCCACATTGCAAGCTGGTCATTAATTTTGCAGGCCGGACCTGCAATGCCATCTGACCTGCTTTTAATAAGAGGGGCATCCGCGCTGCACGCGTGTGAGCACGGGGCGACGCCAGCTGCATCTCCTTTGCATAGGAAGCCACCCCACACTTTGATCAAGAGCGCGGCTTCACTTGAATAGGGGCTCATCTTGTCCAGATGTGGGCTGGGCCTCCTGCCCCGCACAAGGGTCTATGTGTCCAGTGCGCACAATTATGGAAAGGTCTGAACCCAGCACACGGGGAACACTTGCTGGCCTGCCCCACGCCACTCTTCTCAGACTCTGTTTAAAGGGTGCACCCACCACCCCACCTATGGGCTTGCTCCACCACACCTATGTTTTGTTTATTAATGGTTGCTTTACAAAGGACTGAAAGCAAGAAAAGGCAGCTGCCTCTTTCAGACTCTTTGATTTTGCCCTGATTCCTTTCATTTTTGATATGCAAGCCTGCTGGCCACATGGAGCCAGCACGGGCAGCAACGTCCCTCCCGAAGGCTCCCGGTGACCACCAAAAGTTCTGCACAGCTCGCTCGAATCCCAGAACTGGGTTGTTACCGGGTGCCATTCCTCTTTCGTCTCCGATCTGTGTGCACTTGGGTGTGCGGAGCTCCACACACCTGCTCCAGGCCAAACGCAGAGCCCTGTACAAAGCAGCACATGCTGGTCCAATATCTTGAGAAATTAAACATATATTAATATAACTGCACGATATGCCGCAGGACGGGCTGCATACCACTCTCCTTCAGACGGTGAAACTGGGGCTTCCACACATCCCTGGGTTGAGGCCGGAGAGACCCGGGCCCCTGGAACGTGACTGTGCTCAGGGTTTTCGGTGGGCGTCCTCGCTGCTCCACCACAGACTGGGTAGCCTAGACCACGGGGGTGATTCTCCCCCAGCCCCCAGGCTGGAGCCTGAGGACCTGAAGCCCTCTTCATGGCTCGCGGATGCTGTCTTCCCTGTGTCTGCAGTGCTCGTCCCTCTGCTCACCGGGGTCCTGATCTTGTAAGGACACAGTCAGAGTGGACCAGGGCCCTCAAACCCTAACCCTAACTCCCTCGCTCTACCTCAGTCATCTCTTAGAGACCCATATCCAAACCCACTTATGCGCTGAGGTTTCAGGTATGAGAGCTTCCACGGGTGAGTTTAGTGACCACAGTCCAGCCCCACAGTGGACTCGAGCCACTATGCCATGCCATGCCTGTTGGCGCTGTCCCTTAGCAGGGGAAGGACACACAGTGAACCCTGCCCCAGCCCTAGCAGTGGGCCATTAACCTTCCCAGGTGTGGGAAGGCCCAAGCGCTGGGCTCTAAGATCCTTGGCTCATCAAGGAAAAGGGCGATTTCTGCTCCTCCGGCCTCAGCCCTGCTCTCCTGCCCGGCTGCAGAGAGTGAAAGCCCACACTTTCCCCACATCTCTGTGGTCACGGAAGGTGGTGTTTTTACCTGCTCTGCACACTCAGATCCTCACGCAGCTGGGACGGGTCACCGCCTGATGCCTTGGCATGAGACAGTCACTGCTGCGGGCAGAGGCCTATGGGCACCGGCCTGGGTCACAGCCTCTGCGGGGCACCCACATTGAGGCTGCCCGTCCTGATGCCTGCAGCAGGAGCAGACCCTTGGGGGATGCTGTGAAGTCTAAACTTTTGCTGTGTAGTGTGCTTTGGGAGGGGGCATCCCTGGATTATCAGCCCCTCTTGGCTGGGCAGTCCAGTCCCCAGAAGAAATCCTTGGTGCAGGTGCCAGCCATTGCCTGCCTCCCTGACCACACTTGCTCTCGGTGGACAAATGTGGAGACAGAGGCCACAATGAAGCAGCCACAAGTACTCAGGATGCAGAATTAGGAAGTGTCCTGGACACACAGGCACGGCCACACGGGGAGTGCCAGAGAGCCTGCCAGACAGGCGAGCTGCAGTGGGGCCCTCGGGAGCCAGGCAGAAAACCAGCAGCGGAGGAAGAGGAGGTGGACGGGGGCTCGACTTGTCACCGCTGTGGCACTTTACCGCGGGCTGAAGTGGCTCTCACCGTGGGAAATGCCTCTGTAGGAGACCCGAGGGCAGAAGTCAGCGGAATCCAAGCGCGAGGGGGTTCCTGGGCAGCAGTGTGGGGAGCAAAGGCCCACAGGCAAATGAAGTTCGGACAGGACGCTAGCCCGTGTTTCTACCGCATTAAAGAGCAGGAGAGGCAAAGCCAGGCAGTCATGGCTGAGCCTCACTTCCCTCAACCGCAGCCACCGCGCTGCGGAATCCAGGGGCAGCTTTCAAACCTCGCGAGAACATTCCTCAGTTTCTTGTGCCCTTTTCAAGGTGATGGCTATGGAAACACCACGTGGAAACATCTGATCTGCTTTGTTATCTTTTCTCCATCCCGTAAATTGGGAATAGTCAATGAACCCAGCCGTCGCCTGTCCCAAGACGTCAGCAGTGTGCGGTCAGGGGCTCCTCGCTGCTCCTACAGTGCACTTCCACTGTGTAGACACGGAGCCCTAACCACACAAAGGCAGAGATAAGAGTAAAACAATCAAATAATTAGGAAACACTGAGCTTCGAGTGCGTGTTATTATTTATAACATAATACACTGCACGTTGATTCCACATGACTTTTAGTAATTGCTGCTTAAACACCAGTTTACCATATTTCTGAGAATGTAGCCACTGGATCCTGGGGCCATGTGCATCAGCCGAACCTGTTTCATGCCGGTCACTCCGCCCACCCCTCCTCGCTGCCTTCACGGCCTGAATTCCTGATCGTTGGGGTCCCTGAGGGCAGCACCAGGCCTCCAGCTCCTGGTCCTCAGCACCTAGCAAAGTCCTGGCACAGAGACACCCTGCCGAGTCAGCGACAGGACAGGCTGCAGCCCAGCGCTCAGTCTGTGGAGCAGTGAAGGTCGGTTTGCAGGTAGAAAGCTGTCCAGAAAGGATGAATCCCCTGGCCAGCCTGTGGTGCGGGAAGAGGGACCATGAGCGTGGCGATCCCAGGGATTCAGCTGCCCGCTCCGCCCTCACTGAGCCACTGCCTCAGCTGCCCACTCCGCCCTCACTGAGCCACTGACTCAGCTGCCCGCTCCGCCCTCACTGAGCCACTGCCGAGGACTCATCCTAGAAGACAGCGTTTTCTAAAACGCGGTGTGAACTAAGGAAATTATCGCATCTCTGAATGTGCGATATGTAAGCATTCCAGGGGTCAGTGCCGGTATTACAAGAAAAGATAATGATGACGGGGATAATCATGGTAGGGGAGGAGTCTACCTGGGACGGGGCTATACCATGATTAAGTGCAGTCTTTTCGTTCTTAACAGAGGATCGGTTTGTTATTATTTACCTTATTAAATGACTGATTTTATTGTCTACTGTTACTTACTGTGATGTTATTATTATTTTATGCTGTTATTTATGTATTAAGTGACTGAGCCTCGGTTCTGCAAGAGTGGAGCAAGTGATACAAATATGTAATGGGAAATGCCAGAAAAAAATGCACTCCAGGCAAGGTCTGGCACTGTGCGTGGTCAGAGGGTAGGACTGGATCTCCAGGACCTGCCTGTGTTTTATTTTACTGTTTGTTGGCTCTGAGAACCCCGGGCTATTAACTTACCAGGTTCATGTTCAGCTGCAGAGCTGTGCCCTGGCCTGCAGTGATGAACATCCCTGGATCTCTGGGTCAGGGTCAACAGGAGAAGGCGGTCCGCGGACCAAACACCTGGTTTTGGTATGCCCCGCTGTCCATCTTCAGCTGCACTGGACTGCCCTGGGGGTTCCGAGCACCCAGTGGGCCTATGGGCAGTGACTCCAGGTGAGCTGAGGACCGGCTTACCTGGCTCCAGGAAGCTGAGCCCTGGGCCAGGCCTCGCTGGAGCAGTGCCCAGCACGCAGGCTGTGTGGCTGCATCCGGAGGCACGGGCTCAGCAGCTCAGCAGAGGCCCTTTGCCATTGATTTCCATGCACATGACTGGAGTATTCACCAGTTGAACTATAACATATCAGGTACACTCCACATTTAACATATTAGGTACATTCCACATTTACACCCAAACACTTTCATTTGGAAAGCACAGACCCTGTGATGAGCACCGATTCTCACACACCCACACAAGGGAGGCTTGTTCTGTGGAGTATGTACTGCCCACGTGGTTATGTGCTGACACTGAAATGTTCCTCTTGTTCTGGGGAAATATTTCTTAAATCCACGTTGTAAGATAAAAGTGCCTAAATAGAAGTAGATTTGGGTTAAATTTAAATTTTTATTTGTAGCTAATATTACAATTATAAAATTGAGATGCAAATAAAATAATGACTTATTAAAAATTATGCGATTTGAGCCAGGCATAGTGGTGCACACTTGTAATCCTGGTACTTAGGAGACTGAGAGAGGAGGGTTGCCAGTTCACGGCCAGCTCAGCTACTTAGGGAGGCCCTCTGCAACTTAGTGAGATTCTGTTTCAAAGTAAAAAATAAAAAGTAGGGCTGGCAGTATAGCTTGGCAGTGTAACTTGGAGGTAGAATTGCCTGGGTTCGATCCTTAGTCCTGCAATAAATAAATAATAAATATTTTACAAATTGAGACTCAGATAAAATAGTTATTTGCTTCCTCCTGGGCAACAGTGCTTCTCTTCTTCCCTACAGGATACAATTTAAACCCAGCTGAGGTCTTGATGACAGTTGTCACGCATCATTCCTCCCCAGCTTCTTGGTCATCTGAGTACAGCCGTCATTTAAATTTGCAGCGCTTCCCCAGACCCGCAGCTCTGCAGAAGCCTTGAAAGCCGCGCTCCATGCACTCCTGGCGTTTCCCGGAAACGTGGCTATCACATCTGCTAAACACTTTAAATATCTGGTCCCTGGATTTTACTATTACTGAGGAAGAAAGCTGGTGGAGTGTGGAACTGCCTTTCCTGTCCACCTCCGTCCCCCAGAGCCCTGCTAACTAGAGAGCCTCACTAAGCCACTGCCGGAAACAAAGTGGGGAGCTGCAGGAGGCGAGCAGATGCCCTCGGACTGAAACACCTTAGGCCACCCGCGGCGGCCCAGTCGTTCCCACCGCGCAGGGTCCCCGGGAAGGTTCAGACTTTCAGCCAAGGTGGGGTTCCCATGCCTTCGTTAGTGGGGAGTGGGAGTCTGAGGGGCGGGTGCCTGCAAGGGTGTGGAGTGACTGCTGAAGCCTGCGATGGTGCGCTACCGGGGCATCCTGTGCATTCACACCCGTCACGTCCCCAGACCCGACAGTGTGTCAGGATGGCCAGGAGGTGGCACAGGGTCCCAGGGAGCAGCTGAGGCTGGCCTTGCTGTGATTTGCCGGCTCATTCCGAGAATTCCTCCGACCCGGTGTAAAGCGCGGGCTTCTGTGAGATCAGTGAAGTTTGAAAGATGGATGCCCCCAACACCTGCCGCCTCCTCGGCATCCCGCAGGCTGCACGGGGCTGGGTCCTGAGGAGGGGTCTCTGATGAGAGTGCCCAGCCTCACCACCCAGCCTCAGGGAGCAGCGGGCCAGGGACGACCAAGGCAAGCCTCGCAGGGTACTTAGACTGAGACAGGAGGTCTCCAGTTCACGGCCAGCCTCAGCTGCTTAGGGAGGCCCTCTGCAACGGCACGCAGTGAGGCCCTTGCTGTGAGCACAGAGCCATTGCTTCACAAATGGGGACGCTGAGGCCAAGAAGTGAAGGCGCCTGTTCACCATCAGAGGGCCAGATGGGGAGTTTATTAGGAAGCGCGACAGTACTTTCCTGACTCAGCTGAAAACCGTCTTCAGGCCACGACTGCGGGAGCTCCACAGTTTGGAATCTGGAGGCAAGTGGACCCACTACACCATTTCTCCAGGACTCATGTGCACATCAGGGACACGAGGCTTCAGGCCCACCTCGTGGTTCCTCCAGGAGAGCGGGAACACGCATGGCCAGCACGCGGCACAGCTCCAGGAGGGGTTGGATCTCACGGGGCCTTTTTGTTTTAATGACCTGTTGTTCTTTTTTAAATGCAAGCCCCTGAGAGGCTGCAAGTGAAGGGAAGGCCAAGGGCGGGCTTACTTATGGCACAAGGAGGGGTTCAGGAAGAGCTGGCTAAGTGCACAAGTGAACAAAGGTCTACAGGACGTCGACGCGACCTTCCAGTGCGGGTGTGGGCTCCGCCTGGACAGGACAGTGCCACGCTTGCTGCGGAGCGCAGTGACCCGGCGGGACTCTGCCCTAGCAGTGCCCACGTTCCTGCTTCTACAAGTGCCCCCAGGACACTGTCAACACGCCACACGCTTTGCCTCTGTCTGCTGCTCCTGAGGACGCCATTATAATGAGTGTCCCTGCCTGGCTTGCGAGGATTACCCCAGAGAAGCTCCAAGCTCGTTGCAGACATTACCCTGCAACGTCTCTGAGTAGTCAAAGAGCTATATTAACCCATGAACTGCTATTTTTCAAGTCCTGGCTGCAGAGAAGAGCTTCGCCCGAGAAGAGGGTTCATCAGTTTCTACACAGGTGCGTTGTTCCAGCTCCAGTTAATTTGGCCCAACGACCAGTGTGGGTGATCCAGACCTGAAACATGATTTTCTTAGGCATTGGTTTTTACTCGAACTTTCCAGAATTCTGTACAATCCCCGCTGTGTTTTCTTGTGCGGGCAGCACATTGGTAATTCTGGATCCAACGCCACTGCCATCTCTTGTAACCAGTCTCAAACTGAGTTTTCTTCATATTGAGTGAGTACAGCATTCTGCTAGTGACGCGCTTCTCCTCTCTCGCCAGGCCCTCCTTTCGGGCATTGTGCCATTAGCACCGGTGTCCCCTCCGCCAACTGGCCTATTGGCCTGATTTCAGTTCACTCTGAATCCACGACTAAGAGCAGAAACCAAGTACGAAAGGCGGAGGCTGCAGCTGCTGGCCACTCCCACCACCTGCGTGTCCCAGGACACAGGTCACACGGCACGCTTTACCCAAGGTGCTCTTCTGAGTCACTTGACCCCACAGCCATCCTGGAGGGTACCAGGATTCCTCTCTTCTCTCCAGGACACAGGTACAAAGTGACTTATTAACCCTAAAGGAAGTTCCAAGAGCCAAATAAGAGTTTGAACAAAATGGGCCAAGTGTGGTCCGATGGCATCTGCCAGCTGTGGCTTTGGAGGCTGCAGTTGCCCTGAGTGGTCAACATCTGGCCTGAGCAGTGAAGAGTGGTAGACTGAGACCCTGTGTCCAGCAGAGTCTGTCAGAGCTTGCACCTCAGTGGAAGACTGAAGGTTCAGAAGTTGCATATGGTGTGAGCAACAAGAAATAAGCAGCTACGAGGGGCAGAAGGTCTGCTTATCTGTCTTGACAATAAGCCCAGATGCCATCAGTTCAGGACTGGTCGTGTATCCACAAATTACCACAAGAGACTTGGGTACCACCTCTCTCTCCAAGTGTCGCAGGATCACATGCTAATACACCTGTCTCTTTTGATCAAGAAGAGGGTAGTGCCCCAGGGCTTTCTATCTGGTAGAATCCTATTCAAGGTCAGTTGGCCAGAACTCTGCCTATTGGCCATCCCCATCTCCAAGAGAACCTGACAATGGAATTCTTTAGTTAGATGCAGGTGTGTGTCTTGGAGATTCTTGAAATTCTTTAACTAAGGAAGAAGAGAAAATAAATACAAGGTAGGTAAACAGGCGTGTCCAGGGGGATACAAAAATAAGTAAACCTTGTTTTCAAAAGGCTTCATGAGTAAAAGTGATGTAAATCTAAAAACGAGTAACTCTTATGAATTCAGATAGACTAGTGCTTCAAATCTGAAATACCTCTAGTATTAAGAAATAAAAATCAATAATCTGAATTAAAGATAGGTTAAAATACTAGCAACTGAGCAAACGGAAGACACATGGAAGCACAAATCTCTTTAGAGGCAAGCGTCCCAGCCGCCCTTCAGGATGCCCTAGATTAAAAAGGGCCGTGTGAACTTGAAGTTTAAAAATGTGAGAAGCCAAGGAAAGTTCAGCATGCATCTAAACCAACAGAAAACAACAGCAAAGGACTTTGGGTAGCTGAATATTCAGATAGCTGTGTTTAAAATCTTTAAATGAATAATAAATATTTAAAGAAGAAATGAGATGATAGAAAATGTCATAAAAAGTGCCCCCAAAGCATCATCAGAACTAAAAATACCACAATGAAGTGGGAAAAAGCAGCTCAGCCCATAGCCACAGAAGGAGGCCCTACTCAAGGGCACAAAGACACCCAGAGAGAGCTCTGAAGACGTGAAGCAATGGGCACGTAAAAGGAGATGAGGGGCTAAACCTGCAGGCTCGGCGCGCCTAGACAGAGCTCCAGGAGGGAAAGGCAGAAGACAGGAGAGCACAGCCTCCCGCGGTTGATGAGATCTGCTTCAGACTCAGGTTAGTCACAACTCCTCACGTGGATAAGCAGAACAGGATTCTATCCCAGCACATGTTCCAGCACATGTCCCAGCCGAAGAAAACTTGAGCAAGAACAACAAATATTTTTGGATAGTTATAGTCATTGCAATGATTCAGGGAAACAGATAGTTATTAAATTGTAAGGAAGAGGCTACCCTGTTCTTGACAATGTCATTTTCTATACAGAAAATGCAGAGAAATCTATAAACTGTAATGCCAATGAGAGAAATCAGTGTATCTGTTACAGACAAATCAACAACAAAAATGAATTTTAAAGTACCAGCAAAAGTTGAAGATGTCGTTGCAAAGCGTGCTGCTTGTCACAGTGTACAAACGATTGTGCATGTCATCTTTTGGGAGATTATCGCGTTTTAGGTAGGTAAATGCCTTTATTAAAAAACATCTAAGTAAGTGGAAAGATCCTTAAAGTCTGGAGCAGTTGGCTGGGTGTATACTTAGTGTCAGTACTTGGGGGACTGAGATAGGAGGGTGGCTGTTTTGAGAGGAGCTTTGGCAACATACACTCTCAGTAAGACCCTATGTCCAAACAACAGCAAATAGGGCTGGGTGGTGTAGCTCAGAGGTAAAATGCCCTTGGGTTCAACCCTCAGTACCACACACACTAAAAAAGCACAGAAGACAGAATGAAGACTGGAACATTCAACATCTCAAATATATCTGTGTTTCCTAGATTAATCTATAAACTGAACGCAATTCTGGTTAAGACTACCTTGTGGATTTCTCAAGGGGTTGCAAACTGCACCAAAAATTTCTTTTTTTTTTTTCTTTTTCTTTTTTTTTTTTTTGGTGGTACTGGGGTTCCTGGAAGCCCTTCTACCTCCGGGCTACACTCCCAGACCTACTTTTACATTTTTGTTTGGAAACAGGGTCTCCTAAGCCAGCTCGCGCGGCTGGCTTCGAACCTCCGCGATCCTCCTGTCTCTGCCTCCCAAGCGTGGGGATTACAAGCGTGCGCCACCACGCCCAGCTTGCACCAAAAATTTCTGAAGGAAAAAAACCAAGAGGCAGCTGCATTAGCCATCACAACTTGCTAAAGGTCTGCGGTTGAGCTGCATCGCTCCCAGAGAGCCGCGTTCAGGTCTTCATCTCAGTGGCCATGACCAGGGCCTTCTCTGGACACAGGGTCTTTGTGACAGAGGAAAAAAAGTTTGAAAATATGGCTTTTAAAAGTAAGCGCGTAGCCAGGCGTGGTGGTGCGCGCCTATAATCCCTGCACTCGGGAGGCTAAGACCGGAGGATCGCGGTTCACGGACAGCCTCAGCTACTTAGTCGCTTGGAGGTCAAATGCCCCTGGGTTCCATCCCCAGACCCACACATACACAAAAAAATGGTAAGGGCGTGGACAGTGGAGAGCGAGTGGCGCCCTCTTGGACTGCAGTGGCCCTTGGCAGTGCCTCCCGCTGTCTCAGGCTGGCCACTCATGACGCAGGCGCAGGGAGAAGCTGGCCTTCTGGGTCACCGGGGCTGCGCATTCTCCAGAAACGCACCCAGTCCTTCCTCGGTCTCGTAAGGAGAGGCTCGTCCTACCCGGTGAACGTTCCTGTGACTGCAGATCAGAGATGAGAGAGCAAGCCTTACCTGATGTTTCCATCCTGCGAAGTGCTGGCTTATCTCAAGTCACTCTGCTGGTGTGCTCTGAGGTGCCAGCACACCTGAGGAAACCATCTGGGACGAGGCCGGGCAGTGGGCCTCGGTGTGGATCCAAGCGCCCCCCGTGGGCTGTGCAGCTTGGGGGCAAGGGGGCAATGGCTTTGGAGTGTGCACACACATACACACAGCCCTGCACACGCGCACCACATGTCACTGGAAGCCAGCGCCCGGTGGTCAGTGTGGAGGTGCACTGTGGGTTCTTATCTCTCCAGCGCTGAGTCTTACACACGAGAGAAGAGAAAGTGTCAGAGCACTCTAGCTAAGCACCGGAGGGCCGGCACGTCGTCTTCCTTGCTGTTGCACGAGGGTGGTGGGATGGGGGGCTTCCCCACAGCCTGGCAGACAGGGGAAGCGCCCTCTGCCACGTGAATCTCCCCTGTCTACGCACCTTCCTCAATGTCTCTTCCGACCATCTCTGGCGGGAGCTTGGGGTCCTCAGTAGGGAGCAGGAGCCTGCAGCAGCCATCCAGGTGGGACGCAGGCCTGCCACAGCCCCTAGCATGGCACCCGTGTCCCGGGGTGGCTCCCACATCCTGAGCTCTGTAGGGAGCAGGAGCCTGCAGCAGCCATCCAGGTGGGACGCAGGCCTGCCACAGCCCCTAGCATGGCACCCGTGTCCCGGGGTGGCTCCCACATCCTGAGCTCTGGGTAGCTGTGGGCTCAGCGCAAGTGGCCTCCTTCCTCGTACCTGGCCAGCGTACGCCTCAGACGTCTTGATCTGGAACGTCCTGGCCCTGGCCGCCACCTCCAAGGCACCCCTGCAGACTCCAGTTGCCTCCCACGCCTGGATCTTCCATCAGAGGAGATGTGAGGCCCTAAGAATCGCCTGAGGTTTTTAAACTGCCAGCACTCTGATTAGAAATTCCTTGGTCCTAAAATCTTCACACGCATGGCCCGCAGACCACCCTGAGGACACGGGGCTCGCCTCCCAGTTTATCCACCTGCACTGCGGGGCGGGCCAGCTGAGGTGCTCTGTAGACCGTCTGGATCCCGCAGAGCCTGGGCCCTGGGATCCGCGCCTGCCGCTTACAGCTTCACAGCCAGGCTCGGGGACAAAGAAGATGTGACCCTGGACAACGATCTTGCTCAGGCAAGGAGTGGCCATAAAGTCTCCTGGGAGCACAGATCAGAAAGCAGTGACTAATAAAGCAGAGGCCGAAGCCATAGGAATGAGAGTGTAAGGAGCAGGGCTCTTGACCCTCAGCACCAGAATCAAATGGTGTAAGATGAAATACGAACTCTCCACTCGGGGCTGCAAGGAGCAGCCATCCACACTCAATATGGAGTTGCTCAGACTCAAGACTATAGATGGGCAGGTGGCATTGCCTGGAGAGTCGGCTCTGACCACAGTGCCCAGCGGCGAGCCGGGGAGCAGGCGGGGCAGGTGCCAAGGGGACACTTTCACCCTATTAGCCTGGTGGATCACAGCTGGGAACCATACCCACATGTCAGGGACCAGAGACCACGCCAGGAGCTTGTACACATGGAGCCAGACAGCGGCGCCTGGAAGGCTCTCAGTCAAGGCAGAGGCGACCGGGGCGTGTATCCAGCAAAGACAGTATCCACGTGCAGCCTGAAGAGTATTTCCAAGTTCAACAGGGGCTGGTGGTACAGGGAAAGAGGCATATCTGCGATTAAATATATAAAAACATAGCAGGTTTTTTTTTTTCTTTTTGCGGGTCTGGGGGTGGAACCCAGGGGCATTCGACCTCTGAGCTACACCCCCTGCCCTATTTTTTATTCTTTATTTTGAAACAGAGTCTCACTAAGTTTCAGAGGGCCTCACTAAGTAGCTGAGGCTGTCTGCAAACCATGATCCTCCTGTCTCAGCCTCCCGAATGCTGGGATTACAAGCGTGCGCCACCACGCCTGGCTAAAATATAGCAGTTGTGAAAGTGGCCAAAGGGAAATCTGCTCCCGGGGTCCGGTTCCTTACTCTCAGAGGAACCAGCTCGCAGCGCTCTCTGCAGTCAAGGTCAAGGGCCTGGCCAGCAAAGCTCCCAGAGCAACCTCGGCCTGGCAAGTGTCTTCCGTCCTGGACGAGGGCCCAGCGCTGGCCTCATGAGACCTCTGTCTGTGCCTTTGCCTGTTCCTAATAAAAGGTAGTGCGCAGCTGTGGGAAAGTATTGTAGCTTAAAAAAAAATTACAATTTTTTTTTTTACAAAAAATTAAAAAAAAACTGACAAATTTGGCAAGTTGTTTTGCCTAGGCTTTATTTAGGTAACGGAAAGTATGCTGTGTGTTTTTATGCTTTATCCATCATCTGTGTTCTTAGTCACTTTTATTCTGAGTTTTTAAAATAGGTAAAATACATGGCTCCTTGACATCAAAGCATGTCTTGTTCCAGGGCACATTTTCTCTCTAAAAATATGTACAGTATGGGTAAATAAAGTAGATGATTTTGTTTGTAAAATCCCAAACCAGAGAGAGACACAGGAGCGCTGTCTGTGTGTCCAGAGCAGACGGGAGCGGAGCTCACAGCCACAGCTTAAACAGGTCTATAGTCTCCTGCAGAGGGGGCCCACTCCCACTCCAACCTCAGTGTATATGATATAAAATATTAAACATGAGCAAATTTCCCCGGAGCAATTTATTTTTACATGTGAGATTCCCCAAGGAGATTTTCATTTCTAGATGTTTGATCTTGGAGTCGTGTATATGTGACTCTGTTTATTCTAAGCCATGATGGCAGGTCTCATGTGCCCGGATAAAATCAGCTCGGGCATCTGAGGCCAAGAGAGTCAGCACCGAACCCACCTCCAACAGAGCCTGCTCCAGAGCCTGCCCCAGACCGAGTGTGGTGCCTTTGGGAGAGCTAGCAGATTCATAGGCGTTTCTACAGCTCTGGATCCCAAACCCAAGGTGGTAAAGGGACTGCACACTCTCACCACAGTAAGCTGCTTTGAAATACAAAACTGAAGATGAATGATTGAATGATGCAAGAAGAAGCCATGGTCTGGGCTGTCCTGGAAGGATGCGCCAGGGGTCTCCCGCCCCTTCCCGGCATTAAGAAAAGTAATAAATAATAATATGTCAAAATAATAACTCTAAAATCAGAATTATTCTGGAAACAAGTTATTGTGACATTTACACGCCACTTCCCAGTATACATGAGGCACCTAATGACTGTTTGTTTCCCCTGCCTCCCGTCCTATCTGGATCTTCACAGTGGCTGAATTGACCCAGCTTCTGCTAATGTTTCCCCTCCGGGGCATTCACACGGCTGCCCAGAGACCCTTCCCAAGCACGACTTGGAGGCACAGCCTCCCAGCAGGTCAGGAAAGCCAAGTCCACCTGCGGCAGGGAAGGCCAGGGGGCTGAGCTCCGGGGCCGGTCTCTCCTTGCGCTGGTCTCCAGTGAGGCTGAGCTTGGAGACACCCAGCAGCTTCGGCCCCGCCCCTCGTTTGTGCTCCCCGGCCTCCGAGGTCCAGGTGCTTCTTGTTTGCTGAAACCTGTGTCCCCAAGGTGAGGCCAGCTACCCCTGCAGGGAGGTCAGGTCTCTCCCTCTCTCTCTTTTTGGAGGTACTGGGGATGGAACCCAGGGCATTTTACCTCTGAGCTACACCCCCAGCCCTATTTTTTATTCTTTATTTTGAAACAAGGTTTCACTGAGTTGCAAGGAGCCTCACTAAGTAGCTGAGGCTGTTCCCAAACCACAATCCTCCGGTCTCCACCTCTTGAATGCTGAGATTACAAGTGTGGCCTCCCGACCTCTCCCTCTCTTGAGACAGCCACTGTTTATACTTAACTGGTAGCCACTTTTAGTCTGCACCCTATGCTATTCCACAGGGTGTTTTTCTTTCCAATCCTGCTAGATCATAAATACTCATGGTTAGGCCTCCAGTGTATTCATCTTATCACCCCCCCCCCAGTGTCTACCCATCAAGGACTCACCAATAAATATCTGCTAAATGCAGTTCCACCTTGGCTGACTCAAAAAAAGGCACACACTCTTTTCTGTGGCAATGACAATAGATGGTCCTTTAGCCCATGAGTGAGTCACTGATTCAGGTCACCCATAGTAAATGGGTGTGCGGAATACATGAATCCTAGGACCAGAGCGGTCCTGACCCCATCCATGTACAGACTAGTCTGAAGACAGGCTAGGAAAACAGACATATTTTTCAGAGCACTTCAAAAGAGCATTGAAGAAACTGGCCAAAAAGCCCGATGTGCTTACTGAAGATCCACAGTAAATTACATTCCTCTCAGGCTTCCCCATCCACACTGCATAATTGTACATTCAAAGCAAATGCATTATTTAAACAATAATATACTCTCTATTAGTTCCTTGGTTTGGGTTAATGGTTGGCTGAAGCAATTATAGGGCCCCAGGGAGACTTGCAGAAGAGGAACCAAGATGTGCCACCAATAATATGTGCCTCTTCTTTATTGCAATAATTAAAGATTTTTACACAGTGTACTAAGAGATTGTAAGAATGTTAAGGACGCCTTAATGACCAACAATTTTCTGTCTTGCTAATGCGGGAAGGAGAACAAGACGGGGCCTATCGAATGCCCAGGAGACCAGCATGTCTCACATTTCTGCTCAACACTGCTGCAAGGTGCTTGCGTATGGCGCCATGATCATCAAAAAGCCGCGATATTAAGAACAGATAGGAATTAGCTGCAAGGCAGGTGCAAAACATTAGAAATACGTGAGCAGCATAAACTGGCTCCTGTGGAGACATGGACGATTGCAGCAGTACAGAGGGAAGTATCTGGAAAGGCTGTGGGGCACACACCACAGCAGAAGCTGATGGCAGAGATATGGGGTGTGGTTTACTAAGAAAAGCAATTGGCTCAGGCCATGCAAACAGCGTTCAGGAGTCAGGGCTCTCTCAAGAAGCTTGCAGAGCGACGGTCCCAGCCTGTGCTGGTCTCTCCTCTGCTCTCTCTCCTGCCCACGGCCCTTCCTGGGCTGTCCTCGCTCCCTGGACAGTGCCCGGCCACCTTTACTTTTCTCTCGTCACGACTGTTCTTCTCCCTCCACATCCATCCGTCCTCAGCAGCTCCCTCTGCCACACCCTGTCTGTCTTATCTTGTTTCTTCTTTGGCTGGTCGATATCTCTGGTTGCCTGCTAGCCAGTGCCACATGCTCTGAATTCCCCCAGGCTTGAACAGGATGGCCCAGCTCAGTGAGGCAGCACCTACCAAAGATCCCAGCTGGTGATGATTTGAGTGGGGAAGCCAGGATGTTTACACCAAAATCATCAATCACCATCACCACCATCATCACCATCAGCACCATCACCATCACCATCACCACCATCATCATCATCACCACCACCATCATCACCATCATCACCATCATCACTATTATCATCACCACCATCATCATCATCACCATCATCACCACCATCATCATCACCATCACCATCATCATCACCACCATCACCATTACCATCATCACCACCATCATCACCATCACCAACACCATCATTACCACCACCATCATCATCACCATCATCACCATCACCACCATCTTCATTATTATCATCACCACCATCACCATCATCATCGCCATCACTGTCACCATCACCATCATCACTATCACCATCATCACCATCACCACCATCACTATTATCATCACCCCCATCATCACTACCGGCATCATCACCACCACCATCACCATCACCATCATCACCATCATTTAAATATAAATAACAGTGTGAGGAGGCAAGCCAAGCAGTGCGATACAGCCTGTCTGCATGCATTTGTGTTCTTTTCTGATGGTCTGGGGATGTACTTTCCTGGGCCTTCCCTCCCTTCCGTTCTGAGAGGAATCACCATGTGTATTTCTCTTCTCCCTGCCTTGGCTTCCCTGATTCCTTCAGAGGAGGCTCCTCCGCTGGGGTCACACCAGCCCGCTCTGACCTGTCACACCGTCTGCGATCCCCTTGCCATGTTCAGGGATGTCTTTAGTCACCTGCAGCCACAGTTCTGGGCTCTGTGTCGGCACCTGATTTTCCACAACTGGTCACAGTGATAAAAATCTAATGTGCTATTCATATTTAATCTCTTTGTCATGGGTAGTGAAGGCCACCACTCACTGGAGCCTTCTGGGTTCCAAGTTTCTTGCTATGAATTTTACCTGCATTGAAGCATTTCGTCTCACTGAAGACTCAAGGAAGTTCCAGCATCCTCACTTAGCTGTGTGGGGAGGCCTGCCCTCCAGCCTGTGCACACAGCCCCTGAGCTGCATGGTGTCTTCCAGTTTCTAGAAGTCCATGGCTTCTAGGAGCCACGCTGAAAGTGTTTCCAGAGTGTCCGTGCCTCCTCCACTGTGCAGGGAAGTTCTACTTTGACTCGTTTTCCTGGAACCATTATTAAAATTATTCCATCTCTTCTGGAAGCGCTCTGGTGTGTGTGGACTCACAGGGTCTGGAGATGAGCAGGCAAGACGCACTTGCCCGCGCTGGCCTAGGGCTTCTGTCTTCCCCTGCACGGCTCAGGGTGGATGGCAGAGCCAGCATGATCACGGCTCAGGGTGGATGGCAGAGCCAGCATGATCACGGCTCAGGGTGGATGGCAGAGCCAGCATGATTTGCGTCCAGTGACAATTTTCCAGTAGCTCCTCTCTGGATTCTCAACTAGAAAAGCTGAGGCTTAATGGGGCTGAAGTGCGACGCTGCCATTAAGTCTGTGAGATTCTAGCATCGACTTCCTGGCCCTAGTTATGTTGAGACGGACATGACCCGGGGTGTCAGGCTCAGTGAGTCAGACCCCTGGGAGATCCGTCTTGAGTCTGGCTGGACCTTGTTACGGGGGCATGCAGGGGCATCCCATGGCTTCATTACTCGGCTTCACTGTGTAGACCACTTAGCAGAGGGCACTGGGAGAGCCACTCTTTGTGGATTTGGTACTGGCTGTGTGTCCAGGGATTGGGGTGGCCTCTTGGAGCTGAGGTAACTTCCAGGTAACCTCTAGCAAAGAACTAGACCTGGGTCCTGTAACCGAGACGAGGCGAGTCAGCCAGCAGCGAGTGGCACTGAGTGGTTCTCCACTGAGCTTTCAAGGAACCTGGAGCCCAGCTTTCCAGCCAGGTTGCAGCCTGGGGAGACCCTGAGTAGGGAAATGAGCTATGTCATGCTCACACCTGTTACCTATAGCGATTCTCACACATTAAACAATGCTGTTTGAAGCCTCTAAGCATGTGACACTTGTTACACAGATTGCTAGCATAGACATTTCATCAAAGGACTCCAGAGCCCAGGTTGAGGACGTGCGACCTCTGTCTATCACTCACTGGCAGTATGAACTTGGACAAAGCAGTTGTGGCTTCCTGTGGCAGGGCCCCTGCTGGTCAGGTGTAGGTAATACCAGTCCCTGCCTTTATTATGCTGTGAGGAATAAAGAAATTGAAAACTGTAAACACGTGTAGAGAGTATAAAATAAATGCTTATTTCTGACACTTGCATGGACAAGAGACATCGCATAATAAACACTTTGAATTGTTTATTCAAAAACATGGTTGAGCTCCCATAAATCACTTGATCTGACCTTGTTTCCTTAGTTGAGATCTTGTGTTAAGTCTTGCGCAAACATCATTAAAAATATACTTCTTTGCCTTCCACTTTACAATTTAAAAGCGATAACATTGAAGCAAATATGCACGTGAAAACACAAGTGTGTAAATTTGTGCAAACATCAAACATAATTAAGGATGCTCTTTTTAGTGGGTGCATGGATAGTGTTGTGGATTCTGATGTGTTGATGTTTGCTCAGGGATAACCTGATGGTTGCTAGCTGTCAGTGGTTGGTTTGGAGAGGGCTCTAGAAGTAAGAGCGGTGCCAGGTGAGGACAACTGAGGGCAACGAGGGAACACAGAAGCAGAGGAACGGACACTCGCAGTCAGACTGACGCAGAGTCCAGTGACTGGCTCCCACCACCAGGACCGGGAGAGAGCGAATGACTCTAGTGTGCTGGGAAATTCTTTTGTGATGTCTGTGTCTCAGGAAACAGTACCAGAAGTAAGATGCCAATAATGTTCAGATTCTGAGGTATATACTATGCATCACTCTTTCCTTCCTCCTTCCCTCCCTTCTTTCCCCCTTTTTTGGTTTTATTTTATCTTTCCTGAAAACCAGATCTATTAGTCAGACTTTTTGTTATTACAAAAAAACTACTTGATATGAACAACTTAAAGGAGGAAAAGTTTGTTCAGCTGACAGTTTCAGAGGTTCAGTAAGTTTATTCGGCTCACAGTTTTAGAGGATTCAGTGGTTCAGTCCATAGTTGGCCAACTCCAAGGCAGAAACATCAGTACAGCATGATGAAGACAAGCTTCTCAACTCAAGCTCTCTCTGGTGGCCAGAAATGGGAGAGAGAGAGAGAGAGAGAGAGAGAGAGAGAGAGAGAGAGAGAGAGGAGAGAGAGAGAGCAGCCAGAGACAAGTAGTTCCTAAGGCCACACCCCCAGTGACATACTTCCTCCAGCCATGTCCCTCTTTCCTATAATTACCACCCCATAAGTACATATAAATTGTTAGCCTTTAGTGGGGGCTGAAGATGGAGCTGGATGGTAGAGCATTTGCCTCGCATCTGCAGTACCACACATGCAGTCTTTCAGTGGACTTATCTGCTGATGAGAGTAGAACACTGGTTAAACATTTCTTCCTCTGAACACTTTTTTTTTGCAATACTAAGAATTGAACCTGGGGTACTCTACCTCTAAGCTATACCCCCGGCCCTACTTTTTATTCTTAATTTTGAAACAGAATCTCACTAAGTTGGAAAGGACCTTGCCAAGCAGTTGAGGCTGGCCAGGAACCTGCGATCTTTCTGTCTCCGCCTCTCTGGACACTCTTGGATTGCCAATACAGGAGCTTTTCTGGAGGACATTCTGTATCCAAGTCATAGCACGTAGAAACCCCAGGGAGGGAGAAGGGGTATCTGCTGAGTTCTGGTGTGGTTGCTCCTGTCCAGCAGCCTGTAGACCACCTGGCTGCTTAGGTCCCTTCAGGTGGACCTGCCACTCCGGTCACCCGAGGAAGACATGCTCTTAAACATGGAATAGGGTCTCACACAGGGCTTTAGACACCACAGTGGTCTTGTCCTGCCCTACACAGCAGAGCTGCCTTGGCTGGTCTAAGGGGCCCAGAGTCCCAGAGAGAGTAGGGGAGCAAACTTCACCTCCTGGTCCTCTTCTTGGCCTTGGGCTTGCTGGCCGCCCTCTCTCACCTTGACCCACCCAGCTCTGTGTCCTCTCTGCTCTGGTGGCTTTTCTTATACCTCTCCAGGAGCTTGTTGTTGCTTCCTTCAGGTTGGAGTTTCTTTCTCTGTCTCTGTAATTGTGACGTGCACTAAAGCATTTTCTGGCCCCTTTCCTCTTCATCCTCCTATTCTTCTGACTGCATGAACTTCCAGAACTAAATCTTTATATCTTTGCTGGTGCTCACGGGCCACTAACCTGTGCTTATCTACCTCTCCTGAGCTCCTGATCCCTGGGACAGAGCTCGCTGGACATTGCTCTTTGGTGGCCCAAGGGCCCCTCCCATACTTCCATCTGGAATTGGCCTTCTTGTAACCTCTCATACAGCCCCTCCACTTGGCCATGTACAAATCATTCATCTCCTTGATAAAATTCACTCAGGTATTTTTTATACTATTACAAATAGGATTACTTCTTAATTTCTCTTCCTGATGATTTATTAGTATAGAAAGTTACTAATTTTCCATGTGATTTTATATAATGTAACATTATCACTCTTTTAAAAAAATTTTTATTGGTGCATTGTAGTCATACATCTTAATAGAGTACAAGATGGTGGAGGCATACATGCACACATCACCCAATTAGCCCTTACCCAATTCCCGCCCAATTCCCTCCTTCTCATGTTTAGCTTAGTGATTGACCTTGATATGTTTGTCAACATGCATCATGAACATTAGAGAATTTCCATCTTCCCCCTCCCATCCCCTCTGTTAGGTCACCTTATTTGCTCATCTATAGTATCTTCTAATTTGTCTAGAGTTCCTCCTCCTATGACCCGTTTTCTCCCTAGCTTCCACATATTAGGGAGAGCATCTGCTTTCTTATTTTTTGTGACTGACTAATCTCACTTAGCATGATGTCCTCCAGTTCCATCCATTTCCCTGTAAATGATGTAATTGTGGTTTTCTTTATGACTGAGTAAAATTCCATTGTGTACATATCCCATAGTTTTGTAGTTCATTCATGTTGATGGACATTTTGGCTGGTTCCATCGTTTAGCAATGGTGAATTGTGCAGCTATGAACATAGATACACATGCATTAGTTTGGTTTCCATTCTTTTGGGTAGAGACCCAGAAGTGGTATTGCTGGGTCATATGATAAGTTTGTTTCCATTCTTCTGAGGATCCTCCGTACAGTTTTCCAAAGTGGTTGTGCTAATTTGCAATCCCACCAACAATGAGTTCCCACTTCTCCACATCCTTGCCAGCATTGGTTGTTGTTTGTGTTTTGAATGATTGCCATTCTATTTGGAGGGTAGTCAGGGTAGTTTTGATTTGCATCTCTCTGATTACTAATGATGTTGAGCATTTTTTCATGCATTTTTTTGGCCACTTGAATTTCTTCTTTTTTAAAGTGTCTATTTAGTTCATTACCTATTTTTTGACTGGGTTATTTGGGTTATTTGTTTTCTTAGTGCTGAGTTTCTTGAGTTCTCTGTATAGTCTAGATATTAGTCCTCTATTGGAGGAGTAGGTGGCAAAATTCTCCCATTCTGTTGGCTCTCGGTTGAGGTTTTTGATACTTTCCTTTGCTGTACAGAAGCTCTTCAGATTAATGCAATCCCATATATTAATTTGCCTTTTAGTTCCTTGTGCCTTAATCTTGTTAAGAAAGTTTTTACCTGTACCTATGTGTTGCAGTGTTGGACCTATGCCCTCTTCAAGGAGCCTCAAGGTCTCTGGTCTAATTTCCAAGTCTTTGTACATCTTGAATTGACTCTTGTACAAGGTGATAAAGTGGGGTTTATTTCAATTTTTCTGCATATGGTTAACCAGTTTTGCCAACACCATTTGTTGAACGGGCTATCTTTGCTCCAGTGTATGTTTTTGGTCCCTTTGTCAAAAATCAATTGGCTGTAAGTGTGTAGATTTGTTTCTGAGTCTTCTATTTTGCTCCATTTGTCTATGTATCTGTTTTTGTGCCAGTACCATGTTGTTTTTATTACTATGGCTTAGGAGTATAGTTTAAAGTCAGGTATTGCGATTCTTCCTGTATGGTTTTTGTTGCTGAGAACTACTTTGGCTATTCTGGTTTTTTTGTTCCAAATGAATTTAAGAACTGATTTTTCTATGTCTGTAAGAAATTACCTTGGTAGTTTAATGGGTATTGCATTGAATCTGTAGACCACTTTTGGAAGGATGGCCATTTTGATGATATTTATTCTGTCTATCCATGAACATGGAAGATTTTTCCATCTTCTAAGGTCTTCTTTGATTTCTTTTTTCAATGTTTTATCATTTTATTTGTAGAGGTCTTTTACCTCCTTGGTTAAGTTTATTCCTAAGTACTTTATTTTTTTGTGGGTTACCCTGAGTAGAAGTGTTCTCCAGAATTTTTTTTTATCAGTGGATTTGTGGTTGGTATACAGAAAAACTTCTGATTTTTTTAAGATTGATTTTGTATCTAGACATCATGCTGAATTTGTTTATTAGTTCTAAAAGTCTTTTGGTTGAGTTTGTTGGGGCTTCTAAGTATATAATGTCATCTGAAAATAGTGAAAGTTTTAGTTCTTCTTTTCCTATTTATACTCCTTTGATTTCCTTTTCTTGCTTTATTGCTTTAGCTAGAGTGTCAAGTACTATATTGAAAAGAAGTGGTGATAATGGATATCCTTGTCTTGTTCCTGTTTTTAGGGGAAATTCTTGCAGTTTTTTTCTACTTAATATGATGTTGGCTGTGGGCCTATTGTAGAGTGCCTTTATGATGTCGAAGTTTGTTTGTTGTGGAAGATATTTATTTCCCTGTCTAATTTGAGAGATAGTTTTCCTGGGTATGAAATTTTTGACTGCAAGTTCTTTTCTTTCAGAGTTTGGAATATGCAACTCCAGGCCCTTCTGGCTTTCATTACTTGGTTTAGGAAGTCTGGATTGGTTCTGATTGGTTTGCCTCTAAATTGTCATTTGGTCTTTTGTTTTTGTTGCCTTTAAGATTCTCTCCTTGGCTTCTACATTGGTCATTTTGACTATTATGTGAGGTGGTTAACATTTTCTCTGAGATTGTTCAAAGGGGGTTCTATAAGTTTCCTGTACCTGTGTATCAAGTGCTTATTCTATGTTTAGAAAAGTTTCTGATATTACTTCTTTGAAAAGATTGTCAATCCCTTTGGTTTCACCTTCTATTCCCTCTCCTATGCCAGTTATTCTTAGAACAGCTCTTTTAAAATGGGCTCATATTTCTTCAATGTCCAATTTATGCTGTCAAATTGTTTTTTCTAAGTTATATAGTATACATTTGCTTTTGGAGTGATCATCTTCTAGGTGCAAGATTCTATTCTCCATGTGGTCTAATCAATTGTTTAGAGTTTGAATTGATGGCTTCACTTCGATGATCCCATTCTTTATTTCATACTCTCTCCAAATTCTTTTTGTATGTCCCGTATTATTTCTACAGTTACATTCCTGATTTGGCCTCCTGGAGATCTATGCAATTCTGTGTCATCAGGTTCTGTTATTGTGGGTTTGTGAGAGCTAATTGCTTCCTTGGTATTCCTCCTCCTCCTCATGATTTCAGAAGTTTGTATCTGTTGCTTTTGATAGATTTCTCTTAGTCGCTAGGTGTCAGCTGGTATATTCAAGGGCAGGTTGTGTTATATTCAACAGTGATGGTTGAGTGAGAAGAAATGTGAAGTCGTAAATGCAAGCATAGCCTCAGATAGGCTTGAATAGAATGAAAGTATGAGTTGGTAAGGTAGTGTATATTAGAGATTAGAGACAGTGAATATGTGGCACTATTCTAGTAACCAGTGTAGAGTTTTTTAGTATAGTGATACAAAGTAGATTTAATACAAAACAGAGAAAAGAAGAAAGAAAAAAGGGATGGAGAGAAGAGAGTAGGTATGTACAAGGGGAGAAGCTTGGGAGAGGGGCTGTAAATAGAGCAAACAAACAAGCATACAAACAGACACACAAAACAGCAACAACAACAAATTCATGAAACTCTACAAATATATGAACATTTAGCATACTGGGCCTCTGCAGTCTCTTTCTGGGCAGACACCGAGTTCCACCAGTACTTTTTCTGCTGCAAGCCTGGTTCTCTGAGTCTTTCAATCTCTGTAAATGGCCAGTATCAGTGGGGCTGGATCTAGTGTTAAGCACAGGTCACCCTCCACGCTTTCCACAGCTGTGGAGTCTCAGTCTCTCCCTGCCTCGATAGATGGCAGGTGCCTCTGAGACCAAACTCAATCCAATGTCTCTGTTCTGCACAGCTAGGGCTGCGTTGGTCTGACTTCTCCCTATTCACTACAACTGAGTGGTCTGTGGTGATCCTGGAGTTCCTACTAGTTGGATCTAGTGTTAAGCATAGGTCTCTCCCCACACTTTCCACTGACACAGAGCCTGAGTCTGCCTGAGCCTCCGCTATGTCCAACAACAGACTCCACTCCTGCCTTTGCTGGGTTGAACAGCAAAGTCTCAGACCCAGGGAGCTTATCACGGCTGTGCAAATCCCTGGGGGCACCACACTGGGCATTCTCCTGTGGGCATGGCGGCTTCACTATGGTGTTGCTGAGCCCCACTCTGGATGTTTGGAGGGCGTGGTGAGCTCAGCTGCCACTGCTGCAAGTTGTAGCCGGTGTTTGCTCAGGAGGAACTGCTGGCTTACAATTCCCATGATCTGCAGTAGCTCACTTCAGGTCCTTGGTTGTTTTCCTGTTTGCCTCTGGAGTCGGGTGCAGTGAGCTTGATGGTGCTGCTGTGGTGCCTGTGGTTGCAAGGTGGGTAAGGTTTCTTTCCTGCTCTCTGACTGGTCTTCTAGCCTTTTTTTCCTGCCATCTTATCATGCTGTTTTTCTAGTCATGGTATTTTCTGGCTTTGTAGAATGCTGTTTTCAAAGTGATGAAGATCGGGTGGCAGGAGGACTGGTATGTGCTGTTTCCATCTGTCTCCATTTTCACGTTATCACTCTTGTTCATCAATCCTAACAGGTTTTTTGTGCTTTCTGGGTTTTATATTAAGTCATCAGCAAAAAAAGGTAATTTTACTTATTTGTTTCATATTTGGGTGCCTTTTTTTTTTTTTTTTTTTTACTTATTTGCTCTAACTAGAACTTTTGGTGCTATGGTGAATAGGAATCCAAAGAGTTGAAACACTCATCTTTCTGATTTTAGGAGAAAATATTTCAGCTTATCATGGTTGAGTGTGACGTTAGCTGTGAGCTTGTCAGATTGGCCTCTATTACAGTTAGGTACATGTTTTTTTTCTATTAATTTGGGGGAGTTTTATCATAAAAGGGCATTGAATCTTGTTAAATTAATTTTCCGCACCAACTAAAATAGTAATTTTTTGATGTGTTCTTTTTCTGTAAATGTGACATATCAATGCATTAATTTGCAAATGGAAAGCCCTTGTTGTGTTCCAGGGACAATCCCACTTGATCTTGGTGAACAATCCTTTTAATATACTCTTGAATATCAGCCTGTTGGCATTTGTTTGGAATTTCTGCATATATCGTCATCAACAACATGGGTGTCATTCTCTTTCCTTATAGCGTTCCCCTCTGGCTTTAGTAATGTGCAAATACTAGAATGAAAATGAGTTTGGAAGTATTCCCTGTATGTTATTTTTGGAAGACTCTTAGAAAGATTCACCTTAATTTTTCTTTGTTTTGTAGATTTCAGCTTTTCTTGAATGAAAGGCTTATTTTGTGTGTGTGGTACTGGGGTTCCTGGAAGCCCTCCTACCTCCAGGCTACACTCCCAGACCCATTTTTTTTATAATTTTATTTGGAAACAGGGTCTCTTAAGCCAGCGTGGCTGGCTTCGAACCTGCGCGATCCTCCTGTCTCTGCCTCCCAAGCACGGGGATTACAAGCGTGCGCCGCCACGCCAGGTGCTGAAAGGCTTTTTATTACGAATTAATTTTCCTTACTCATTGTTGGCTTGATTACGTCTTCTGTTTATTTATAATTCTGTCTTGGTAGGCTGTGTATTTATAAAAGTTTTTAATTATTATTATTGTCTCTTCTGAAACATGCAACGTGTGTTTTTAGGACACTCTGAGTTCTCTATGTCCCTGGTAGTCCAGCATCCTAGCAGGAGATTCATCTGCAGAGATTTCTGCTAGATGACTTTGCCTTCAGGTTAGGACTGGAGGTATGGCTAAAAAGACAACCATAATATGAAAGTTTAAGCACTTTTAGTACACACATGGCACTCTTGTAGGCCGTCCACATGGAAGTCAGGTGGTCAGGTAGGAGATAGAATCCTCAGGTGACGACTGGCGGTATAAGTTGGGAAATAAGGTGTGGTTCCCTGGATGTTCACAGACGAATCCCTGACTCTGAGGGACTTGTGGAATTACAGCAGCTGTGAGAGCGGGGAGCCCAGGCTGTCGGCAGGAGACATGCGTCTAGGTCGATCTCTGACCCCTGGCTTGAGGCAGATGAGTGTGGTTGGGATGAAAAGCAGCATCCAGGGTGGCTGCCACTGGCATTGCAGTCAAGCCTTTGTTTGCAACTTGATGCCGAGGTTACATATGCATTTATCATAGCATATGACTGTGGTGGTTTCTTATGATCCTGTGTATTTCTGTAGTATCAATTGGTAGTGTCTTCTGTTTCATTTCTGATTTTATTTGAGCCTTTTCTCTTTTGTCTTTTCTAGCTATTGTTCTGTTGATTTTATCTTTTTGAAAATTTAACTCTTAAGCTGGGCGTGGTGGTGCACGCTTGTAATCCCAGCATTTGGGAGGCTGAGACCGGAGGATCGCGGTTTGCAGACAGCCTCAGCTACTTAGTGAGGGACTCCGTAACTTAGTGAGACCCCGTTTCAAAATAAAGAATAAAAAACAGGGCAGAGGGTGTAGCTTGGAGGTAGAATGCCTCTTGGTTTCATCAAGAGACCCGCAAAAAATTTTTTTTTTCAACTCTTAGTTTTGGCTGTTTTTTATTTTTGAGGTACTGAGGATTGAAGCCAAGGGCATTCTACCTCCAAGCCACACTCTGAGCCCTATTATTTTATTCTTTATTTTGAAACAGGCTCTCACTAAGTTGCAGAGGGCCTCACTAAGCAGTTGAGGCTGGCCTCAAACCTGCAATCCTCCTGTCTCAGCCTCCCAGGTACCTGGATTACAAGCATGCAGCACCATACCCAGCTTTGATTTTTCTATTGTTTTTGTAGTCTATATTTTACTTGTTTCTGCTCTGATCATTTTATTTCCTTCCTTCTGCTACCTTTGGGCTTAGTCTGTTGTTATTTTTCTAGTTCTCTGAGATATGTTAAGGTGTTTTTGAGATTTTTTTTTTTTACATGGGTGTTCATCGCAATTATCTTT
The DNA here is from genome assembly GCF_963383645.1 of Muscardinus avellanarius. Lineage (NCBI taxonomy): Eukaryota > Metazoa > Chordata > Mammalia > Rodentia > Gliridae > Muscardinus > Muscardinus avellanarius. Next base: position 1,512,905 of record NC_137786.1, read on the forward strand.
TCTTTTAGAACTGCTTTTGCTGTATTCTATAAGTTTGGGTACGTTGTGTTTCAAATTTCCTGATATTTTGTATTCCTTGTACCATTACATAGTACCCATGCATTTGTGGAAACATCTTCCTCTTCCAGTATTTACAGATGACCCTTGGTGGGGAAAACCTTCACCGCTTAGCCTAGCTTAGAATTCCTACAGGTTAACTGGTAACGACCGTGGCAGGTGGAGCTTACTGTCAGGCTCTCTAATTGGGCTGAACCTGTGCTCTGAAGCTAAGTATGGCTGCTGGTCGGGATCTGATATCCAGTAAGACCATTGGCTGATCTCTGTGATAAGGCAGAACTTCTGGATGGGCACTGTGATCGCCTCTGTTGGGTAGGGTGCTAGGTTGTTCCCTGGAAGGTGACACCACTGTCTGGATTCTACAGCGATGAGGCTGGAGATGGCGTGGGGCAAGATCCCGGTTCGAGTGCTCAGGGTGGGCAATGCTGGCAGCTGTGCTCCACAGTCATCATCATTTTCTTGCCCATCTGGGCAGAGCCTTGGTTAGGTTGCTGTTCAGACTCTTGTGTCAGAAAGGTCTGTGGCTGTTCTCGACAGACATAACCAAACACAGCCTGCTTTCCTTCACTGAGCAGAGCCTTAGGATGGCTCTGAGGCCAGGAAGATGGCTGGCCAGGGACTCAAGACAGGTGCAGCTGCTGGTGTGCTTCTGGAAGGCCAGCTCTGGCTGGGAGATGAGCCGTGCTGTCGACGGGTGTCTCAGGACGGGCACCGCCACTTACAGGAAAGTGAAGTTGCTGCCGAGGTTCATGTACCATAACAATGAGCACACGCATCATCACATGTACCATCACAATGAGCACACGCGTCATCACATGTACCATCACAATGAGCACACGCGTCATCACATGTACCATCACAATGAGCACACGCGTCACCACATGTACCATCACAATGAGCACACGTGTCACCACATGTACCACCACAATGAGCACACGTATCACCACATGTACCACCACAATGAGCACACGCATCACCACATGTACCACCACAATGAGCACACGCGTCACCACATGTACCACCACAATGAGCACACGCGTCATCACATGTACCACCACAATGAGCACACGCGTCACCACATGTACCATCACAATGAGCACACGCGTCACCACATGTACCATCACAATGAGCACACGCGTCACCACATGTACCATCACAATGAGCACACGCGTCACCACATGTACCATCACAATGAGCACACGCGTCACCACATGTACCATCACAATGAGCACACGCGTCACCACATGTACCATCACAATGAGCACACGCGTCACCACATGTACCATCACAATGAGCACACGCGTCACCACATGTACCATCACAATGAGCACACGCGTCACCACATGTACCATCACAATGAGCACACGCGTCACCACATGTACCATCACAATGAGCACACGCGTCACCACATGTACCATCACAATGAGCACACGCGTCACCACATGTACCATCACAATGAGCACACGCGTCACCACATGTACCATCACAATGAGCACACGCGTCACCACATGTACCATCACAATGAGCACACGCGTCACCACATGTACCATCACAATGAGCACACGCGTCATCACATGTACCATCACAATGAGCACACGCGTCATCACATGTACCATCACAATGAGCACACGCGTCATCACATGTACCATCACAATGAGCTCTTCACTTTCTGGATTTTGGGCTGACCCACAACGTTTCAGCCATCTAGTTGCTCACACTGTTCTTGTGCAATGGGACAGAAGGGGGCCCTGAGAAGCATCCGAGAACATTGGGAGAGGTGGGTGTCCATTTCAGGTTCTCCTTCCCATCAGTGGAAACCACAGGCCCTGGAGAGCTGTTGTGTGAGGCCTGCCAGCCCAGGGAAAGGTGGCTCAGTCAAGGGGAACCATCCTCCTGTCCTCCTGAGGTGGTGACGGCAACCTGCTGCCCTGGGGGTGCTCTGCCTCACTGGAGTTTCAGATTCTGCAAGCGTTTTGTCTGCAGTTTGCTAGACAGACTTTCTAGCAGGAAAAGAGAAGCCAACCTGCTGCTGAGCCATCTCGCTGACATCACTCCTTCATTTATTTAATTGACTGGATATTTTGTCTTTGTTTTTAAATGTAAAGACAATTTAAAGTGCTTCTCCATTTCTTGAAATGAATATTAATACAAGCAACTCTTCCCCCATTAAGGAAGTTTACCATGTCAGTTATTATGGAAAATTAAAATGTATGTCAGTTTGGCTCTCTGCAACATAGTTCATATATTGTGGAGGAATCCAAGTTAAACATACATAAGTTGATTTCAAAAATAATGAAAGAGAATACAATAAAAAATAAGAGCTTTCACAAAGCAGTGGCTGGTGAGGGCCAATCAGTGTACGCCGCAGTAAACACCACTTCCACGTGACCTCAGGGTAGAAGCAGAGGAGGACTGTGGTTTGGGTTCTGATACCCAGCCCAGTGCTCCTTTGGTCAGTCAGACAGACATGTCAAGCTGAAATAATCAAGAGTTTTCTTTTTATATCTTGGTTGTGTTTGTTTTGTTGTTATTGTTTAATAAGCGACTTTCTTAATCTACTGCCCAAAGAATCCATTTCCAAAACTCTGTAGAGGTTTAGTAGTAGACTTACCGATCCATGGTCCTCACATGTAGTTTATGTCTAGTACAGAGTGGGCGGCCTGGGCCATCTCTGCGGGTAAGGAGTCTCTGCTTGCATTGCAGCTCTAACCATTTATTCTGGTGCTCAGAATCCTGGACAGCATCAGGTTCCCAAGTCCTGCAGACATGTACATGTCCTCACTGCCTGTTAGAACTCTCTCTTCCTATCCTCTAAGCCCTTTAAAAGGAGAGGTAAAATATTCTGACATTTCCATTAAGCGAAATTCATATCGATGTTAAACAGACTTAACTGACGCTCTGTGTCTCTTGAATTTGCGAATGGAGTGTCTGCTTCGTGTTCCTTCAGTGTCCATTAGGTCGCAAGGGGTCCTCGCAGGATCGAGCTGAGTGGACTGGCTGATAGTTCCTGGGTATGCCTGAAGTAACATTTCAGAAATTCCTCTGTGGCCACGGTTCTGTGCTCTGAGTCCACAGCAGGAACCCCAAAACACGCCAACACAGGCCTCTGCCCAGAGTGACTCAGCTAGGGTCTGCCATGAGAATCAGGCCTGTTAGAAAGCTCCTAAGATCACTATTGAACAGCGAGGGACAGGATCAGAGTTCGTGTCATAGCAGAAGGACTTAAGTTTATGGGTTTATTTCACATCCCCGCCTCTTGGAGCTAAGATAAGTAGCACTGTAAACCCACAAAATGTGACCTTAACCAGGAAAGTGGCTTCAAGTTTAAGCCTTGTCATTTTTAAAAGAGAGGCATGATACCCTAATGAAGGCAAAGCCTGCCTCGAATGTGATATTTAACAGCTTTCTATATGTTTGTGACTAGAGAAAGCAAATGATGCAGCAATGGCTTATTTTACATTGTAATTAAGATCACTTTTTACAAACAAAAACATATAAATAGCTCTTGGGAAAGACTAATCTTATTAGGTATAAAGAATGCTTCAAAAACAGCATAAAGTAGAGTAGTTTCTTTCTCTAAAATTTCAACATCGAATAATGTTTTAGGTCATTGAAAATTTAGGTTTTTCTTACACATATTATTCAAAATAAAACAGCATTTGTGCTCATGAAATATGCCATAATTTTTACCAAAATTGAATAAAGACATACTTAATATTCAATTTATTGAATAAAGAAATACTCAATATTCAGTTTATTGACTAAATACTCCATATTTTTCCTAATGACTAAATAAAAACCCTAACTAAGGTAGCTGATATTTCCTGCTAACCCTCCACGTCCAGCACGGCACCAAGTGGGTAAAGGGGTCACCACAGGCTGTCTTCTCCTGGGAGCTCTGCCTCTGCCGCGTTGTCCTGCAGGACCGGGAGGGGAAGCTGGGCGCTGGCCTCCAGGCCTGTCCCTGAGCTGCAGGCCTCCGAGTGCACAGCACAGCACAGCAGCTCACCTGGGGGGCTGCTAGCAGTGCAGACCTCGGGCTCTGCCCACCCCCACCTACTGAATCAGGATCCAAATTCGAACAACCCCCAAGTGATCCGCGCATGCGTGTCTGTGCATATGCCTGCTCCACAGCACTTCAGGGCCTATTTCCATCCTATAATAAAATTGAAGTAATTAAATACACAAAACAGCCTCGCAACAGCAAACCTTCGCAGCTGGTTAGCGCTTTGGAGTTTGAACAATGCCTCGGAGCCGATGGCTGTCTTTGTCTTTGTGTAGTTCAGAGATGTTTGAAGTTCTCGAGGCTGATTCTTGGGCCGTCACAAGTGTTCGATGGAGAAGAACCAGAATACCTCTGTATGTTGGAGGGTCCCTGGCGGCAGCGGGGCCTGTCTGTGAGCTGCCTGTGCCCCCCCAAGTGTGCACCAACAGAAGCAAACAAGATGTGGTGGCACCACCGGACTCGAGGTCCCATGGCCGGGGTCTGAGGACCAGCGGGGGCGGCTGCAGTGAGGGCCTCTGCTGCCCTGTGGTGGTCACAAGCACATCTTCAATGAAGCCATTGGGCACGTCAATAGACAAAGAGTGTGGCTGTCTTCAGGACTATTCTGTAGCTTAGCAGCTATTACCTAGGAAGACCCTTAGTCTCCTCATTCTCCCCATGAAGCTTGAATGCCGGCCCCTCTCAAACCAGACATTTCTAGATAAGCTCCTTGTGCCTGATTCTTTCTCTCCTAATCTGGTCACCGCTGCAATTCAGCTGTGCGGCTCTCTAATGAGTCCCCAGGCAAGCCGTCACCTGGTAAGTGTAGACCTTCACCTTGCCTGCAATTTGCTGAGCCCCAAAGGTTAATCGCAGTTCTCAATTACTTCTGCTGCTGCTCAGACAAGATTACTTGGCATTTGGAAGATGTTTTGTTCCCCATTTTTGCTTCCTGTTACCAGGCCTCCGCTGACTCTAGATTGTGTCTGAGGCCTCCAAGCTGCTTCTATAAGTCCACCCCACCAGCATCGGGCTGCTTAGCTCCAGGGGCTCAAGCGCGCAGGACAGAAAGATCCATGGGGAGCTCGGAAAGCCTGAACCTCCTTCCCAGTGTGCGGGGACAGAGAAAAGGGGTGGTAGGGAGGAGAGAAGAAAGGAGGCCAGGTGTGGCTTCTAGTTCTTGACAGAGCACTTGGTCCTGAGAGACAAGCCCCCAGTGTCCCCCAGCCTCACTCACCTGTCAACGGAACAGCTGCTGGGCCCCTTCTCCTCTGCCGGTGTCAGTCGCCAGGCAGACTCCATCCTGCCCGTGACCCTGTGGCTACAACCAGTGAGTTACAAGAGAGATGTGCGGTCATGGGAACGCTGTGGTGCCGGCTGCGCGCGCACACACACACACACACACACACACACACACACACACACACAGCATGCCTTTTTTCCTGGGTGTTCCAGCGAGTCTCAAAGATCCACCTTGCTTTCTCCAACTGTTCCATTTGTATATTTTATACTTTTATCAGCGCATCGCAATGAGACACGATGGTGACACTCATAGTGATAAAATGCACAGGCACACGGCACACGGCACATGGCGAGCTTCCTTGCCCCACCCTGCACCCCTCCCTCGGGCCAGTGTCAGGCTGAGGTGAGACCTTCGGGCACGGTGTGGACTTATTTAACTGGTTTCCCTCCTCAGGCCTTGTTTCTCCTCCCCACCTTCCTCCCGTCCCCTCGACCACCTCGACCAGTCTCTCTCGTTTTTCTCGTCTCTTTTGCTTCCTGTCTCTCTCTGGCTTCCTTTGCTCTCTAGAAAGTGTAGGACCCTTGATTCCTGTGGCTGGCTGAGCTCCTTAGCCTGCTATCCTCCAGGTCCATTCAGCCCCCTTGCGAATGACATAACCTTGTCCTTCTTTATGGCTGAGCAAAGGGCTACCCTGTGGCGTCTACACCGTATTTTCTGTGTATATTCATGTACTGACGGACCCCTCGGCTGGTCCCTGATTTGTGCACGCTGCTGCTCGCCGCGTGGATTGCACGCATCGCCACCCTCTCGTGACTATTCTTTCAGCAGGATGCTGAAGAATAGTGCCAGGCCAGAGGGTGGTGCCACTCCTAACTTTCTGAGGAGCCTCCATCCTGATCCTCATGGTGCTTACACTAATTTACACTCCCACCGATAGCACACAGAGTTCCTATTTCCCCCAACAGCGCCCATTTTCACAACCTTCAAATTGAACTTTCCGCTTCTTTCCTGCCAAGTGGTGCTGACAGACGACAGGGTTGCTAATGATCTGCAAGTTCAGAATAACATTAGGGCCCCAGGACAGTGGCTTGGGCTGGCTCAGGTGCTCGAGCAGACGCTCCGCTGCACCAGGCAGGGCTGCGCAGGGCGGCTCTCCTTTCACTGAGCCCCCAGAGTGGTCTTCGGAGTCGACGCTTAATGATAATGAATTGAATTGTCCCCTATCTAAAGTGGACTGACTGACAGAATGCTGGAAGCCGAGGGACCCCGACCTGCAAAGAAAACAAAAGCAATTGGATTACACCAAGAAAATGAGATAAACAGTCATTGAAATTACAGTAACAGCCCGTGATTAATGGGCACATGGCTGGTGCTGCCGCCAGGTGCGGGCGCTGGCTCCTCCCTCTGCGGGGCTTCGCGGGGCTCAGATCAAGGGAAGCCATCGGGTTTTCTAAAGATTCTTTCCCCACCTTCTCTCATTGCCAAAGTTTTCAGCAACGGTACCTGGGGCTGGAAGCTCAGGACAGAGACTGCCCTTTGGTCTCAACTCTCCAGCTCCTGCTCAGGAACCTGTTTTCTAAACCTGCACAATGGCCACAAACCCCAGGTGTCTCAGGGGTGACAGGACAGATAAAGTGTCTCTGCAGGAGGAAAGCCCCTGGTTGACTTGCTTAGCACCTGGTGCAGTGATAACACAAAATCCAGTCCCACCCTGCGAGGGGAGCCGGAGGAGGCCACGGGGGCTCCCGGTGAGCTTCCTGGCTGCCAAGGCTGCGTGGCTGTGCTGAATGCCTCCTTGCCGGGGCCCAGCTCCGAGCAGCTCTGTCCCACGTCTCTGCGCCCACACTTCTCCTGGAAATAAGGTGGGCGGGAAGACTTGGGGAGACCCTGGGACAGCTCACCTGACCTTGGGTTCCCCTGGATCCCCCTGGCCTACAGTGACTGTCCCTCCATCCAGAGCTGTGCACTGCCACCGAGGGTCTTGCCAGGGTGGAAGCCACCATGCCCAGGCCCGCCCACTGACCAGCCACCAGCAGCAGTGATGCTCCTGTCTCCTGAGGAATGCGTGCGGCCCTGGTCAGGAGCTGGCCACGGTGCTGTGAGAGCAGACGGGGTTGAGTAGCACCAGCCACAGGTATGGCCAGGACTACAGATCTCAGCCCGTCCACTGGGGTGGCTGTAAGTGTGGTTCCAGCCGTGCACCCATACTGGGCTGTGGTAAAGCTCTAATGTTTGATGGGGTTATAACATCCCTCCTGGTCTGGGCCTCGAGCTGTGTCCTGAAGATCCTGCCGGGCCCCTTCTGCTGGCTGCAGTAGAGGACAACACCTTTGCGATTTCACAGTCCAGGGCTGCCTACCTTCTGTCAGTCATAACCACATGGCCTCGGGTGGCTGCTGTCTGCTTGCACCCTGCGGCCTCTTGGTGGCAGAGCCAGAGACTGGCTGTTGACTGTCCCAGGGCCCTGCACGCACTAATCATAGACCGAAACGTGGAAGGATGAGACAGGACTGGACTGGACGTGGGCTCCATTGGGAGGGGATTCTCCTTGATGACTTAGCAGCTGGAAACTGGCACGCGGGTTTGAACATCCTGCTGGCTGAATAAATGAATGAATGGTCTCATGGATGGATGGATGGATGGATGGACGGACGGACGGGGAATCAGTGAGGGGGACACTAAAATGTTGTAAAGTCAACATTGCAGATTTGTGTCCTTCCTGAGGTCAGTTGGCCACTGTGAGTGCAGGAGTGGAGTCCCTCCCTGCTGGACAGGAGCTGGCCTGCCCACCGGCTCCTGTTGGGCAAGGAATACTCTTCCTAGCACAGAGCAGCCCAGTGAGTGACCCCTGTCCAGCAGCCCAACACCAACTGGGAGCTCCTGGGCTGGGTTTTCCATTTCCCATTTTAGTTCATTCCCTGCTGCCATCTCCTGTTCTCGGAGGCCCGCCTCTCCTCCCACCCCGTGGCCTCTACTTTCTCTTTGCATGGGACCCAAGAACCGAGCTCAGACACCTGCGCTGCCCTCTCTAAGCATGACCACAGCGCGCCCCTGGGCCCTGGTGTGGGGCATGAGCAGGTGCCCCGGGGCCGGCTACAGGCTGCCGGCGACCCACAGAGCCAGCCACCTCGCTCCCAGGAGCATCGGCACCCAGGTGCGGGCGGACACCTCTGCTGTGGCTCCGTGACAGATCGAGTTCTCATGCCTTTCTCTTTCAGCACACAGTACAGGTTTGCTTATCCTCCTGGCTGACCCAGGAGGCACGGAGAAAGGCTGAGCCCGGGTCAGTGGAAATTTCCACATCTGAGTATTTATATTTTATTTCAAGCAGTAGTTTCCAGTTTCCAAACACACAAATGAACAAACATGCTGCCCTCAACTCTGTGAGCAGCATCTCAGCTCAAATTTCTAATTTAAACACTTCTTAGCGGCGGCTCTCACTCTGGTCACCAGGCATTAAGGCAGACCCACTGTCCAGGGCTGGGCAGAGCTGAACACCCTGTGGCTAGTTTGCCATGTCCAGCATCCTGCAGGGGTTGGCCTGGCCTTCCTAGTGTGAGCAGACGGGGTAGGGCTGCAGACAGCTCCGCAGGCTAAAGCAAGGCACCGGCTTCAATGCGTTTTCTGTATAAAGTGCTTGCTGAGCACAAGGCCGCCCAGCTCTGGGCGCAGAGAGCACTCCCTCTGCTGGGGCTGTTTCTAGAAACTCTGATTGTCCCTCCATGTCCCTAGCGAGGCCCTTCACAGAGGACGAGCTGCCAAACACAGCATGTGTCTTGCCAGTGTCCTGCCAAGTGCCTCTAAAGTCAACATTTCCTATTTGTGTCCTTCCTTTTAATGCACATTAAATGCTTGCTACTGCTTTTAAGAAAATGGAAGGTTTAAGGAAGCCCCGAAACAACACTCCTCATTGAAGACCGTCTGCAGAGGGGGTCTGCCGTTTCCAGGGTCTGGAGGTGGGTTCCCTGTCCCTGGTGGCGAGGAAGACTCTGGTCCTGAAGGTGACAGACGTCGGGAAGCCACCTTGTGCGCTTGTTCCTGAGGGCCAGGTGCTGCTGTTTTGATTTTGCTAGCCGCCTTGCCTAGGTCCTGGCTACTGCCTTTAAGGTTAGGTCTGGGGGCTCTGCTGACAGTCTTGTGCCCCTGCGAATCCCGACAATGTGGAAGGACCTTTCCAAGTGTGTCTGCAAACCTGAGCATGGCAACCTGGGCTGCGTATGGTGCACCAAAGAGCCCACACGACCGACCTGTCTTGAGTTAATTTTACAATCAATTACATGGAAAACTGGAGCTCAAAACTGCCATTCCTGCATCTCGACCAGAACCTGTTCACACATAATTTACTCCGTCTTACACGGCGATTCATGAGTTGACCGTGAGCTTCATTTCTCGGCATCTGCCTGCCCTCCCAAGGTCACATGGTGCCAGGTGCTCAGCTCACTCCAGGTGTGCAGGAGGCAGCCACCTGAACCCATACTACCAGCAGTCCCTGCTTCTGGATGCGCTGCGGGACTGTGTCGAGAGCCAGGGGCGACGCGTCGCTCCCACTGGAGGACAGTAGGAATCCCTGCGAGGTAGAGACCTGCGGCACAGGCCCATTGTTCTACACAGTCCCAGGAAGGAAAGCCACACAGCGCCACCAAGTAGAAACAGCATCAGCAACGGGGGACTAGACCATGTCCTTGGGTGGGGGGGGTGTTCAGAGGACAGCTGTCTGCACATTCCGGCCTGGGGCTTGTTTCTTACCAGCTGTGTCCCGGGTTCCTACTGGTCCCTCCTGTCTGCAAAGCCCCTGCCATCCTTGCAGCAGCCCTGGGAGGCATCTTCATCCCCATTCCATAGTCAGTGAGCCTCACCTATGGGGCCTGCAGTGTGGTCACTGTGAGTCAGCCTTCTCCAGCAAGAAAACTGGCTTGAGCAGAGCTTTCCCAAGAATCAATCTCTCTCTCTCTCTCTCTCTCTCTCTCTCTCTCTCTCTCTCTCTCTCCTTTTTTTTTTTTTTTTTTCCTGGTACTGGGGATGGAACCTCTGGGCTATTTTCCCACACCTATTTTATTTTAATTTTATTTGGAAACAGGGTCTCACTAAGTTGTTGAGAACCTCACTAAGTAGCTGAGGCTGGCTTTGAACCTGTGCAATCCCCCTGTCTCATCCTCCCAAGCACAGGGATTATAAGCGTGTGCCACCATGCCCGCAAAAATCTCTTTCTTGAAGGAAGCAACCGGCTGTAACTCCTCGAGTTGTCTGGGTTGGTTAAGTTATTGTATTTCTAAAACTCTCAGTGGGTCACTTTGTTCCTCAGAATTCTTCCTCACAGAGCAGAGCCTCCTCTGTTGCTCTCTGGGTCTCAAAGGCCCCACAACCTCCACTGTGCCCACCCGGCAAGCCCCACCATCTGCACAAAGCATTTGGCTTGTAGTGACAGGCCTATAATAATTGGGAGCTTGCTGAATTGGTCCCCAATCTCTGGCCAGAATCAAGAGATGCACATCTCACCCTGGGTGAAGCCATCACGGTGGGCCAGGTATGAGGAGACCTGCAGGCCTGGCACCGTTACTGGTGGAGAACAAGGCCAACAAAGGTGCTGTGAAAATATTTGTGCAGGCTTTTGTGTAAGCCTTCCTCCTGTGGCTTATTTGCTACTGCCCACCTGCAAGCCAGCTGACTCCTTCCTCGCCGAGCTCCCCAGAGCTCCCCAGAAGTGATGGAGCCCCTTCCCAGGCACCTGTGAAGATCGCCGGACACCTGGCACTTTCACTCCCATGAGTCACAAATCTGTGTTCCCTGCTGGAAAGCCGCGGTGGAGTCCAGGCCTCGAACACTCAGGTTGCGAAGTGGACAAAGATCCTACGTCCAGGCTGATGCCCACGGGCCCTGGACAGCTCTGGCTTTCTTGCCCGGACAGCAGCTGTGCAGCCCAGCAGAGGAGGGGCAGCCAGTCCTCCACACAGGCACCGTGGGCACAGTGTCACGGACAGTGCAGCGGGTGACCCTCCAGCTCAGCCCCACCTGAAGGTCACCTGCGCTCCACCCTGCCGCTCCTCCAGGTGTTGCTGGGGCGCTAACATCTGGATGAGAAGCACACGTGGGTCTGGGCCATCCATCGCACTGCAGGCTGCCAGTGGGGAGGCTGTGGGGAGGGGCATTACTAGAACAAAGACACAGGTGGAGCCTGCAGTGAGGCCGAGGGCAGTGGAGTCCATGGGACTCCACAGGACGGGGCAGGCAGCCACTCGTCATAGCAGCCGGGGCCCTCACCCTGCCACCATAGTATCTCCCGGGGTCCCCCCGCCCAGCACTGTGCACCCATGCCGCCCGCCTGGCTGGCGTCCTGGGTCCTACTGGCAGAGCAGAGCAGAGTGCGCAGCCGGCCCGGGAGGCTCGGGAGCATCTGTGGCTCACAGTGGGCTCCACGCTCCCCCATTACTCTCCTCTCCCTGTCTGCCTGCTCCGCTCCGCATCACGTGCGTGCCAGACCACGGAGGCAGTGGCCCTGCTCGGGCCAGGCTGCCGCTCGCAAAGACACAGCGACCCGACGTGGCCAGCGGAAGGGAGCTGCAGGGAGGGGGCTGGGCCTTCATGTCTGTCTGTCTGTCAGCTCACCACGGCCGACCTCGTCAACGTGGCCCACGAGTGCTGCATCTCCCAGTCGCCCCTTCGTCATGAAGTCCAACTGGCCGAGGAAACCACCACAACTCTTCACGGACATCACCACACTGATGACTTAACTGTTCCTTGTACATGGGTCTTGCTTTGGGGAGGTTTTGGAAAACCAGGCACTTGGTGTCTTCTATGGGACACAGTGCTCGATGGGCCCTTAGTTGGTTCTTGGCTCCAGCATCTTTCCCTTCCTAGCTTGCTCCACTCCCACTTTGGGGGTCCATTTGATTTTCCTTAAAATGAGCCCTCAGCAAACTCCCAGTGTCCACCTCACATGGGACCAGGTGTGGGAAGGAAGAATCGGGCCAACGGTCCGTCAGCAGGCAGCCCAAGGAGAAGGTCCGGTTCTGCCTTCCTGGCACCTCTGACCTTGAACCTGGAGCCCACAGTGGGGACCAGCAGCACCTGGGACTAGGGGCCGGGTTGCGACTGCGAAGCCTGACGCAGCCAGATGCCGCAGCTCTGTGATGGCCTGAGACCTGCCGACCCAGCACTTGCTGGATGAGAACAGCAATTTGACAACCCACATTCTACTTCTTCAGTTCATATAGTAAAGTGACTTTTATGATGCAGAGAAAACGGATTCTTCTTTGTGAAAGGGAAATCTTCCAAGAAGAAAAATGTAATACAGAGAAGGCGCCAACACTAAGTTCACCCCGAACTCTTCCCACAAGCCACATCTAGAGTGGGCCGTGCTGATAGTCAGCACCATGATTCTTCAATATTTTTTTAAAAATAACTAGAGAAAAGGGGAGGAGGAGACAGACCCAGGAGGTCGCTGGACTCCAGAGAGAACTTGCAGAGGGTGACCAGCTGGGGTCTATCTACACACTTTTTTCCTCAGCCCCGCACCTGTGTTCATAATTTTATTTGTACAACAAACAGTAGATTCATTCTTTGCCTCCCTCAAATGCCACTAGAGCTTCAGAGAAAATTCTTTGAGGACTCAGAAACACCCTGCACAATATTTGGCCCCAGAGGGAGTGGCCAGATGTTTTCTGAAATTAAAATATTTTGCTTGTGGTTTTGCTAAAGCGACCAGTGGTTAAGCGAGGGCTCACGTCGCTATAGCCACGCAATAGCAGCGTTTCCCAGGCGTGGGAGGCTGCGCTGGGTGCCCCTGTTCGGTGGCATGATTCTCAGAAGAAGCAGGTGGACATGCTGGGGCACAGAGCCGGGAGAGGTCTGTCTAGCCACAAGCCGTCACTTTAAGCAGCCACCTGAGGCAACCGCGCTGCAGCTGGCTTGGTCCCTCAGCCATGGGACACACAGTGTGACCAGCAGGTATGTGTGAACAAGTGTGCACCTGAGCATGGATGCTCTGAACACATACCAACCCTGCGACTGAAGGATGGTGTCCTCCATCACCTTCTGGGCTGTCTGGGAGGAGACAGTAACGCCATGGCTCTTCCTTTCCTTGGAGATCAAGGCTGAGGGGCATTGCTGCCCGTGTCATGAGGTGGGTACCCCGGGGCAGGCACCTTTGGGTGAGGCTGCGTCTCGTGTTGACCAGTGCACCTGCTCTGGAGCCACAGCATCCTGCAGGGCTTCTTTTCACTTCTGCTGTAGCTGGAGACAGATAGAGGAGGGGTCCCCGTGTCCAGCTGGGCTCCCCATGCTCCTGCAGCAAGGGCGGATCCAAGGCCCTTGACGGCCGTCTCCGCACCCACTGCCGATGCTGGCATGAAGACCCTGTGGGCGGGGCTACCCTGAGGACCCTGAGCCGAGTGAATGGGAACATGTCTCCTCCTGAGGACAGCATCCTATGTGTAACCACTGGGGCGCTAACCACCAGGCTTATTCAGGGGTACGAGGGCCACCTCTAGAAGTGTGTTCGCTCAAATGTTTTAAAATGACAAAAGCAAAAACACCAAAAAAGGAGAAAAACACTACCTGGTCTAGCACTACCCAGTAGTGCAAAGAAGAATCAAAGAAAGGACGGAAAGAAGGGGGGGGGGGGCTGACATTCCCTGCTCACAGAGCGAGCTTTGGAGGAGTGGTGGCCGAGGGCTGCGTGACCCTGCTCCGGGAGCACCCCCAGTGTGCTTCCCAGCAGCTCCTGTGCTGCGCCTTGCGCCTTGTCACAACTCTCTGGGGAAGTCCCCCAGTCACGGTGGCTCAAATCCCCTTGGTGCGAGCTCCAGCAGAGAGCAGCGGCACAGGGCGGCAGAGGCACAGCAAGCAGGGCCAAGACCAGGGCCCTCCCAAGCAGCAGACAGCAGTCCCACCCACGGCACCAGCCGTGTCACCCGTGGCTTCTGGGTGACACCATGAGGCTCAGTTTGCAGACTCTGGAGTGACCCTGAGTGTCACGGCTGCCTGCTGCTACTCAGGCATGTCTGGGGCTGTGGGGAGAGTAGGAGCTGGCTGCCTCCCTGTCTTATTTTCTGCAGTTTTAAGTCTTTATTGCCCTTAGGCACGGGTGAGTAGACATGCAGGTAAACTGGGGGTCTTGGGCCAGGTTGATTGAGCACTGCAGAAGGCCTCTCTAGGTTCGTCCCATGGTGCACACTGGTCCTGGCCACTGGGGCCTCCTGCCAGCATGGGGCTCTGGAGCCAAGTTACACAGCCCTGGCTGCACCACCTTGGGTTTACTGGGTCACACGGAAAAACTTCATTAGTAGTATAACATGTCAAAATTAGTCACTTAAGAATGTAAACAGCCCCAGAAACAGACTGGAGCAGGCATCCCGCCATCTGCTCTGGGTGTCGGTGGCTGTTTGCGATGTGGGCACTGATTTCTCTCCCGTACCAGATGAGAGCCCACCGTCCCCAAGTAGCACATCTCGAGATGTCAACAGCTTGCCCTGCTGCCAGGGATCCAGGGCTCAGGCTCGGTGGGGGGGCACAGAGCAGCTGGCTCGGCCTGGGACCCCCTTCCGCCCACCAATCTCTGTCTGTCTTTTGCTGCAGATGTGAGGAGCAAACTGTCTTCTATTATTAGCGAGGCACCCTGGGGTACACAGACGTGCTTTTCTTCCGCAGCTCAGAACCAGGGCCTTGGATCTCCCCCTCCCCCCTCCCTCCCTCCCCCAAAGGCTGCAGTCAGACGCGCCCCCACCTGGCCTGCACCGCCTCATCTGACACCAGGCAGTGCAGCTGGGGAGCGGAGGGCTGTTCTCCTGTTTCGCCTGTCTCGCCATTGGACAGCATTTTACCTTCATCCATCTGGACCAGGAGCACTTTCTCAATTCCTCATTTTATATTCATAGATGGTATGGAATTACCCTTAAAATCTGGAGCAGAAAGCCCAAATCTCTACCACCCTCTGCCTCCCATGGAGACAGAAAAAGAATCTCCAAAGAGCTAAGCCAATCTCAACACCTAGTTAATGTAATTGAGCCCGCAAATTAAGAAACTGGGCCATTCCCTCTGCGGAGAGCCTGCCTCTGTGTGGAATAATTTGGTGTTCCGCTTCCAGCGATCTTCATAAACTGGTTTTGATTCTGGAGCTGTGCCCCCTGTGGGTTGTAGGAGTTGGAGGGATTACATACCCAGAAATGACGGGAGGCCCCTCTGGATTTCTCCAGTTAGCCAGGAGCGTTCAGCCATCCAAGGATAAAGTTATCATGGGCGGGAACCATACTTCCTGGAGGCAGGAGGACAAACTCTTTGTAGGCTCAGCCCGGCCGCACCTGCTCACTCTCTGAGGGGACATGCTCAGACCGGACTCCGAGCGTCCCCACTGGCTGCTGCCCCAGCCCCTCTGGATTCATGCCCAACCCTTCGGCCCCTCCCCAATTCTCACCAACTGGCTCCCTCCCGTGTGACCCCAGAGTCTCAGGCTGGGCTCCCTGTGCTGTTGAAACAGAGGCGAACAAGCCAAGAACAAGCTTGTTGTTCCCCTGCCTCTGCTGGACACTTCTTGTGGTCCCTACCCCACCAGGACGGGAAGCCTCGTCCTGCTGTCAGGGACAAGGTGGAGCCCCGTCAGCCCCAGGGGTGCTTCCCGCTCTCGCCCTCCACAGCGATCCATGATGTGACCATGTGACTGGTTCCCGCAGCCCACCGCGACCTCCCTGAGGCTCCCCGGCATGCCGGGCATGAGCACTGCAGGGCCTTTGCATGTATGCTTTCTCCCCACAGGAGGCTCTGCCCCAGGTCTTTAAGGTGCCTCTCCTCCTTCCCTCACGCCCTGGACCTCGCTGCTGGCTCCTCTTCCAGGTCTCTGTCCCCCACTCACTTCCCTGCTCCACAGCAGGTGGCTGTGCAGGTCTCCACTGCTCCTCGCTCCTCGGATGTAGGTCATAGAAGGACAAATGTCTCCACTCTGACTCACTGGTGGACCCAGGATTAGAAGAGACAGCTCCCGGAGGCGGGCGGTCCGGGCCCCTGTGCACCATCGTGGAGTCCACTCTGGTTGGACCCTGAGCCCTGCCAGCTGACGTCTGCCACTTGTCGCTGAAA
The DNA here is from genome assembly GCF_963383645.1 of Muscardinus avellanarius. Lineage (NCBI taxonomy): Eukaryota > Metazoa > Chordata > Mammalia > Rodentia > Gliridae > Muscardinus > Muscardinus avellanarius. Next base: position 1,529,257 of record NC_137786.1, read on the forward strand.
AGGTGCTTCTCAGCCTGTCAGTGATGGAGGAGCAGGTGGTGCCCATCTCAAAAGGTCCATTCCTTGACCCTGGCAGGGCAGGGCTGCTCCCAACCAGAGGCCTGGAGTTGGAGTTGAATGAGTTAGCAAGCTTATCAGTAGATGAAGACCAGTGGGAAGGTGCTTAGTGAGCCCTGGGTCCTGTCAGCAGCACACGCCCCAGCTAGCTATTGTATGCCAGCCTTCCACTAGGTCATGTGTGGACTGACCAGAGGGTTTAATTATGGCCCGTGGCACTTAACTCATTCTGTACAACCCTGAATGGGCACGATTGAACGCTCATGGCTTCCCGTTCATGGATTTCCCCTGCTTATTATTTGTTTCTTTATAATTACTCTCGCATTTGTACTATATATAGAATTCTTAAATTTAAAAAAAACCTAAGCTGGGTGTGGTGATATTTATGTCTGTAATACCAGTACTTGGGAGAATGAGACAGGAGAATCACAGGTTCAAGACCAGCCTGAGCAACTTAGCAAGCTCCTTAGTGAGCTGATGCCTCAAAATAATAATAAAAATAAGAATAATAATAAATAAGGCTCGAGGTATAGCTCAGGGGTAGAATGCCTCTGGAGTTCAGTCCCCAGGACCAAAAAAAAAAAGAAAAGTTCTATCACAATTTCTATTACAATTAAACTTAATCTCCCCCATCCCTTGTCAAGGTTTAGACAAACTGTGAGCACGCAGAATGTTGGGGTGCTGACAGAGGTGCGAGTGGGGTGCCCAGGGATTTGATGCAGACGCGGGCTGGGCAGCGACACTGGCTGGCATCAGTGGCCCTGGACTAAACCGCACGGAGGCCAAGCCCCAGGCTCTCAGGCTCACTCAAGGGGACTGAGCCTGGGTTGTCAGTTTTCCACATGGCTAATGTGGGAGGTCCCACTGGGCTCAATCCCCCAGGACACTGGGGGGCTTCCGGGCCACCAACAGTGCAGTCATGCCACTGAAGATCAGCTCCACATGGAGCCCTGACTAGCAGGAGACCTTCCCAGTCCCAGGAGCCCCTCCCTGCCTGCAGGTAGAGACCCATGAACCAAACCCAGGCAGGTGCCTCTGCGAGGGGGTGAGTGCACACCTCCCTCAGGGTAGCCTGCTGGGTGTTGCACCAGATCCTGGGGTGCAGAGCAGAAGCATGCATGTTCCCCACCTCAGGGGCATGGGAGACCCATGGGCTGCACATCTACCTAAAGTGCACAGCGACACAGCACAGACAGGAATGAGGGCTTGTCAGTGGGGAGCAGAAGGGCGCAGGGGCAGTGCTTGCTGTCCAGGGAGAAAGTGCTGTGGAGGAGAGTCCAGAGCTGAGCCTGGAAGGTGACCAACGCAAGGAGGAGGGAGGGATCCTCCCGGGCAGAGATACCCCAGCCCTCCCCGACAGGAATGGCACTGCCTCTGGGGAGCCCAGGGAGTGCGGTTGGGGCTCCCCTGCCTGGCCAGGGTCCCTCTTTCATCCCTCCCATTATAGTGGGGACACACTCAATCACACCTCAGGTGGTGGGACATGGGGCTGCGTGTTCTAGGTAGACTTTTTCATGTGTTTGTATTATTCTTGAAAAACCCAGTCTGTTTTGATAGAGAATATTTGCTGGTACAAAGCCAAATGGTCCCTCAAAGTTTATGAATAGAGATGGAGCACCCTCAGGTTCTCAGGTCCCGGCTCCCACTCAGCATCCCGTCCACTCTCAGGTCAGGGCTCTGGGGCTGGGGGAGCCTGAGGACCTGGCGGGGCCGCCGGGCCCTGGGCTCTCTCCCTCCTCTCCTTCTTCCTCCCTTCTCTCTTTCTTTCAGTCCTTCCTTCCTCTTTCCCTACCTGTCTCCCTCTTTGAATTTCTGAAGACATCCTTGGAGGCCCTCATCCCCCTGCCCTGTCCAGTGTGGACAAGCGCTCTCGCTCGCTCAGGGCTGGTGAAAGCCGTCCACCCGGGGTTATCTCTGCCTCTCCCTGGGTCTTAGCTTCCCACTCCTAGAGTTGGGGCCTCCCTTTGTGAGCTCATCCACTTTCGGTGGGGTGAATTCCTTCCTGCCAAAGCAGGTGTTGTTGGGGGCCTACTGAGCCTGACATATCCTGGCCCTCCCTGTACTGGGAACAGGCTGAGCGTCTGATGCATAGTCTAGACGAGCTCCATACCTCGGACGGCCACCCTCGTCGCTGACCCTGTCATTACCATAGACCCACGTTCCTCTCTCTGGAAGCTGGACGGTCTTCTCTCTCAGCTCATCAGCAAGCTCAGGTGATGGAACAGAGTCGTGCACGGAGATACTCAGGCATCCCATGTCCCCACCCGCCGAGGTCCCTGCCCTTCCAGTGCAGGCCTGTCTCCCCCGCGGCCCGGGGCCCTCATGCGTCTTTCTTCTCTGTGTTTCCCCTGGTCTTGCAGAATCCTTCTTGGGGGAAATGGACTTCCTCCACGGAGCCTCCACTCTGCTCTTTCCTCTTACACTTTTTTTCTGTTCTGTACTTTGGAAACTTTCCAGCTTTACCCCTGAAACCTTCTTAAGTCCCACGGGAGCCATGCTCTTCTGTGTCCGGGGATCTCTTCTGCTGTCTTCACTCTCCCTGTAGTGTCTTGTTGGGTGACGGTAAAAACCCTCCAGCCACGTTTCCAAGGACACCGAGGCTGGCTTGTCAGGCTGCTTTTGCAGTGTTTGGTTCCGACTCTACCTATCTTGCCAGAAGCTGTCTTAACTGGCTCTCTAGCCCAGAGCCACCAGCCACACATGACTATTTAAAGATGAACTGAGCGTGGTGATGCTCACCTGCAATCCCAGTGCTTAGGAAGCTGCGTCAGGAGGATCACCGGCTTGCAGCCTCGGGACTTAGGCTCTCAGCAACTTAGAGAGACCCTGTTTCCAAATTTAAAAAAGTAAAATTAGGGCTGGGAGTGTGCTCAGAGGTAGAATGTTCCTAAGTTTCATCCCCACCATCACAATAATAAATGAATAAATAGTTAAATTATTCGGAAGTAATAAAATGGAAAACTCCCTTCTTTAGCCACGCTCTCCTGTTTTGACTGCTGGGGGCTGCTTACATATTCAGGCAGAGGTGTGGGGTGGGCTTCAGAGGTGGGGCTGGTGCCTGAGGCTGTGTGTCCAGGTTCCCCTGTGAGTCTCTTTCTCCTGGGCACGTCTTCTTGTTCCTGCTTTCTGAGGGCCCGGCGGCCTGTAGAAGGAGCAGGTCTGACCCTGGCCGAGAGGTGAGAACTTTGAGGTTGAAAGGGAGGGGCTGGACAGCTAAGGACTCGAGTGCAGCTGTGACCCAGGGAAGGGAAGGGGACTTCCGAGCAGAGCAAGGTTGGGAAGAAACAAAGGCAGTGTTTCCCCCGGCACCCAGGTCCAGCTTTCAGAAACCCACACGCACACCCCACTGCACCTGGTGACCCAGGAGCTTGCAGGAGCCTCCTCTTCTCAGCTGCTCCCCCTGCCGGCCGTGGGCAGGACCTGGGACTCAGGCTGCTGCTGGGTCCTAAGCTCCAGGGCTCAGCTTGGCAGGCTCTCCAGCCAGACTCGTGCCAGGGTCCTGCGGCACGAGGAGGCTCCCAGCTCACCACCACCTGCTGCCACAGGCAGCTCCGTGTGAGCCCTGAAGTCTGAGCACCTGCCCGTCAGCATCCCGTCCTCCCACACCATGGGCATCTTCCTCTGGCTGTCTTTCCTTTTTAATTTGCACCTCCGTCATCTTGTTGAGATCTTAGGGCTTCAGGAGCAGCTAAGATAAACATCATGTGCTCATCCTACTATGAGCATCCAGGGTCTCCTGATGCTGCTTAATTAAAAACATGACCAGAAAGGAAACGAAAGCAATGCACATCCATGTTGGCACAGAGCATTATCCATGATGCATGGAAAGTGTGCCCTGTAGCTTACAAACTACACGAGGACTGCACAGGCTCAGGAAGGGTTTCTAGGCAATGGTGGGGGAGCATTAGTTATTCTGGAGTTAAAACAAAAGTCATAGGGCAGCGGCAGGGTAAAGGAGAGAGGTGAGGGAGGAGGGTGACCAGCGCGGCCGTCATGGCAGTAACCTGGTACAGGGACATGTGCCGCTCCGTACTGCAGCAGCGTGGTAGGGAAAGCAGTGGGAGAGACGGCAATGGTCCAAGGGCTGAGGGTCAACTCTGCAGATCCTATGGACTCCATGAGCCACACACCAAGTCTATATAGATTGTCCCTGTGAACAGACTAGGTCCTCCACTAAGGGAAGGCTCAGCTTCCCAGTGTACCCCAGATTGCCTGTTCCCACACCCCATCTTATTTTGCCCCCAATAAACACACTCAACTATTATGTTGCATTTGGCAGTGGAGTGGTAAAAGCGGCTTCCAGATTCCTGCGGCCTTTGCTGCCAGTTCTCCTGGTTGGTGAATGCTGCTGGAGGAACGTTTAGTTAGGATCCATCTCTCCACAGCAGATGGGCCCGGGATGGCTCTCCATCTGAAACAAGCGGAGCGCCCCTTGGGACAGTGCACGCGCTCCTGTGGCTAAGCGAAGCCCCGGCACCATCGATGAGCATCTCACTGGAGCAATGGCTGTCTCTGCGACTCCAGCCGGGTGGGTCACAGCATTCTTTCCTCTTTTCTTCTGTTTTGCCTTTGTTAACACAAAGCTCTTAGTTCATCCATAAAAGTAAATAATGGGTCATTGATAGGAAAAACAAACCAGGACCGGCAGTTGGGCCCTTGCTTTGAAGGATGTGCAGGACCAGCTCCTCGCAGGCCCCGGAAGAAGCTCGCTTCAGCAGTGAGCCAGGGTGAGCCTGCCCCCTGTGCCAGCCCGTGCGTGGCCTTCGGTCAGTGCTTAGTGGTCCTTGTATGTTTACTGTTCATAAAACATATGGAATGAACACAAATGTGAACAAAGAGCATTAACAACAGCCAGCTCACACCTCTACTCTTGTGATCATCCTTATTTATTTTTACACTTTTCCGGGTGCATGACCATCTCACATCTTGCCGCAGTTCACAGTGATAGCGACGCACGTGCTCAGAGCCCTTGGCGCGCCTTCCTGGCTCGCTCCCCTCCCGTCCCCACACAGGACCCGGGGGCTGACACTGGTGTGCTCACAGATATCCACACTGGAATGGAAGTGTTTCCTTCTTTGGTCCTCCCTCTCCCCTTCCCCTAAGCACCTCCTGGCTCCACTGAAGCTCCTCTTCCATTATCTGAAGTCCTACTTTAGTAATCTGCTCTTGGCAAAAGACAGATTCCTGTTGGAGGAGATGAATTGAAAGCGGCATGGTCACCTGCCGGAGGCGCACCCAGGTGTCCCCTGCCCCGTGTCCCCTGCCAAGGCGCTGCTGAATGGAGAGCAGGGTGTCGCTGCGGCTAAGCTGCTCCTTGCCCCTGATTCCCGTCCACTGTATCGTCCACAAGGCTGGATCACAGCTCAGCGGCTCCCTTACTCAGCTGATCACGGGCGCTTCCTGAGCCAGACAACCGACGTCCCAAGCGCGGCCCTGGGAACGGCCGTCTCCTGGTGTCTGGAGTCCAACACGACCTGCAGTGGGTGATCTGCCTTGGGGACATCCTGTGAGAACAGTCTTAGGAGGCCAGTTCCCGAGTCCAAGGCTGGGAGGATTTCCTATTCTTGTCTATCAGACGACGTCAGGAGCCTCTTCCCATGAGAACACGCAGCCAGCACCGTTCTTGTCTATAAAATGTTTTCTACATTAGAGATAGTGCGCCTCTTGATCTTTAAGCAATGACCCACCAATGTAGCTTTAGGTGACCTCCGTTAAACTCCTGACAGCCCGCCCAGCATGGAAGCACGTTTTGGCGCGTCCGAAGCACTCAGCACAGTTGATCAAGTTGATCGACACCTCCGTCACCCCAGAACTTTTTTTTTTGGTCATACTGGGATTCCTGGAAACCCTTTTACCTCTGGGCTACACTCCCAGACCTATTTTTTTTTAAAATTTTTATTTGGAAATAGGGTCTCTTAAGCCAGCGAGGCTGGCTTTGAACCTGCGAGATCCTGTCTCCGCCTCCCAAGCCCGGGGATTACAAGCGTGGGCCACCACGCCCCACCCCAGCTGTTTGAGCCCCGCCTTCTTCATCTACAAAACAGGAACAACAGTGCCCGTTTCACAGGAGCCTATGAGAACCGAATAAGGGAACACAATTAAAGCAGGCATTACTCTATTCCGTGTGCAGGCACAGTATCCACATCTAACAAGTGCGAGCTATTATTATTTTGTCAACGTGACCCAAATAATAAACAGAGTTCCCGTTTTCAGTTACCTCCTACTTCCAATCACCACGGCACCTCCTGCAGGGGGTCACGGGTACACAGGACACAGCCGCACCTCCACATCCCTTGTGCATATACGAGGGTGTTTCCCTCAAACACAATGTCTAAACAGATGAAGAAAATATCAGAGAAAACCCACCAGATAAAGAAGGGACAGAGCTGGGCGTGGTGGCACACACTTGTAATCCCAGCATTCGGGAGGCTGAGACCTGAGGATCAAGGTTTGCGATGAGCCTCAGCTACTTAGTGAGGCCCTCCACAACTCAGTGAGACCCTGTTTCAAAATAAAGAATAAAAAATAGGGCTGGAGGTGTAGCTCGGAGGTCAAATGCCCTTGGGTTCCACCCCCAGACCCGCAAAAAAAAAAAAGAAGGGACAGGTGTGGGGTCGGCTTCGGGAACGCCCCGCGTCCGCTCAGGGAGACTCGTCTCCCACCACCACATTTCTGACAGACTCGTCTCGCCGCTTCCAGGGTGTGAAGAACACTCTGAGTTCGCCCTCATCCCCACTATCATTGCACTTTTGGTGTTAATTTATCTTGATATTAATAAATGCCTTGATAATGTTGTTTTAGAATCAGAATAGTAAGCAGAAGTTTGGCAAGAGAGGAGTCAAATCACAAGTCATTAACACCATTACTTCTCCACACTAGCGTGGAAAACACTTGCACACGTTTCTTCGGCGTGGCTGAGGACCATGTGGATGTTCACAGGTGCTGTGTTCGGAGGGCACCTGCAAAGATGGAGAGAGAGCTGCTCTCCTTTGGGGCTTTGCGCATGGGATCCCGAGGCCATGCGCCCAGTGCTAGCCCTCCTGGCTGCAGGGAGGACAGGATCGAGCCATGTTACAGGGCAGGAGTGTCTGCCCACAGCCAGCAGTGCCACGCCCGGCAAGGCCAACAAGACCTGAAGCCCAGGCACCTCTCTCGAGCGCAAGACTGAAGCAGCACAATGCCGTGCTGGCCGGACTGGGCTGTACAGGTGTGTGTGGCAGGTGGCCGCCCTTGAACCTGGTAGATGTTCCTCTAGGAGGGTGCCTGCGCTGAGGTGGGTGAGGTCCCAGGTGCCCACCTGTGCTTTTGCTCAGGAGTTTACTCTGGACCTCCTCCCAGCCAGAAGGCAGCAGAGGAATTGCTTCTACTTGGGTTCCTGAGCCTCAACTAGCCCGAAGCCCCATACATCCATGGCAGCTGGCCCGGTTGAGCGACTCGGGCTCCTCTGCTGGGCCCTGTGCTCGGCTGTGTGAGGATGACCCAGGTTATCTAATTTTCATTGTGTCTTCAACCTGTAATGTGAGATGATTTCTGTTTGCGGAGCTCAGCACACAGAGCGAGGGTGAGGGGTGGCGTTATATAAAAGCACTTGGAAAAGGGAAGAATTACACAAACAGGGATGACCAGAGATGCTCGGCTGGCCACTCACAGCTTTGTAGCTCTATAGAGCAAGCTTCCAACCTCAGGAATTGCTCTGATGCAGAAAGGCACACCACAGCTGCAGAAACTTACACGCGTGAGGGTCTGATCTCCTATCTCAGTGAAGAGAAAGGGAGGGCCAGCCGAGTGCCAGCGTGTGCACAGTGGACCAGCTGCTGGAACAATTATGTTAAATAAGACACAAATGGGCTCACTGGCCTCGCTTCCGTCTCCCGGTGAACTCTCGGAGGGGGGCCTGCTTACACTTAATTGTGCCTTAGAGCAAGAAGCAGGGAAGCTCTATTTGCTCAACTTGCTGGAGGATTTGAAAGGTAACTCTCAGATTCCAACTGTTCTCCTAAATGTAGGGGCAGCCTTCCTTCTGGAGGCCAAATATTAAAGGGCAAGAGGAGCTGAGACGGCAGAGAGTAAACAGCCCTTCTCCCTCGTTCGCCTTCTCCACCTTCTCCAGTGTGCTGGCCTCCTCGTTCCCCCTCTCTGTCTCTGTCCCTGCGTCGCCGGCTCTCCCCTGCTCCTCTGGAAGATGGCTGTTTGAAGCCGTGGTGCCAGTGCAGTGACTCCCATCTCAGGAAGAGCCAGGCGAGACAGTTCTCCTCCCTAACTCTGCACCACCCAAGAGTTGGCACGGTGCTACGTTTAGGTGGCTTCACATCAGCAAAATGGCCTCAAGCGGGATCCGTGACCACCGGTAAATAGTTTTGGAAGAACTGGATTCTAAAAGAAGAGAGAGCAAAACCATACAATGCTCAGTTTAACTAAAAAAGGCAGGAAGAGGAGGGGTGGGGATGGAAGAACAAACACGACAAAAAGAAAGGTTATGAAAACCACTGGTATTAAACACGTGCACCACTACGTATCTTACATTGAGTGGGATAAATAAACTAATTAAAAGAAAGATTCTCCAAGGAAGCAAGAAAATAAGACTCAACTCTTTGTTGAGCATAAGAAGTTCACTTAAGTGATTGAAAGTGAAGCAATGCGTTTAGATTCATCATGCTAGGGAAGGCCCTGCGTGGACATTTCTCTCACAAAAGATGAACAGAGGGCCAGGAGGGACACACAAAGGCGCCCGGTATCAGATCTGGGAAGGTGAGCCGCGCAGGGAGGTGGCCCCCTTGCACTCGCTACAGTGGCTTTTCTCAAAGGCGAGAGGCGAGTGTTGGCAAGGACATGGGGAAGGAGCCCTTGGGCATGCTTGGTGGGGTGCCATTTGATGCTGCCATCTTGAAAAACAACATGGCGGCTCCTTATGAAATTAAGCAAGAACTACGTATGATCTGCAGGCCTCCCTTGGGGTGTACGCCAGAGGGAAACAAAATCAGCACCCACAGGGATGTCTGGGCCCAAGCACCACCGTGGCTTTACTCCCCGCAGCCAAGATACGAAAGCCACCTCAGTGTCCATCGGTGACGACATCAAGAAAGACCACTGGATATAATAGATGTCATTCCGTCTTTAAAAGAAGGTGGCCCTGCCATTTGTGACAATATGGAGGAATCCTTAACTCAGTTTACTAAGGGAAATGAGCCAGACACTTATAGAAATCTGTTGTGTGGTCTCACTTACGTGCAGAATTTAAGACAGCCGGGACTACAAGTCACCAGGTGAGGTGGGTGGGGAAAGGAGGCCCAATTTATGGAGTTGCAGCTAGTGATGTAAGATGAAACCCACCAGCGATCAACACACAGCCTGAGCACTAGAGTCAGGAATGCTCGAGACAGCACCTGTCTGCTCCACGCTGGACATAGGGCGGGTGGCGCCCACAGGTGTCAGCTCCAGGCCAACGGCCCGTTCACACCAGGCCAAAAGCACAGAGTCCATCTTCCCTGGGGGGACCTCTCCTCTCCTCCATTGGCGAAGTTGGGAGGATACTTGGATTTCATTTTAAAAGGGTGTCCATTAACTCTGAAGGTGGGTCAGTCCGCTCCTGCCGCCAAACAGGGAGCCTTCTGCCCAGCCAGGAGCGTGGTAATGACCTGAACAGGAGCTGGGCCTGAAGCTCCTCCTCCCCGGAAGTGGGCGTGGCCTGCCACCCAGCAGAGCGAGGTGAATCCTATTTCAGTTGTGATGTTTGAAAATCTGGGTCCTGGGTGGTGCAGCCTGTAGTGCAAGCACTTGGGAGGCTGAGACAGGAAGAGCACAGGTTCCTGGCCAGCTGCAGCAACTCAGCCAGGCCCTGTTTCAAGATAAAATAGGGCTGAGGTGTAGCTTAGAGGTAGAAGGCCCCTGGGTTCAATCCTCAGTATCACACACTCACACGCGGGCACACACAGACACTCGCGCACGCACACGCATGCACGCACACGCATGCACACACAAACCTTGGTCCCTTGAGTCTATCCATGTAGTTGGTGACTACACCGTGATGCTTACCGTGTGATGTGATATAGGGCGTGCTGTACTCATACAGTACAATCAATTCTGTGTTGTATGCTGTATAATGCAGTCTATAACATGTAAGAGATGACCCAGCATAATATGCTGTGTAACATGCAACGCATGACGCTGCATCTACTTCCTCACGTGTGTATACTTCCAGCAGTCACTGACCCGCTTGGCCAGCTCACTAGCTGCATCTCTTACCTTTATTTTGCTTGTAAATTATAAATAACTACTGGTTATGGTTAATTTTCTTTTACAGAATCCAATTACATAAACTCGCTTAGAACTTTAATGTGCACATAACACATACGATCAAATTTTATTGGACGTGCATACTGACTGGAGAGAGCGGATCTGCACCCAGCTGCTCAGGACAGCAGCTCACCGTCCACACAGCCAGCGAGGCGCCTGGGCGCATCCCGCCGCGGTTCCTGTAATTTCCCCCTCTCACTCTCTGATCAGATATGTTGGGCATTGACAGAAAATCTGAACACATGTTTCTGCTGTAGATTTTGACAGAGTGCTGTTATTTCCTGTCTGAGAACAGTTCAATTTCCTGGTGAGCATCTCGGCACCTCGTACCGGGGTGGGGATCCAATCTCCCGAGCATTCTGTGTGTGGTTTGAACCCTGAAGATGTCTGATGAAGGAAGCGATTGAATCCATCCTTCTCACCCCAAACTTAATGTCAAAATGATTACTCATCTCTCTGTTCATAAAGCTGCTATTGCATGCTGAAGTTTGAAATATAGAAATCTAATTAAAACCACCCAGTGTTTTTAACTGTCTGCTGTCCAGCGGGATGGCCTCACAGAGTATGCGTGCTGGGCTGGCCTGTGTCCCTGGTCAGGACGGAGCGCCTGATGGCGTCTGGGATTCTGGAGGGAGCCCAGGAACATGTGCATCCCCGGCATCTGTGGGGAGAAGAGTCTGTGACCCGCTGCCCGCAGCCTGACCCACCTGAACCTCCCATGAGGGCCGTGTCCACCATAGATGGCCCAGGCGGTCCTCTGGAGTGGAGGCTTCTGCAGCGTGGCCATCAGGATGTCAGAAGCTGCAGCCAGCTCCCCAAGGAAGGGCCATTTTCTATAGACTATCAAGTGAAGCCTTAAAACGTGCATTTGTGGAAACTCAGCCGAATGTCCTTGCCATTGTTTATAAAGAGGAAGGCCACTCCCGTCACCCCCGGGTCTCCTGGCTGCAGCGGAGTCCCGAGGCTCTCGGGAGCTCACGCACCCCGTGTACGTCTCCACGGGAAAGGACGGTGTGCACGGGGTGTCAGTTTCTGCCATGGGGGTTTCTGCTCACCTTAGCACAGGTTCCTGAGAAAGTGAACACCGCTCGCTGGACCCTCCCGTGCCCTGGTCCAGGCCCCGCCCCACGCACACAGTTCACGCTGCTCCTAAGAATACGTGGTGCTCGTCCCGGTCACCACTGGTCTGGCCCGCGTGTGTGTGGCAGAGCTGGGTTCCTCTCAAGAGGAAAGCCTCGGCCGCAGTCACGCTGGACACCTCCCGTGTCCAGGGCGCCACAAAGCGCTGTGTCTGACACGGGCACTCAGCCGCTGGCTGACGGCCCTGAGCTACTCTGCTGAGCTCTTCCGTGCGCGGGGATGCGGCTTGGGACTGCCGCGCCATGAACTCGCAACTTAGATCACAATTGTCTCCCAGCTTTTAGGTTTGTTTTTTCAGTTTTTTAAATTGTTTTTAGGGGTAAGACATGGAAGAAAACTAAAAGTACATTACAGAACACGCTAAATGTGTATCACAGCAGTGACATCTGTCAGGATTTGTGGGTTTTCCTCAACTGTCTTCTAATACTGGGAGTGCATTTATGTTTTGTTCTCTGTAGTACATGATTTTTAAAATGGCCTTCTCATATTTCCTTACAGCTGTGATGAGCCGAATCCCATCTTCCACTCCGGATTTAAACAGGAAGTTCCAGGCGCACTTGGGGAGCTCAGCTAGCTCACTTCTCCTAGGAGACAGCAGCCGGCCGCTGGGCCGGGCGGGGACCAGGCTTGGTCCTGGGTCTGGTTTCCTCATTTTAAGGCAGTGAGATGAAAACGTAGCTTAAAGCTGATAAGTCCTGGAGTAAGGGATTTGAACCAGCTCTCATGATATGACAGTATGTTTTACAGGGATTTATGGAGAAATACATTTTCCCAAATCACTAGGAGTGCCTGCTGGTGTCTGACGGGCTATCGTTTATTAAATCTGAAGTTGTTTAAAAGTCATTTTAAAATGGAGTCGGCGTGTATACCTAGGATGGTGCCACGCTTCCTGAGTGCGGGCTTGACAGAGCTCAGGATTACAGTGGCCACGCACTCAACGCATCCCCTCCCGCCGTATCTGCAGAGGTGCCCTGTCGCTGCCTAGCCCGGGCAGGCTGCGTCTTGCTCTGCGCCGCCGCTGGCTGACGCAGAAGGCGGTGGATCCAGAAGGCAGTGAGGACTGCGTTCCGGTGCTGCTCGGTGCCTCCACACATGCCTTCCTCATAGGCTGTGAAAGGGCAAACAGCTCTGGGGACGGTGCCCACCCCCTCCAGCCCCCCACTTCCTGCACCAGGGCTACCTCTGTGGTCCTTTTGTGCCCTTTCTCTCTCTCTCTCTCTCTCTCTCTCTCTCTCTCTCTCTCTCTCTCTCTCTCTCCATTTATTTATTTATTTATTTATTTATTTATTTATTTATTTATTTATTGTGGTACTGGGGATGGAACCCACCCTAGCCATATTTTTTTATTCTTTATTTTGAAACAAGGTCTCACTGAGTTTTGAAGGGCCTCGGTAAGTAGCTGAGGCTGTCTGTGAGCCTCTATCCTCCGGTCTCAGCCTCCCAAATGCTGGGATTATAGGCGGGCACCACCAGGCCTGGCTTGGTCCTGTTGCTCTTGAACTTGAGATTTGGGGTTGAATCATTCTCAGCTTCCTGAAGTTTAATTTTTTCTTAATCTTGCTCTGAACCTCTTCTATGTGGCAGGTGGTCCATCACCAGGACTGAGTACTTCCCTGTAGCCCGGCTGCTGCTGGACGCTCAGAGTGCCACGAATTAATCTTCCAGGGGCCACAGATATGGTGTGGCGTGTCTTGGTCAACATTTCACTACTGTAATCAAGAACAACTGGCAGCACAACCTAAAAAAAGAAAGATTTATCTGCTCAGTTTTGGGAGATGTAGGGCTCAGTCCATGTGAGGCTGGGTCTGCAGAGTTCAGGTCATGGTGGCAGAAGGTAGAGGGGGAAACACATGGGCTGTGCTCACATCATGGAGACTGAAAGCCAGCAAAAGACCCAGGGCAGAAGTCATGTATAATCTCTAAGGCCACAGCTTCAGGGACCCACCTCCTCTGGCCACAGCCCAGCTGCCCAGGTGACCATCCAGTGAATCTATGACAACTGATTCAGCCACGGACGAGATGACAGCCCTCGTGGTGTAATTATACCAACTCAGGACAGTAGTACAGAGTTCTCCAGATATGGGACGTTCTGTATCCAACCACGACAGTCAGCCACCTGTTGGGTGACAGCAGCTCTCTCAAGCTGCCCCGCGGCTGTGGGCGTCCCCTGCCTGGGGCCCTGCTGCCGGTCAGTGGCTGCTTCCCATCCATGTGCTGAGCCCGCTGGACGGCTGCAGCTGATCTAGTCTGCCGAGGAGCTGGGTATGCTTGGAGATAGTGTCTCAGGGTGTGATCCCCGGGGCTCTGGCCTGTTCTCACAAGAAATACAAGGCCCTTTTTTGGGCTGGGCTGATCAAACCATGATGGACCGCTGTCACTGTGAAGGAACGCAGACCCTCCACACAGGGTTTCTACCTCTGCATCCACTGGACCTGGGAGGCTGAGGTGCCTGTGAGCAGACCAAACAGCCCTGTGAATCTGCTCTGTTATTCCACTCGCCGTGGTGTCTCTGCTTCGGGCACTGCCCAGCAGGAGCAAAGCTCAGGAATGCAGCCCAGGGTGGCAAAGGCAGCAGCAGCATTCCCTGCCGGGGGTCTGCTTCCCGCCGCATCCCGTGGCCATCAGTTGCTGCCCTGGCCTGAGGAAGCTTGCTGGAAAGCTCCCTCCTGTGTTCATGAGGATGGCCGGCACGCTGCCCTCCGCCCTGCCCAGCTGCCCTCCACATCAGCGCCCTTGCCCTCCCAGCACCCTGGCCAGTCTGGGGGACAGACGCCCTGCCTGCTGCTTGTATATTTGAACCTTAGCTGACCCTTGGTCTGACTCATGTTTGCCATTTGCTGCAAATTGTGGAAAGAAAAAAAATGAAACAGCCGGGCGTGGTGGCGCACACCTGTAATCCCAGCACTCAGGAGGTGGAGACCGGAGGATCAGGGCTCGCGGACAGCCTTAGCTACTTAGCAAGGCCCTTCGCAATTCAGTGAGACCCTGTTTCAAAAATTAAAAAGACTGAAAAATTGGGCTGGGGGTATAGCCCAGAGGTACAATGCTCTGGGGGTTCCATCCCCAGTACCATCAAAAAAAAAAAAAAAAAAAGGAAAGAATAGAACAAAACACAAACTTCCAATTATTTAAAAATCCAGGACCCCTCTGGGTTTGGGTTTGCTGGCCAAGCCCCAAGGCTCCTTCAAGAAGAGCCAGGCTGTCTCTGAGGTCACATAATGAGACTCATTTTGCACCATATTTCACTTCTGTGGCGCAGGAGGGGACTGGGTGAGAGCCCCCAGGGCACTGGCCAATGGGTGACGCCAGCTCTGTATTTTCTGGGCTCACAAGACAGAGGTGTGTACATCAAGCCCAAAGTTGCGCTGGCACGATTCAGTTCTAACCCAGCTGAGAAAGCAGCTATCCCGTTCTCACAGACTCATCTGGGAAAGCAGGTGTGGGGCCCCTGCTGCTGAGGGCTTCCTTACCCTGAGGAGAGCTGGGCTGAGGAGGCTAACAGGCTTCCTTGGGGCCGTGTTTAGAAGCAGAAGTTCTGCCCTAGGGGAGAAGGCGAAGTCTGTGATAGTGGGACTGGAGTGTGGGTGGGTCTTTCCCATGCCACAGAGCTGCCTCTGGCCCCCACCGCCTCCAAAAGAACCAGGGTTGCTGACGTCACGCTACACACCCAGTGGAGGCTGAACCCCAAGTGCCGAGATTAGGAGTAAATGATGAGCCACGCGGCCAAGCTTGGGGATGAGCAGCAGGATCCAGCGGGAGCACTGAGCTCCAGAAGCGATTCCTAAAGGGTTTTGAAGCATGGAAACCCCAATGATGTAAAAATAAATACATCTAAGTTAATGATATGGCCTAGCAAGTACGTTTACGGACTCCAGATTACAGGTAGGCTAGTAATGCTCCCTGGCTGTCTTCCCTTTAAGCATCATACATTTTACCTGTACTGCTGAATACACACCACTTAGGCTCTGCCCACCCTTCGCTGTAATAGACCCTGCAGCAAGTGTGTCCTTCAACTCTGATCTCAGGAGGGAAAGCAGCAGGTGGCGTAGACTGTGTGTGAATGCCACTTAACACGGTAAAGCCCATGTTGCGGGCACCTGCTGGGTCATAGTACTGCTTGCTGAACCGACCGTCAGAGACTGAGCGTGAGGCCGCAGCAGGACGGTATCCCATCCCTGAGCCACAGGAGCACTGGCGTTTTTGAGATAGGTAGGGGCACGTTCCTGGCATTATTCCTGATTGCCTTTACCCGCCAATGACCATTCTCCTAGAAGTGTGATTTTTTGTGTTATCCTGAATGCATGATATAATTCTGAGCTGTCCATAAAGCCCTGGAATGGCAGTATCTATCGGAGCAAGCTGGCAGAACATGGGTAGAAAGACACTTTTGAAGAGTTTTATTGACATTTTAATAATGCATTTGCCAGTTTTTAAATTAAATTATAAATCCACATTCAGAAAGCACATTGTCTAGTGACTACGGACCCACTTTGGGGCAGACCTTGATAAGCAAGGACTTATGTATCACTGCTCCACCTGAGGGGCAAGGGCTGGAGGTTTGACCTAACCAATGCTGCCCAGGGACACCGTGTGGCTGTGGCTGCCCGGCCTGCGCGTCCCCGCCTGTGTCTAATCGGCGCCCCGTGCACGCAGCACCTAAGGCAGCGGCTCTGCTTATCCACGGGTGAACTCAAAGCCGGTAACACGGTGCTGCTCTGCAGAGGGAACCGGGGTGCAGTGCCCTCCGTAGCATTTGGCTTCTGTAGCTTTCTTAAATCTTTTAATTAAAGCATGTTAACAAAGCCCAAGAAAAATAAATGGCACTGCTTGTGAGGAAATTAAATCGAGGAACTAAGCCCATTTATAATTATTGTATTTCAATTAGGCTGTAACAGGGCTGGGTGAACAGAAAGATAAAAAGAAGCAACGCTAATGTTGGGGTTTCATAAATATTTGCAAAGTCCTGTTGGAAAGAGGGCATCATAAATAATGCTTTAAAATAGTCAGTGTCCCTGGACAGCGCCCTTTATCTAATTACTATGCAAAACGATCCCTGTGCAGGGATGTCACCAAACATACCTTCTGGAAACCCGCGGGAGCCCTGTTCCCCCCTTCACAAATGCACCGAATCCCCTTGAAGAAACATGTTAGATCAGTGCATGATAACCTTTTAATTTATTATTTTAAAATTAAAATGCAATTAAACTTTTGAAGGAGCTAGAATTAAATTTAAATCCTTTCTCAACGTCCTAATACTCAAATATCTAATTTTCACGGGAACAGGAGAAAACATAAATCATCAGTTTGCATTTGGCTGTAATTACATCAGCATTTAAAAAATACTTGGAAAGATGTCCAATTTATCTATTCTGAAAAATGAAAACGAGAGAACTTGGGTTTGTGTTGATTCCAGGTAAACCCTGCCCTGTGTACGGCAGTGTGGGCAGAGGGAAGAGGCCACGTGGCTGGTATGGAGGCCAGCAGCCGTGCTGCCCTGAGGCCCGGGACCTGCCTGCCCTCCTTCCTCTCAGCACACCTGGGCACGCAGCCGCTCCGAGCCTTAGTGCGCGTGGCTGAACAAGGGTGGTATTTCAAAAAGTAGTCTCGCCACGCCCTGTGCTGCGAGTTTATAATCCCAGTCCTTGGGAGGCCGAGACAGGAGGATTGCAGGTTTGAGGCCAGTACAAGGTAACTGAGAAAGACTTTTTTTGTTTGTTTGTTTCTTTGATTTTTTGGTGGTACCGGGGTTACCGGAAGCCCTTCTACTCCCGGTCTACACTCCAAGACCCATTTTTGTATTTTTATTCGGAAACAGGGTCTCTTAAGCCAGCGCAACCGATCCTCCTGTCTCTGCCTCCCAAGCGTGGGTATTACTAGCGTGCGCCACCACGCCCGGCAAGAAAGACTTTGTTTTGAAATAAAAAGTTAAAAGGGCTAGGGGTGTGGCCAGAAGTAGAACTCCCTGGGTGCAGTCTTCAGTACATAAGAAAGAGCAAACCGGAGACGTGTCTGGCAGAGCCCATTCTGCTGCTGCGCCTGGGGACTGCGCCGGGAAGATGCCCGACATGTCCCGCCAGGCCTTCCTTCGCTCTGGCCCGTCTTTCTGGACTAAAGAGCAGGGAGCGCCATGTTTCTGCGCCTCGGCCTCGCCAAGGAGAGGACAGGCTGCTCCGGCCGCGGTCACCGGCTCCAGAGCTGAGCCTGCAGGTGGGAGCAGGAGTGTAGGACTGTCCCATCCACTACCAAAGTACATGTGAGCGGGGAATTTGATGACCCTGAACTTTCCTCAGGATTAATTTTTATTAGGCTGTGTAACTGCTTGTGTATCTAAGTTGTAAAATACACACACACACACACACACACACACACACACACACCCTTCTCCAGGGAGAACCTGAGAACCTGTGTTCCCACAGCTCTGCACCAGCGTCCCGGCAGCTGTACTGGGAGGAGGGAGGGGGTGGCTCACCTTCGCGGGCTTCCCCGAGGGTCCCAGATGTGTGCCAGGGGTGAGGACTTGAGCTCAGAGTTATGGGCCTGATGACCACCATGCGTCCTCCCTGCTCCTAGAACTCTCCAGGGCCAGTGCCGAGGAGCAGGCTCTTTGTGGCCTTCTCCCTGGCTACCATGGCAGGAGGTGCCAGGGCGGACAGGGAGAGCTGGGCTGAGATCAGTGCGCCCCTTGCTGGGAGCACAGAGCGGGCTGCCCCAATGCCCGAGTCAGCAGGGAGCTTGGCTGCTATTTTTTTTTTTTTTTTTTTGTGGTACTGGGGAAGGAGCCCTTCTACTTCCGGGCTACACTCCCAGACCTATTTTGTATTTTATTTGGAACAGGGTCTCTTAAGCCAGCACGGCTGGCTTTGAACCTGCGCGATCCTCCAGTCTCCGCCTCCCAAGCGCGGGGATGACAAGTGTGCCCACCACGCCCGGCCTGGCTGCTGTTTAGAATCATCTCTGACAGCATGTGAACTGCCGGTGCCTGGCTGTAGATTATGAACACATACATAATTGGACCCAACACATAAAATTAGTGATAAGATTGCTCTGTCACCCAGGAAACTGGACCAGAAACAAAGGAAGAATAGAGTGAAAACAAGTCCACACCCCACCAGAGGGCTCCGGGACTAACTGCAGGTGACAGCTTATACGGGCCCTGTCTCCGGGAGGCACTGAGGTCCCCTCTGCCCGTGCCCGATGTGTGACCACGACTGGTGCAGACGGAGGGTGCTGTGCGGCCCCTCACCAAGCACGAGGCGCTCAGGTTCTGGAGGTGGGCAGCACCCGCTGGAAGCTGGTCGCATTCTTCACAGAGTAGCAGCTAGTTTCTTGCTGCCCTTGGTCCTGGGAGAGAGGAGGGGACAGTCCTGCAGGGACACCAGGCTCGGGGCCTGGGGCTGCCCCACTTCAGTGCCCGCGCCCTCACTCTCTTTCTGTCCTTTGTCTGGTAGGGCTCCCGTATGCTTTCAACCTCATTACTTTTATGTCCTGTTATTTTCTGTAATATTTTATTATATATATGGATACATATATGGATAAATATTACATAACTGGGGGTTGAATGAACCCAGGGGCATCCTGTCTCCAAGCTTCACCCCCATCCCCCTTTTTTTTTGCGGTACCGGAGATGAAACCCAGGGGCATTCTACCTCCCAGTTACACTCCAGCCCAATTTTTCATTCTTTATTTTGAAACAGTGTCTTACAAGTTGCAGAGGGCCTCACTAAGTAGCTGAGGCTGTCCATGAACTGCGATCCTCCAGTCTCAGCCTCCCAAATGTGTGCACCACCACGCCGGGCTGTAATATTAAATATGCATTTCTTACAAAATGTAAAGGCTGAATTCTAACTTAGTATAACATTTTTCTTTTAGTCCGTGGGATATCTTCAGTTTGCCATATTAATCCTTTAAGGGAAAAAATTCTGCACCTGCGCACGGGAGGTATGAACACGGGGAGATTTTCCATATACATGTGCATGGGTGTGCAGGCATGTGTGGGTGTATGGGTGTGCATGTGGGTGTGTGTATGTACACACTTGTGGGCTGTAGGTGCAAGTGTGTGTGCACAGGTATGTGGCTGTGCACACACGGGATGTGTGTATGTGTGTGTGTGCACGGGTGTGTGGCTGTGTGTGAGCGCTCACCTCACAAGTCCTCTGTTTCAAAAGGCTACCGCTGTTCTCCAAGAAGACAGGTGACATTCAGAAGACAGCCCTGCCTTACCAGAGGTTTTATGGAAGGTTCCGGCGCGGCCGGCGGCCGGGGCCCAGTGGTGGGGCCCAGCGCGTGCTGGCGGGGCGCCCAGGAGCCAGCGGCCGCGCAGCCCCAGCCCAGCTTCTGCTCTTTGTTGCAGCTGAACACCGGTTCTCCAATTGCTTTAGCCCGGAGCAGTTGACATTTACCCCAGCCAGATAATCGAGGAATAACATTTGCGTTACAGTTTAACACGACCTCTGCCTCCACGGCTCTTTTTAGATTAGCTTCTAAAAAAAAAAAAAAAGCAAGCAAGAAAGAAAAATGGTCGCTGACACCACGGCGAGGCAGGCGGTGGGGAGGAAGGCGCGGGCTCATTACTGCGTGCCCGCCGCCGCCTCGCCAGGAGCCGGCTGCCCTTCTCCGCGCAGGTGAGCCGCTATTAAGGGGAAGGGATTGAAAGCAAGGACGGGGAGCGCGCAGCGCGCGGGTCAGGCTGGAAGCAGAGGTTAATGGGTTGACTATTACCTGTGTATGAAGCGCGGTGTGTCCAGCACTCGGAGGACCGGCCTCCTTTTCCTTCTGCACAGCTAAGTGCGGGGCTTGCTCTATCTCGGAGGACGAGTTGGCCCACTCATTTTCAAGAAAATCTGCAAAGAAGTCGTGTCCACTTTTTATAGCCACATTATTTAGGCCCATGGGAAGTACTAGGGCGGAAAATAGACTATCTGCCCCTTCTAGAGACTCAGGTAGGAGCTGCAGGCCAGCTGGGCGTCAGCCGTCGCTCTGTGCCAACAACCGTGTGAGAATTTGGCGTGTAACATGTAAAACAGAAATCTATAGGTGGAACCTGTAATTTTGAGTGACAAAGAGGAAGAAGTTTCTTTAACACACACACACACACACACACACACACACACACACACACACACACACCTTACTCTGATAGCATCAGAAGCATACCTTTACTTTCCCCTCCATTAAAACTATTTCCTCTGAAATCCCCGTAGTGAGTAGCATAGGGGTGTAGTCTGTCCGGGGGTGTATTCTGTCCAGGCATACCTCACGTAGCAACCCAACAGGACATCCCGCATGCTGCACTCTTGGGGAATCCGGGTGGTGTGCAGCCGGAGCGGAGGGGGCTTTCCTAGAACTGCCTGGACCAGCGAGCCCTGGCCTCCAAGGCGCACGCATGTCTTACGGTCATGCCACGTCCCGCTGTGCGTCATGGGTTGTTACGCCCAAACCGAGGGGAACGCCCGCAGAATCGTTGTCCTCTGTGGAGCGGGAAGCCGGACAAGCAACTCGAGCCATCCTGAAGCTCCGTCATCCTCTGGGCTCTTTGAGGCAAGGTTTCCCTTTTTGTTGCAGTGACATTGAGGGGTAGTGCCAACCCTGACGTTTCCTTCATGTCACAAGCTTAAATGGTAGACCTAAAGATTCACCAGATAATGCGCAGATTAACTGACCCCTCTGCCCAGAATAAAGCCTTATTCTTCATGAAATAAACATCTTTGAATGTGGCAGTGTACCAAGACTGAGAGGTGTGCATGGTCACAGCTGGACAGCGGCGACTGAAGAGTGTTACAGCGGAGGCTCCGTGCCCTGCGGGGCGCGTGGGCTCGGCAGCCGCTGTTACTCTGGAAGCCATCGGCGCTGCCCCTGCTCTGTTTCCGGGTATGAGAGGTAGCCGAGTGCCCCTTGTGTCCAGGGACGAGTCCTGCGCTCCTGCGGCCCTGACCACATATGTTTGATCAGTTGACACACTCATGACTCCTTTTGAAAACACTTACATTAAGCCATGCTTGGCGGCATGCACTTGTAATTCTGGGACATGGGAGGCTGAGACGAGAGGAGCCCAGTTCTCAGACGGCCTCAGCGACTTAACGAGGCCCTTTGCAACTCAGTGAGACCCTGTTTCAAATTAATGAATAAAAAATAGGGCTGGGGGTGTTGCTCGGCAGTAGAATGCTCCTGGGTTCCATCCTCAGTACTGCAAAAAAAATTCATATTAATATTTAATATTAATATGTAATACTTCATTATAAGATACATATCAAATATAGGTTTCAATATTTTCAATGAAGTGACAGCTAAAGATTGCAACTAGTCCACATCCCACAAAGTATGTTCACAGTGGACTTTTACTCAGCCATAAAGAAAAACACAATTACATCATTTACAGGGAAATGGATGGAACTGGAGGACATCATGCTAAGTGAGATTAGTCAGTCACAAAAAATACGAAATCGGATGCTTTCCCTAACAAGTGAACGCTAAGGAGAAATGGGTCACAGGAGGAACTCCAGACGAAGAAGGAGATACCATAGAGGAGCAGTAAGGCGACCTGAGGGGAGGGAGGGGAGCGGGACATTCTCTAATGTTCATGGTGGACTTTAACACACGCATCGAAGTCAATCACTAAGCCAAACATGAGGGGGAGGGAGGGGGAGGAGGGGCGGGAGTCGGGGAAGGGTGACTGGGTGATGGGTGCGTGTGTGTCTCCACCATCTTGTACCCCATTAAGATGTATGACTACAGTGCACCAATAAAAAGTTAAAAAAAATGGTTGCAACTATTCCCAAGACAGCGTCCTTTACAACTAGGTGGCTTAGGGAAGAGGGAGCGGCGGCGGGCGCAGGGAGCCGGGTCTCCTGGCCAGTCGGCGTCTGCCTGGGGACGCGTCTGTTCTTGGCCAGTCCACGTTGGCTGGGCCTGGAGGTGCTGCACAGCTCTGGGGCCGTTTCTGCTAACGACGTTGATTCCTCAGCCTTCCCGACGCCCTGGCTCTCAGGTGCTGATAGCTCTGGGTCCTACAGAAGAGGACGTGGCCGAGGACCCCAGCAGCGCCTGGGGAGCAAGGGAGGTTTCTGTTTCATGGGAAACACAAATAAAGGTCTGAAGAAGCCGTGCGCGGCAGCTCCCAGCCCTGCCCAAGTCTGTGAGAAAGGATGACCTACTGACAGCCCTCACACTCGTCATTTAATTAAGAGCGAAAGCTTTTCAGTGCACGGAAGGCCGGGC
The DNA here is from genome assembly GCF_963383645.1 of Muscardinus avellanarius. Taxonomy (NCBI): domain Eukaryota; kingdom Metazoa; phylum Chordata; class Mammalia; order Rodentia; family Gliridae; genus Muscardinus; species Muscardinus avellanarius. The sequence goes on from NC_137786.1 coordinate 1,551,961, forward strand.
CGTCCTTTGTGGCGTTCCTGACCAATCCAATTATGTGCATAATTGGGAACGGACTTCAGTGTGCTGGGCCTGGGAGGCAGAGGTCGATGAGCAGTCTCAGAGAAATCAAGATGCAAGCAAGCGTGTTGGCGTTCCAGGAACCACGCGAGGGGACGACCGGACACAGCTGCAGACTCCTTCCTGACTCCCTCCGCCGGGGCCCCGGATCTGACTTGCATCTGCGGCCAGTTGCGGGCGGGCAGTCCCTGGACGGGCCTGCCTGCCCAAGCTCGCGTGAAGGTCCAGGCCCCTTTTGAAGCACACTCTGTAACGGGTTCTTAAATATATTTTAGAGCTCGCCACACAAAGAGCCCACAACAATAGCCAGGCTCCTCCCCGCTGCGGAGGTGAATATTGAAATAGTTTGTTTAGTTTTTAGTTCGACAACCCTCAAGGGCTGTATCTTTCTGGATACATTTATTTCAAGGTACTTAGAAATGACTTTTATGAGATTATTTAGGCAGTGATTCTTTTTGTTGAGAAATGTGTCCTTTACCCTCTCATTCATCCGCTGCTAAGATATTTCTGTTTGTCAGGACGCCACCGCGTCTGATGAACGACGGAAGACTGACGGCTGCACTTTATTAAAAAGTAATAACAATTTTTGTACGCACCCTTCACGTTGTCGGGGGGCCATGAATCACAGGACACTGGCTGTCTGGGCCTGATAAATGGGCCGCCTACCAGCTGAGGAGTTATTTAGGACTGGCTATTAATTTAAATCACATTTATCTTCCCTGAATGGGGAGGTGGCTCTGATAGGGCTGGAATGACCAACAGCGCGGCTAAGTGCACATTATTTATTACTGCTGCCTGGACAGGGCTGCACAATATGTTAAAAAAAAAAAAAAGCCGTGCCAATTACTGTGGTTAATCTCGCCGGGGAGATAACAAATTTCTTCCCAGTGCGAGACAGTTTTTATTCTTGCACTTTTTCTCCTTTGCTCGTCGACTCAGCTTATAATTCTCCGTCATTAAGTTCAGCGCCTCCTTCCTTTTGGGATGCCGGGAGGTGCTCACCTCGCCGGGCTCCACCTCTGTCTGGACAGCAGCGTGCGCTTCCCAGCCCTTAATGTGCGTGTGTTGCTGGGACAGGAAGTGGTGGGGACCGCAGTCGGCTTGGCGGTGCTTTATTAGTAATGATGAAGACTTTTGCATCACTCTCCAATTTACTTGGCTCTTAATGTGCAAAATAACAACTGGGAATAAGCGATCATTAGCATCATTTGGTCAATTAACTGCAGTTTGATTGATCTAACAGGGAAGAAGAAAGTATTTCTAATAAAATATGTCTCGGGCATGAATCAAATCCACTTGCCGTCACAGCCGCCCGCGGAGGAGGGCGCGCACGCGGCTGCCGGTCACGGTCGCCCGCTCACTAGGCTGGATCCAGCGGGCGCCTCCTAGACCTGGCCCAGACATCGGGAGCCTGTCCCCAGGCACACGCTCACGCCGCCTGGCCGCCGCAACCCAGCCCTCTGCCCTCCGTGGACACACTGCCCTGAGTCGCGTAGAATAAGTGTGTAGTAATTCACAGAGACGCCATCCCGGTGTGAACTCACAGACGTGCGATCTCATTGTGAGTCGCACGGCAGCCTCCCGTGAGGGTGCTCCTCTGCGCCCGCGGGCACTAGCACCTGTCTGCGAACGTGCAAGATGACTATTCTAAAGGAGAGGATGCCTGCGGTTTCTGGCTCAGTCAGTGGATCTGGGTGATTTCCAGGGCAAAGGTACGCGTTGTACCTGGAAACCCAGGATGCTGAGAATGGTGACCTGCCCCTCACGCGGCCAGACCAGCTGCTTTTGTGGGTTTTCTAATTAAAAAAAAATATTTGTGACTTTTCAGGTCACAAAATGGGAATGGAGAAAAGACGAAGGGCTTCTGGAATCTCCTGCCATAAGAAGGCCTTGCGAGCACTCTCCCAGTGGGCTGACCTGCAGGGCTGGGGAGCCAGGCCCGGTGGGTCCCTGGGAGCACTCTGCAGACCCCACAGCAGGCGCTGCTGGCCGCTCCGCCCGGAGGCTGCTGCCTGCACGCTGTTTCAGTGGCAGGCTGTGTGTCACAGGCCACGCCAGCAGCCAGCAAAACACGGCCTTATGGAAAGTGGGCTTTGGAAGAAAAAAGCCAGTGTTCATGTATAACTGAAATAATTGTATTTCTGTGTATGTGTAAATATGTTCAGACAAATGGACCCAATTCGATGCATTTATTTATTACTTATTTATTTATTACCTGTGTGTGTGTGTGTGTGTGTGTGTGTGTGTGTGGTACTAGGGCTAGAATCCAGGGGCTTTCTACCTCTGAGCTACACTCCCAGACCTATTTTATACTTTGATTGGAAACAGGGCCTCACTCAGTAGCTGAGGCTGGCTGAGAACCTGCACCATCCTCCTGCCTCAGCCTCCCAAGTACTGGATTACAACCATGCGCCACCAGGCCTGTCTTAGATACATTTTAAATGGAACCCACCTTTTTATGGAAAGGATCTGCCAGGGTTTGGTCTGGTGGAGCTCCTGGTTCTCGATTGCGGCGGGGGCATTTAGGAAAGCCTCCTGTGGGGCGGTTTCCTGGGGTCTCCCAAGGCTACAGGAGCGCCGGGTACTCTCCACGCTCCCTACGTCTGTCCCGCACCGTCCTGCAGGTGTTTCCGTCTCTGCCCTCCCCCCGTACTCCCCCTTTCGGGATCGGCTGGTCTGCGCATTTGGGCCGCTCTCCACCGCCGGCGTTGGACAGGGATGGTTGTCACGGTCTCTTATGGCTGGATGGAGCTGGCCTTGGTGATTGTAGCAGAGCGCTCTGCCCGCTCAGACCCATCCACAGCCCAGAGGCCTTCGGTGCGTGGGCTGCTCTTTGACGCCGCATGCCTCACCCCAGACGGAGTGCACGGTCAACCAGGTACTGTCTCCAACAGCAATCCTGTCACTTGGACTGCAGAGGGGCCTCACGTGGCGCCACCTTCTCCTACCTACAGTGTCTGTGCTCCCTCCTGGTCACGCAGAGAGCCACACTCGCCCCGGCTGCCCCCTCGGCCCTCCTGCCTGCCTTAGTCTCTGCTCACTATTATTCCAGTGTGCACCCAGAGTTCCAAAGGAAATCCTTGAATGGAGGCTCCCACTGGAGGCCTGGGTCCGTGAGGCACGGGAGGCGCACAAGCTACACTGGCCTGTTTCCAGCACCTGTTTCCTGCCCCACTCTCTTTCCTTTGCTGTTGTGAGTCCTGCTTTTCTTTCTTTCTTACATTAATATGATCACGGTCGATCTGCTTTCCAAGTCCTGGGTCTTTCATCTGTTATTACATTTACAATTAATTAACCCTTTCCACTAGTGTTTTAAATTCTGATTCTGCTATAATTTTTTGGTCTTTCTACCTCTGAGCTACACCCCCAACCCTATTTTATCCTTTATTTTGAAGCAGGGTTACACTAAGTTACAGAGGGCCTTGCTGAAGCTATCCTCAAATCTGCAGTCCTCCTGTCTCAGCCTCCCACGTACTGGGATTACAAGTGTGCACCACCAACCCTGGCTAAAAGTTCTGGTTTTTTTTTTTTTTTTAAACCATACGTATGGTTTCAATTTTGCTGCTAAAATTTTCTCTCTTTTCACTCACTACAGATGCATTTTGGTTTTTCCAATGAGCACATTTCTAGGCTGACAAGCCAGACCTGAGCCGGGCACAGGTGTGCCCGGTGCCCCAGCCCGCCGCTTTCACCCTGCAGGCGCCAGCCGCAGAGCGAGGCCGGCCTCCTCCGGGACGCTGCCTCCGCTCACCTCACGTATTTTAGGAATGCCTGTTTCTCTCTCTATTCCTCACCTTTGTTTCTTTATAGAATGAGATTTAACTATTTTTCATATTTTTGCTAAACCCTGGCATTTATCTGTAGTTATTTCACTCACCCAAAGCCATAATAATAAAAGCTGGTAAAGTAAGAAAAATAAATTTAATATTTGTAGTAAATGCAAAGAAACTGTATCATGCAGATATTTGATTTTAACAAAAAATATTGGTTTTCCTGGAAAAGTATTTAGCATTGTAATTAAAAAGTTTTATTTATGTGTGCTTTTGGAGTAAATCTTCTAGAAAAATAATAGGAATAATTCAGCTATCCCACTATAGCATAATAATTTCCCCTTTCTATTATGTATATAGTGATTTGAATCTCTAAGTTAGGAGAGGTCATCGTGCATTCGTCAAGCAGAGAAAAACATCCAAATTGTCATTAATAATGTCATAAAATGATTATATTTCTTTGAACATTTTTTGCTTTAAAAAAGCATGTTTTTAAGTATGAAAATGATAAAAAAAACTGTATTTGTATATTAAATTCATTTTCTCTACTTCTGTGAAACCTACTTGTTCAGCTATTTGCCCAAATTTTAAAACACACACACACACACACACACACACACACACACACACACACACACACACTGGTTTAAAATATGGAATCCTGTGTTTAGATCTTTTAAAATTTTTGAAGTAATGAAGGAAACCTCTCCATTCAATCAGTATTAACGACTCACAATATTAATACTAAAAGTGCCTGGGATTTTGACAGTCTGAGACCCACAGCTCTTTACCATGCAAGACTGCAGAAGGAGCCAGGCAGACGGACACAGCCTGCGGCTCCTCAGTAAGGAGTGAGGGTGGGGTGAGAGTCCAGGAAGGCGGGAGGCCACCCAAGGCTAGACGGCCCCAAGAGAATGGAATATAGACGGGCAGGAGAAGTAACAGGCAGGGGGGCCTCCTCACACAGGGAACTAATGCCGAGCCGGGGCTGTGAATCAGTGCGTCTCAGAGAGTGGACACATCCTGAAAGAGGAAGGGAGGAAGGGAGGGAGGAAGGAAGGGAGAGAGGAAGGGAGGAAGGAAGGGAGGAATGGAGAGAGGGAGGGAGGAAGGAAGGGAGGAAGGAAGGGAGGGAGGAAGGGAGGAAGGAAGGGAGGAATGGAGGGAGGGAGGAAAGAAGGGAGGGAGGGAGGAAGGGAGGGAGGAAGGAAGGGAGGGAGGAAGGGAGGACGGGAGGGAGGAAGGAAGGGAGGGAGGAAGGGAGGAAGGGAGGGAGGGAGGAAGGAAGGGAGGGAGGAAGGGAGGAAGGGAGGGAGGGAGGAAGGAAGGGAGGGAGGAAGGAAGGAAGGAAGTAGTTTGCAGGCCGGTTTCTTTAGTAGCCAACATCCACGCTGGCAAGAGAATGTGCTTTGTGGGCAGCATGGGAAGCCTGCCAACCAATTCTGTCTCTTCCTAGATGGGTGACCTTGACTAGATCACCTCGTCCTGTTTACCTGTGTCCTCATGGAATGGAAGAGGGTGGAGTCCTTCTGCTCCTACTTTGACACTGAGGAGCACAGAGAAGTTCTCTAGTGCCCATCACGAGTAGAAATCCAACCCTATGAAGTTATTCCTGTCACCACTACCACCGGGATCATCATCGCCATCATTACCACCACCATCATCATCACCAACATTACCAACATCATCACCTTACCACAGCCATGATCATTATCATCCTCACCACTGCCATTATCACTCTTATCCCCATCACCAACTCCACCATGAACATCATCTTCACCACCACCACCACCAAAACCACCACCATCACCAATGTCACCATCACCATGCACATCACCATCATCTTCACCACCACCACCACCACCACGACCAACGTCACCATCACCATTCACATCACCATCATCTTCACCACCACCACCAACAACAACGTCACCAATGTTACCATCACCATCCACATCACCATCATCTTCACCACCACCACCACCACCACCACCATCACCAACGTCACCATCACCATTCACATCACCATCATCTTCACCACCACCAACAACAACAACAACGTCACCATCACCATCATCTTCACCACCACCACCATCATTAGCAATTTTACCATCATCATTGACATCACTCTAAGCTTCACCATTATCATCAGCATCACCACCACCACTATCATCAGCATCACTAATTTCACTATCACCATGATAATCATCACCACCATCACCATCAGTACCACCACCACCATGAGCATTACCATGATCACCACCATCATCACCTTGTCAAATCCCACCCATCCTGTGTTTGGAACACCTGGCCTGTGCCTGCTCCCTGCACCCTTGTCTCTCGCCATGCTATGAGGCAGAAAACTGACAGCCAGGAGGCCAGATAGCAAAAGACAAACAAGACTATTGGGTCAATATAGAAACTCTACCAGGCACTCACAGGGCTACTTTTAACTTTTCCCGTAGAATCTCCTAGCCCAAGTTTACAATGAATATCACATTTTGATATTGATAGGTGAGTATAGAGACTTCCGTGATTGGCTACTCGCAATCCTCAGGCTCTACCAATCACAGACCTACTCTGCATCTTCTCATATTTGCTGACTAAGCGCTCCGTCAAGTCTGATAAGGGGACCAGCTCTGTGAGTCGCGACTGCAGAATGAGATTATCTGGTGATGGTCAAGAGCATCGTGACTTGAACGAAGGGCGCGCTCCGGCTACATCCTAACTGAAGCCGGGCACTCCTTCACCTCTGAGATGCTCACCTGAGCAAACCCAGGGTTGATTTCCTCTGAGTAACCTTTTAATGTCTCCACTCGGAGCAGGTGGGGATCTTCTGTCTTCAGGAAAGTATACTTTCCATGGGCCCAGCGGTGTGACAGTAAAGTGTGTTACCGTGTCTCTCTTTAATAAGTCTCACCTTCCTCGCATGTGGCAGAGTTAAGTGAAAATGCTAAAACCCAGACTCCTCGCGATGGGGTATTGATTCATGCTGAAACACACATGAACGCTGAAAATAAACCAAGGGCCAGGCGTGGGGGCGCACACTTGCAATCCCAGCGTTCGGGAGGCTGAGAGCAGAGGATCATGGTTCACAAACAGTCTCAGCTACTTAGCGAGGCCCTTGGCAACTCGGTGAGACCCTGTTTCAAAAATTTAAAAAATGACTAAAAAATAGGGCTGGGGGTGTAGCTCGGAGGTAGAATGCCTCTGGGCTTCATCCCCAGTTCACAAAGAAAGAAAGAAAGAAAGAAAGAAAGAAAGAAAGAAAGAAAGAAAGAAAGAAAGGCTAAGGTAAAGGAAAGAGACAGCAAAGGGCAAATGTGCGCTTCCGCTTGCTTTCAATATCCAGAACAGGCAAATTCAGAGACAGAAAAAGGTGTAGAGATCTCCATGGCGGAGGGAGGGAGCAGACTGGGCTTCATCATCTAATGGGTACAAAGGTTTTGTCTGGGATGATGAAAACGTCCAAGAAACACACGAAGATGGTGGTTGCAGGACATTTCCAATGTATTCAATGCCCCTGAAGTGCACACCTGAAAGCAGTTAAAATGGGCCTTTTATACCATATGCACTTTGCCCCAGTAAGAACAGATTAGAAACCAAACGCTACAAATCCGTCCAACGCGCTGAGGGTGAGCAGCGGCGGCTGCGCGCCCACCGCGGGCGGAGGCAGGTGCGCGGGCGCGGAGCAGCCCGGCCCAGCCCCTGCGGCCTGCTCGGGCCTCGGAAGGTACTTCATTATTTATTAGCGAGAGCAATCTGGCAGGCAGTATGCTATCAGCAGCCGGAATTCAATCCTGAAAGGTCACCCCCACAAACACCGCAGCCGAAGGGCGTTAAAGCAAATACAAACACACCTTTTTAATTTCGGCAGCATTGATTAGATAACAATTGGAGGGTGTCACAGGTCAGGAGGTGCCTGCCAGCAGGTCAGCGGAGAGAAAGGAGCCCGGGGCAGCGGTCACAGGGGTGCCGGCCGAGCCTGGGGCAGGACGCCCCTCCACGCCCTGGCCCTTGTCTTCGAAAATGAAGAAATGCCCGCATCAGACCCAGAGCTTTGAATAGAGCCAGGCACAGGGTTAAAGGCCACCCTGGAGTCAACACGGGTTAGAAATTAAGCTCTATTTGAAGTCAAATATACAAAGGCTCTCAGGTATTTTAAAGCCAGAAATAACCCACGTGCCCAGCCATGCTGCCTGGGACCTGGCGTGGGTGCTCTCTGCATGGACCTGTGCACGGGCCTCAGGGCCCAGGGCCCTTCCTGCAGCTCTTCCCGGCCTGGGCGATGGTGGATAACCTGGGGCTGTACTGAGCTGCTTCCCAGGGCTGCAACAGTGCTGCCCTGCCCATCTACAGCCAGGGTCCGTGGGAGGGCAGGTGGCCGCCTCACACCTGCAGCGTTGCTGGCTACAACGGTGACACTCTGCGGCAAAACATGGGTCCCTCACCGGGCGTGGGGGCGCACGCTTGTAATCCCTGCACTTGGGAGGCGGAGACAGAAGGATCGCGCAGGTTTGAAGCCAGCCGCGCGCGCTGGCTTAGGAGACCCTGTTTCCAAATAAAAAAAGTATAAAAAATAGGTTTGGGAGTGTAGCCCGGAGGTAGAAGGGTTTCCAGGAACCCCAGTACCACCAACCAAACCAAACTAAACAAAACAAAAAAAATGGGTCCCTCCAGTGCCTGCTACCCAGCTGGTCTCCAGGTCCACAGACCAAGTGCCCGAGCCAGAAGCACTCGGGACACTGCAGCCCCAGCTCGGAAGAGACATGAACAGACACTGCACACAGATGTCGGTCTGATTAGACAATGCACCAGGCCCACGGATAACCAAAGGTGGACACGGAAAAGTAATGGCGTAAGTTTGCTAATAAAAACTGGTGGTTACTTTAAAAAGCATAATTTCAACTGGGCATGGTGGGCACACACCTGAGGCTGAGACAAAAGGATCCCAGAATCAAGGTCAGCCTTAGTCATTTAGCGAGACTATGTTTCAAAATGAACAATAAAACAATAAAATAGGGCTGGGGTGCAGCTCAGAGGTAGAATGCTTCTAGGTTCAACCTCCAGAACCAAATATATTGTATATATATATATATATATATATAAGTTATATACTAATATAATTTATATATGTTTATATATATCAAATTATATATAATTTATACATAGCATTATATATTTTTTTAAATATCATATAATATATATACTTTCCCAGGAGTCCCCGCAGATCCCCTCCTCTGGTCACTGGTGTGCGCTCCGATGCAGCTCAGGGCACCCCGGCTTTGCCACGCAGCTGCGGCTCCTAGGCCACACCCTCCCCTGCCTGGGTTCTGAGTGCACTGACTGAGGACAGCAGGGGCTGGGCTCCAAGTCCACAGTCAGTGGCCAGCTCGGTGCAGTGGGAGTTCCCTGACACAGACCGCAGGAACGGAGGGACCCACCACGCTGAAAGGCAGGACCATCATCCCTGGAGGATCCGGATTCCGACCATGATAGGACAAAACCCAGCAGACGAGTCAGCGGGCCACACTGGGCAGCAGAGAGCCCCCATGTTCTCCTGTGTCTGAAAGATGAACCCATGCCTTGGCTGCATGTGCCCAGAGACGTGGACATCCTAGAGCCGTTACGGAGGGAGCGAGCTTAGCGTCACAGTGACACACCAAGAGCCAGCCTGGCGGTGCATGCTTGCCATCCCAGCATGGGAGGCTGAGACCAGAGGATCGCGGTTTGCTGACAGCCCCAGCTAATACTTAGTGAGGCCCTTTGCAACTCAGTGAGGCCCTATTTCAAAATAAATAATAAAAAATAGGGCTGGGGGTGTAGCTCAGAGGTAGAATGCCCCTGGTTCCATCCCCAGTACCGCAAAAAAAAAAAAAAAAAAAAAAAAGCCCCAGGGAATTGTAGGAAAATTCACACCCGCAAGCGCACCCAAAGAGCTCCACACACGGACACCGAGTGGGAACAGAAGCCCAGGAGGGAGGCTCCTGCACAAGGACCCTGTCATGTCCTCTGTGGTACGGCGTCATCGACGCCGAGGAGGCCGGCAGGATGTGACGATGTGCTCATGCAGCGTGCAACTCAAGATATGCCTGTGCCCTGAAAGCAGAAAAGGGCTGGAACCTCTTGTTTCTAGAAAGCTGCACTCCCTGGGGGAGGAGCAAAGTGCCGGCAGAGTGAGTCACAGCTGTTCCCACGCAAGGGAACGGGGATTTCGGTCGCAGGGTGAGGAAATTTGGTCTTTGCCACGTGAAATGTGAGCTGCGCATCCTAACAGACATCCAGGGGGCACTGGTGATAAAAAAAAACCGGAAGGGGGGGTGAGGGTTGCCGGCGGGTCACTAAGGTGCTGGTTTCAAGCTGTTACCTGCAGTGGGAGAACCAGTCACACCTGAGTTAGAGGACAGCACAGGTGAGTTGAGAGTCATACGGTCAGTGGAGAAAGAGGTGAATGTAGCCGAGAGGGACAGAAAAGTATCGGTCTAGGGCTCAGAGGCTGAAAGGAGTCTCCGTGTAGGAGTCAGCCTGGGCGACCAGAGGCTGCCCACAGCAACTGTCCTCAAGGTCTCCAGGGATAGAGGAACCAGGAGGCCGTGAGTGACCCTCAGGAGGGGAAATGGAGGCTGACCCAGTGAGGCAAGGGGACGATCCGAATCGCAGAAGGGCTGCCAGAGCACCAGCTATCACATCCAAGGCCTAGTTGCCTAGTAGAGTGTGTGGCAAAGGCAGCAGGACAAAGGGCTTCTGGGTGGGAAAGTGCAGCTCTGAGGACGGGAGAGCTGGAAGAGGACGGTGGATTCTGCAGGGCCTCCTTCCCGGGCAAGGCAGGGCATGCTCACCTCACTGAGAGGAGGAGCTAGGCAGGGGCAGGGTCGGCTCAGGGTCAAGAGAAGGTGTGCAGGGTCAGTACAGAAAGCGCAGTGGGACCGTGCCCATGGGGGACCAAAGACATTTAAGTTCATCAAGAGGCAGAAGGACACGTGTTGCAGGGAGGGGCACAGGAGCCCTGGGGAGGCCGAAGCTTTGGGGGGCCCGTGAGGAGTGAGGGAAAGGCCAGCAGAGGTAGGGGCCGCACGGGTGCCTCGGCAGAGCTGGACGGCGGCGCTGTCGTGGTGCCGGTGAGTTCCCAGGGATCGCAGGGAAGGAGTGTGAAGTCTCTGTGGATTTCCCCAGGAACGCCCTGCCCGGGAGGAGAGACTGCAGTTGGACACGGGAAAGGAGGCCCTCAGGGTGTTAGAGTGGACTCCAGAGGTCGGCGTCGGCTGTGACCCTGACACAGAAGCAGGCTGAAGCAAGAGCCGAGCTTCGGTGAGGTGCAGACCTGCCAGCACAGCGCGCGGGCCGGGTGCCTGGGGCACAGGTTCTTTATGGGGGAAAAAGGAAGAAAGAAAAGAAATGCATGCGGTTATGTGGGGCAGGGATTATTTAGTAAATAATGTGCAGGTAATTGGGTAACTATTCTGCGTGAGGGATCCAGTAGAATTTTAAAGGACGGAGATAAAAGAAAACTTGTACTAACTTGGAACTTAATTCCAAGCAGACGTCTAATAGGTGTGATCTAATTTAATCTTAACAACCGCTTAGGGAAAAAGGAGCATGGGCTCCCTACTTTCTGACAGAAAAACAAAACTTCAGGAGGTTCGGGAAAGTTCTGCGGTTGGAGAGGGATGGACTGAAATCCAGGCCAGCCCCCAAGAGGCTGGCCGGGTCCTTCAGTCGCACCTGACCTGAGTGAGGTTGGGTGCCCAGAGCGGACACGGAGCCTCCGGAGGCTCCCACTCCTTCCCCGCGTGGATTCCGTCACGAGAAGAGACCAGAGAGGAGCTGCCCGCTGCATAAGCACGCCGTGCCCGGCACTGGAGCCGGGTGGGGCTGGAGCCGATTTCATCACTGGGCCCTCAAGGAAGGAAGATATGAACTTCACCCGAGCTCTCTAATAATCAAAATTACTTCCAACCAACAACTCACCAAATAAAGCTCAATAAAGCAAAATTGAACCCCCAATAAAACAGTCTAGAAAGGGCGCTGAACTGCAGGAGTGTTGGTTTTATGTAACTTTAGCTCTACTCAAAGTCCTTCCTGAGCTTTTAGAGTATAAAGTCCTCTAGGACTTGGTGTTGACCCCGAGATCTGTTTTCATATGAGAGGGGTACCCAGACAGTCCCTGGACGGCACACCCAGATGGCCCTCCAGGAACGGAAACTCATTTTCTAGGTTGATGGGAGGGTGGCCAACAGACATCCTCCATGGCAGGCCTCCCTCAGAGAGGGCCTCGTTGCAGAGGTCTGCCCGCCCCAGGCACACGCCCTTCTCCCAGGGGCAGTAGGCGCCCAGGCTCTGGCTGGAGTCACGGCTGAAGAGCTGGCCATCTCACAGCTGCCCAGGGTCATCCCGTGCCTCCCAAAGGCACCAGCCTTCCCTCTGCCAAGCCCACATCCCTCCACCTGCCCACAGGGGCGACTCAGGAGAACCCGTGGTAAGCAGCTCCGCCTTCAGCAGTTACAGGCCCCAGCCTGCACAGGGGGGACCCTGGGGACACCCGCTGTGCTCGGTAGCTCCTGCTTCCTGGTTCCATAGACCCCAGCCCAAGTGTGGACAGGCACTTCCTAGGCAGCAACTCACTCCAGCAACTGTTCTGCTGGGTCAAAAGTATCGTCAGATCAACTTCAAAAGCCTAAGGGTGTATTGTGCATCCAAACCTCAGTTTGCCAACTCTGAGACAGGAACCCAAAGCGTGAGCCGCTGCCCTCTGGCTCCCGGGCCGGAGCATTTCAGAAAGTGTAATGAGGAAGTGCGGTGGCCCCGTGGGGCTGCCGTGCACCAGCATTTTCAAGCTGCAGAACTGTGCGAGCTCAGAGGCAAGAGCTGTTGGGTTTAGTCTCACGAATCGGGCTGACAAGTATGCCAGGGCCCTTTGGTGCTCCATCTGTGATTCCAGCTGGTGTCTGGGGTCATGGCCATGGCTTCAGTTGGGTGGGCACTTGGACTTGGGGTGCATCTCACCGTGGCACCTCTACAGCCCAAGGCCACCTCCAGCTGGAACACACGACACACTTCAGAAACTGGCTTCATCTAACGTATGGCCCATTTTACTTTGCTATCTGTTTCAATGGTTTCTCATCTCAGATACAGTTTTTAAAAATCACTTTAGGAAGTCAGGCATGGTGGCACACGCTTGTAATCCCAGCATTTGGGAGGCTGAGACCTGAGGATCGTGGTTCATGGACAGCCTCAGCTACTTAGTGAGGCCCTCTGCAACTCAGTGAGACCCAGTTTCAAAAAGAAAGAATAAAAGCCGGGCGTGTTGGCACACACTTGTAATCCCCGCGCTTGGGAGGCGGAGACAGGAGATCGCGCAGGTTCGAAGCCAGCCTTGCTGGCTTAAGAGACCCTGTTTCCAAATAAAAATATAAAAATGGTCTGGGAGTGTAGCGCGGAGGTAGAAGGGTTTCCAGGAACCCCAGTACCACCAAAATGAAAGAAAGAAAGAAAGAAAGAAAGAAAGAAAGAAAGAAAGAAAATAAAAAAGGCTAGGGGGTGTAACTCAGAGGTAGAATATCCCTGGGTTCCATCCTCAGTACCAGAAAGAAAGAGAGAAAGAAAGAAAGAAAGAAAGAAAGAAAGAAAGAAAGAAAGAAAGAAAGAGAAAAAACAGGGAGGGAGGAAGAAACAGAGAGAGAGAGAGAGAGAGAGAGAGAGAGAGAGAGAGAGAGAGAGAGAGAAAGAAAGAAAGAAAGAAAGAAAGAAATCACTCTAGTAAAATGACCAAGCAACAAGCAGCTTGGTGAGACCCAGGGGCCCTGGACCCTCCATTTCCATCCTGTGATGTCTTGCATGGTGCACCCAGGATGTGAGCTCCTCCGACAGGCGCTCCCCACCTGTGCTTCCCTGACAAACCTCCCATGCTGTGTGTCCTTGGGAAATGTCCAGAGAACAAAGGATGTAGCCCAATGCTCCTGTCTCAAATCCTGGAAGGTAGCCATAGCACCCTGATCATCAAACAAGTAGCCAATGTCAACAGCCCAGGCTTCATTCCTGGGTCCCACGGCCCTGCTCCTTCCCCAGAGGCAGCCTCCTCTGTGTGTGTTTGTGAGCGCGCGCACATGCGTGCAGGTGTGCAAGGTACAGTAGCACATCACCTGTCCTTACACTTTACATAAACTCAGCAGGTAGCGCGGATGATCTTTGGCTGGCTCTGGAGTTGTTCCAAGCAAGCTTTGCGATGTTTCTACTTTAGATTTTCTTCCGTGAAGGTCAGCTCAGGGCTGGCTGAGGCTTTGTGGGCAGCTACTCGACTGTTCCCTTGAAACAAGGAAGGAGCCGCCGATAACAACAGATAAACCAGTGGGCTCGGCGGCGCTCCGGAAAGACTCCAGCCTTTACTCCTAAGCACAGCGCGCCAGCCCTGGTCCTGGGCTGCAGTCGCAGGTGTCTGCGCGGGATGAAGGTGTGCCCACGTCCTGGGAAGCTCTCCACCGCATGGACATGGCCTGGCTCACGCTTCCCCTCTCCTGTAGCCAGCCACTGGCTGTTTCTCTATCTCTCAAAAATACTGGCATAAACCACCCAAGGATGCATGCCTGAAAATGAACTCACGTGCAGGGATAGGCTCAGCAGTCATATTTGCTCCCAAAGTTATTGTCTAGTTTGCTTCCAATCTAAGTTGCAGGCTCTCTCTCTCTCCCTCCCTTTCTCTCCTTCTCTCTCTCTCTCTCTCTCTCTCTCTCCTCCCTCCCCTCCTCTCTTTCCCTCTCTCTCCCTGTCTCTCCTCAGTACTTCTTAGAGTCACATTGCAAACACTTTTTCCAAGCTGGTGAGAATGGCTGGCATCTTAGTGCGTATGAGAATGGCTGGCATCTTAGTGCGTACGCATCTGAGTTCTTTTTCGCTGTCCTCTTCATTAAATTATCTTCCCTTTGCTTCATCCTCTGTTTTTGCATTTTTCAGTCAGTGTTGTATAAGAATACGTATGTTGCAAGACTTCTCTTTAACTCACAAAAGTCAATCTTTCACATAATTACAACGTAAGTTCGTGACTCACCTCATCTCTTTGTGTACGGTACTTTTTGTTACCCAAAGTCTTTAATTTTAATGTAATAAATATTTTTTATCTTTTTCCTTTCCTCCTTCTGCTTTTGGGTCTTTTTGAAGACATCGTCTTCGCTCCACATAAAGGCACTCCCTCACTGGCCTCAGTGTTCAGGTGTTGTTGCTTTTGCATTGAAGTCTCGCCGTCCGCTTTCATGTGTGGCGCAAGGGAGGAATCTACCTTCCTCATACTTTTTCATATGGAGAATCAAGTTTTAACAAAATGCTGGAATCCATCTTTACTTTCAAATGTTTCTGTTTGTCTTGTAACATGTCCGTGTTTTCAGGGGTCGTTTCTAGAGTTCAGTTTTCCACCACCGAGATACAAATTGCAGTGACATTAACTGCAGCGAGAGCTTTGGGGAGATGGTAACCTGGCGGTTACGAATCTTCCCTCCCTGTTTTTCTTTTTTTTTAATTTTTTTTATTGGTGTGTTATAGTCATACATCATATTGGGGTAAAAGACTTGTGTGTAGAGACATGCGCACATCACTGATTTAACCCTACCCAATTCCCACCTCCCTGTTTTTCTCTGTGTGGCCAGGACTTCCTTCATTGGATACATGGTAAAGATGCTTACAAAATCTTCACCTCTCCTTCTCCTGAGATGTATGCTCTAGTCTCTTTCACCTTGAGGTGGGTTGCTTCATTGACTGGCTAGGCCACAAAATGTGCTGCAATTTGGGTGACCAGCAGGTCCAGTGTTCCTGGGGCTTGGCCAGCATCAGCTCTTACTGCCCCACATCCCACGAACCCCCTCCTCCTGGGCACAACGAGGTGTTTGTCCAAGAATAGGACATCATCCACCACCCTGCACCTCGCACCCCACCCAAGGCAACATTGTCCAGGATCAGGCCCGAAGACCTTTGATGGTGCCAGGACATCGGTGGCACGTTTTACTTGAGCCTACACTGCTCGTGACAAAGAGCCATGTCTAGACCTTCGCCTCCCATGGTGGCCAGGCCCAGGCACCTTGACCCCATACGACCATGGGGTAGGCGTTTGCTGTCAGATGTGAAGGAGCTGATGGATTTGGGTTTATACAAATTGAATCATAATACAGGTGCATCTGTGATACTGTTATTTAAAAAACATACTTAATATTTGATAAGACAAAACAAATCTTACTTTTTAACAGCTTCATAGACTTAATGTATATCAGGATTTTTTAAAAAGTGGTCTGCCCCTTAAATCTTGGCCCATTGTCTCTGCTGTAGCAGAATTTCATAGACTGAGTATTGTGTGTGTGTGTGTGTGTGTGTGTGTGTGTGTGTGTGCGTGTGTGCGTGCTATTCAGTATTGAACCCAGGGGCATTCTATCTCTGAGCTACACCCCAGACCTATTTTATTCTTTAATTTGAAATAGGGTCTCACTAACTTGCAGAGGGCCTCACACATGGCTGAGGCTGGCCACAAACCTGAGATCCTCCTCTCTCAGCCTCCCAAGTACTGGGATTACAAGTGTGTGCCAACACACCCGGCTTGGACTGAGTGAATTATCAACAGCAGAAACTATTGACTCCGTTCATGGTTCTAAAGACTGGAAATCCACTGGCATCTGGTAACATGACATTCGGAAGGCATCTCATGGAGAAGAAAAGGGGGAGAGAGGGAGAGGGAGAGAGGGAGAGAGAGAAGCAAAGTACCAACCTGCCTCCCTTTACACCTGCCCTCTGCTTGCTAGGGCCTGTGGCCTACTCAGAGCACAAGGTCACCTCCGGACACTGTTACCCTGGACGCTGATCTCCTACACATGAAGCTTTAGGCCACGGCCTTGCCATAGCACCCCAAAGTCCTGGGAGACGAGGAAGCATGATTCAGCTCCACAGTCACTGCCGATAGCTAGACTGGCTTTCTAAGCCATCAGCTAAGTCATAATACCCAATAAGAGTAGCCAAATTGTGGAGGATTTTTTCATAATAAAATATAAGAACACAAGAAAGAACTGGTAGTAAGAAGTTGAGGCAGTAGATTATTCTACATGGGAAACAGGTGCTGCCAGTGGGCAGGGAGCTATGTGGTAAGAGACTTGGCCACCCACCCACAGCTGTACCTCCAGCACCCAGTGTGCTCGGCTCAACAAATCCTGGCTGAATCTGCTTAATAACTGTACTCATGTCTAATAAATGCAATACCACCTGACTCATTAAATTTTCTAAGAAGTAAAGCACTCTTGGATTCTCTGTAGGGATCCAGGTCTGGGATAGAGCCGGCTCAGTCCACCACTAAGGAGAAGATTCCGTCAACTCTGACGCCCTGGGACGCAGCCCAGCATGGCCTAACTAATCTGAAGTTCTCTGTTTAATTTAGAGTGCCCTCCGGAGTCTTCACTGTATCCTAGACAAATGCTAGGAGGTTGGCAAGAGGCAGGAGTCTGGAGAACTGGTGCTGGGTAAAGGATGGACGTGTTTGTAGCTGACCTTGAGTGGATGGAATGCCCACTGTTGAGAAGCCTTGAACACAACTGCCCACTCAAAAGGGACTGGAAAAGAAGCCAGAATGGAGTTACAAGGAATCCAGTTAGAAAAACAAAACCAAGAACATGCTTGGCCTTTCCTTAACCAGAACTTCGGGTCGGAAGTGAGGCAAACATGTGCTCTGGGAGTGAAATCACAGATGTGGGCTCAGTTGTCTGTCCTGGGCTACGCTGGATGGTGGCCGTGTGGCCTGGCTCCTCAACTCCCTCCCTCATGGGGAACAGTGGAGCTCATGTTTGACAGGGTGTGGAGCCACGTGGAAGCTTCAGTCACATTTGTCACCGCCCACACGCCCTGCCAGGCAGGTGTAGACACACACAGAAATGCAGTCGTCACCGCTCGGAATGGAGCTGGTTGGCAGTGGGCATCTCCGACATCCAAACAGCATTCTTCTCTCAGAACCACACTCCAGATGTCTTTGCTGAGCCAAACTCCTAAAACAGTCAGTTTTAAAGTTTTCTTTTAAAATGACATTCTCAAAGCACCTTATCGGAGGAAAGACACATGTTCTCTATAATACTTCCTTCCAGTCTATGTTCTTCGGTCTTTCGTCCACCACACTGGCTGCCCGGGTCCCCCATGAGATTCTGAGCCCAGCCAAGCTGACATGTGAGGCCTGCACCCCCACTTACGGGGCCAGAAACATGGGTCACCGACATGGGGGCACCACCCTCCTCAGCCCACAGTGGGGGCTCCTCTTAGCAGTCAGCGGCTGGCTGGGGATCCAGGGAGCAGTGGTGTGGAGCAGCCCCTGCTTGCCTGTTCCCTTTCATTTGCAGGATCCCAGGGGCCCTCTCCCTTCGAGTGTCCAGGAGCCTGCCTGTCACCATGGTCAGGCTTTTCTAGGAGCCAGGGAGGCTCTGGCAGGGGCTCCAACAACCACCCTGGGGAGCTCAGGGCCCGGCCCTCTGTCCTGGTGTCACATATGCCGCTGGGCATGTATGGTTTAGAGAAAGTACTTTCCAACTCCGTTCAGCATCCCGTGTCCTCTCCACGCGGTGTGGAGGGATCCCCTTCCTCCCTCCTACTTCATCACAAATGAACCAGACACAACACTCCAAGCCCAACCTAGAAAAACACAGCATTTGCTACACATGGATTAGGCATAGGTTTATGGAATAAATTAAATTTGATCATGATATTGTTCTTAGGTTTGTATTCCGTGGTTTGATTTAAAAAATGGGTGTCAAAAGACATAAAGAGTCTAAGAGCCACAATAAAGGCCAGAACAAAGTGCTATTGATCTGTGGTCCGACGGGACCCAGCCAGGCTGCTGTTGAGTGTCAGGTTTAATTTTCAACTAGACCCAGATACAGAGTAGGAAGCCTGACCCAGAGGTCCCCGCAGGCTCAGAGAGTGTCTGTGGGCCCGCGACTTGGCACCGGCCGCTCCTTGAGTCGGTGGTGGACTCTGTCCTACAGGAGGAGAGGAAACGCACAGCCTAAGACACGGGTGGGTGGGACTCAGAGGCCACGCTCAGCTTGCCGGCCAGCGCCACCGTGGCCCCAGTGGACCTGTGACTTCCCCAGTGACTTCTGGAGTCCTTCTGGGCCAGGTAAGAAGGGCGGGCCGGCCTTCCCGAGGTCAGCCAGGAGAGAGTCACGACCGTGCTGACGCTGTGGCCACCTGAGGGCTGGGGCCTCCGTCCTCCCAGTGGTCACCGCTGGCCTTTACCTCCAGGACGCAGATGTCACTGTCTCACACACCCACGTGCAGAGGGAGAGTGTGGGAGTGTGTGCACACTCCTCTGAGCGTGAGGTACGCTTCACTTCAGAGAACCAGGAGTGGAGCCTCCCTGCCTGTGTCCTGCACAGGTGGCCCCTCATGGGGACCTGCACCCAGAGAATCCACCGTGTCCCATCAGTCCACGAGGGACCTGACCTCCAAAAACAGTGGCTTTCAGTTTTACTCTTTTCCACTAAGCTCATGCTTCTCATGAGTCCATGCAGAAACAGTTATCTTGCATTAAATTTATTGTTTTCACAAATTAATCAGTAAATCTGCGGCCCCAAATAGCCGGCTACTTCGACATGAGCACGCTCCTCCTCCTTCAGATTTATTCCAAGTCCTTTTCAAACACTTTGGAGGAAGCAGTCCTTCCTCTTGACTGAATGGAATTTAGAAGAAAAAAAGATTTATGTCTTGAATGTTGTATTAGGAAGGCTCTCAGTGGATGAATCTAACCCCAAAGGCCGTTCTTTTATAAGGTTCTTCAATGAAAACCATCAACAGGTTGCTTCGGCTGATTAAATATTCTAACTACACCCTTTGTAATAAAAGTTCTTTTAAAATGTGTGTCAAAAAGAATCAGGAACCTGCGAGCAGCCACAGAGGCCAGGTGCAAAGTGCTACTGATCTGTGGTCCAAAGGGACCCAGCGGGCCGCTCTCAAGTGTCGAGTTTAATTTCCAGCTAGACCTGGATACACAATGCAAAACTCTGCACAGGAGTCCTTGGGGTTTCTGAAGAATGCCCAAAGATCCCAGAAGATGTTTCTGGGAGACTCGCTGACATGGAACCTGGAGTCTGGTTTCTGTCTTCCCAGGAAACAGAAAAAGGAGCCGACGACTACAAGGACAAGCGAGCCCCGGGGCCTGAACGCGTCCGTGGAAACATGAGCTGTTTGGGATGGGCAGGGGTCCTTCTCAAGCCCACTTCAAACCCCGTCTCCCGCCCTTCCGCGTGGAAGCCCAGACCTTGTTCCCACGTGGCCTGCACGCCCATCTCGTGGCAAAGAACAGGTCTTCTGCAGCCACACAGGGAGCCCTCTGGGTTCCCGCAGGGTCCCAGCCACGGCTCTGCAACCCTGGCTCAGCCACACTCCGCCTGGGCAGGAGGCTCTGCTGTTCTTCCCCAGCCGCCCTCACCTGGTCCTCCCTGCGGGGGCTCTCACCGCGTGGCAGATGGGAGCCCGAAGTCACTGGGGAGACGCTCTGGAACCTAGCCCCTCCCCAGAGGCACGTCCTCTCTTGTCTTGGACGATGCTGAGCACAGGTGCATCTCTGAAATGGTTCACGCGGCCAGAACATTTGTTGGGTGCCTTGGAGTGAGCAGGGCACAGGTAGGAAGGGCCTGCTCCTGGGCAGCTTGGGGCGCAGCGGGGACTCCATGCATGTGTGTTACATGGGTGTGCAGGAAAATAGACCAGGACCCCAAAACGCAAGTGGCACTGAGTGTAAATGCTGACGAGGGAGCATGGGGTCCCCTGGGTCAGGAGGTAGGTGCAGACACGCTGTGCGTGGACGGCAGATGCTGGGGTACGCTGGAACCCAGGAGGGCAGCACCGGCCAGCAGTGGGCAGGACACACAGGTAATCAAGGCAGAGCAGGGAAGGCTTGGACAGGCAGAGTGGCCATGGGTCCACGTGGCCAGGAGCCGGTGAAGCTCAAGGAGGGGGCCACTGTGGTCAGCTCTGTAGGAGAGGCTGCCTGGCAGGGGAAGCCTTCCCCTGGGAAGTCCTCAGAAAGCCAGAGTGCGGGTAGCTCAGGTCGGGGGCTCAGCAAGGGCGCCATGTCGACTTCTGGATAGAATGTAACTTCTGAATTTTCCCATGTGGCCCCATCGCAGCGCCTTCGTCCCAGTGGCCACAGTCCTGAGTCCAAGGTAAAACGTGCAGTCTTTGGGATGGGGAGTGAAATCTGCCCACGCCCAGGTGCACTACTAAGATAAGGTCCGGGAGTGAAATCCGTTCCCCCAGGTGTACTACTAAAATAAGATCCGGGACTTCTTGTCCTAAATTTACCCTAATTAAAAATATATAAAACACAGCTTTTGATTTGATGGAATTGCATTAGCAATTTGAACATTTTTCATGAGAAGTTAAGTTCTTGTTGAACTTTTAAAATTTTCTAGTTAGGATACAATGTTCTATCCAAAATGGGGACTATCAGCATAAGATGTCTGCCCAAGTAGAAAAGATAATTGTCACCCTGTGCTCTGGGATCCACACGCCTCGGGGTCTGTAGGTGGCGGGTGTCATTCCATCTCAGGCTTTTGAATTGAATGTGGAGTCCTCAGCACATTTTAGCAAAGGAACAGCCTAGTGGCATAAGTTTTCTGACTGGTGGCAGGGCAGAGCGATCTCTTCTCAGAGTTCAGAAATAGAAGTTAATATGTGAGCTAAGAACCTTTGGGAGAAGATAGTGTTTAAGCATGTATGGGAGGTGTGGGGCGGTGCAGCGATCGGCACACTGGACTGGGGACAGATCATCTTCTTTCAGGTCTGCAAAGCAATAACTCTTTGGAGCAAGTGAGTATAACTTTTGGGGTTGGATTGCACTTCCAGTTTAGATCCATCAGAACTCTCCTCTCCCCGGATGCACCTGGAAATGATAAAGGGAAAATCCAGCTGCCTATTTTGAGTGATGTTGGCAAAGTTTTCCAAGATTTTTACAGTTTGGCTCTAGCAGCGCAGGCTCACAGGGACCTGATTTTAACACCAGAGCATGAAATTAGCTGCAGAATTGCTACTAGTGGAAGTAGATTTGTTACTCTCATACCTCAGATACGCCATGAAAACAGCCGAAGTTCCTCAGAGCTATTCTTGATGCTACTTTGAAACACATCAACTAAATGTTCTGGAAACAGAAGCGCATCATTCTGAGCACGTCAAAAGGCACCTTGGAAAGGACATTTGGGAGCTGCTTTGCATCTTGAAGTAGTAAAAACCCTCGTATTTAAAGGCTTCAGATACGTTTACAAGTGTAAGTCACCTGTGTGTCTCCTTAATGTGCATCTCTGCCTCTGTGGAGAAAACGTCTAAATGGATGATGAATTAGATGTGACCTCTTGCATGTGTGCATCAGCGTGTACATGCTTGTGTGTATTCATGTGTGTGCATGTTTCACGTGTGCCTGTGTGTCCAGGGGATTTGTTTGTGTGCGCATGTGTTGCATGCACGTACATGAGTGCGTGTTGGGTCAGAAGTGTTGGACACGCAGAACAAGCTGTCAGGCATCCCTAGGAACATGCCCTGCTGGGTTCCCCGGAAGGAGGATTCTGAAGGTGCAGGTGAGGTGAGAGGGCGCGGGGACCCCTTCCCTGCTCTCCTGGGCTGCTGGCTGCAGGGATGAGCAGGTGTCTTCTGTTCACCCAGAGGCCTCCAGGACCCACAGCAAAGAGCCCGAGATTTCCAGCTCTCAAGGCCAGAAGACGCAGAAAGGAGGTGGATGGGAAGGCTCATATCCGCTTCACTGGCTTTACCTAGAACCAGGGGCAGGATCTAAAAGATGCTGGCCACTCCCAAGGAGTAGATTCAAACGAGGATGCTCACACGAGTGTACTAGAGACTCAGAAGCCTGAAGGAGCGGGCCAGCTTCCCTCCCTGGCTGCAGTTCTCACCAGTTGAGCCTCCTCCCACCAGCAGAGGTCAGGAATCTCCCCAGCTGGGTTGTGAGGTCCCTGTTCAGATCTGACATCCCTGTGCACCGTGCAACTGACTCCATCATTCCAGGGAAGCAGATATGTGCCTTGAGCCGCAGGCCAGGTATCCAGGAGCAAGCTGAGGGCTCGGGGAAGCCCAGGAGCTGGCCCCTTATCGGCAGCTAGGAACCCCCCAGAGCCTGTGGAAACCAGGGTGGCGAGGCGGTGAGCTCACGGAGTGACAGCTCTGCCTTTGCTTGACAGACTCCGAGAGCAGAACGCAACTCCAGCCTCAGGCACAGCAGCTCACCTTCAGACTCCGCCCAGGTGCAGAGGACGACCCGCTCAGGTGGTCAGCAAGGCCCGAGGCTGCGGAGATGCCCACCTTTGTGAGAGGCCAACCTGACAGGACACACACGGGAACACTGAAGGGGCAGGTGACAGGGCGGCTGGGGCTGGACTCAGTGCAGACGTTTCTGCCCACGCCCCTTGCATCGTGGACTTACAGGGAAGAAATACAGGCTGGAAAAGGTTACGCCACATGGAGGATCCATAATTAAAGCCAGAGAAGTCCTTGACATGAAGCTTTGCCACACTGCACACAGGACCACTCACGGTACAGGAAAGACGGACCCTTGTCATTGGAAGCAGACCAGCCTTCCTGAATATCTGCTCTGCTGATGCACACAGCGGTGCCCATGCTGAGCACACACACACACATCCCTCCTTCCACCAGGACCAAGGTCATCGCCAGTGGCCCGTTAAGGGGAGGAGAGGGTGGGTTGCGCGGAGCCAGGGTGCTCACGTGTCCCTGGGCTATCAGTGACCCAGGTCGCCTGGATGCTAGCTGTCCTGGCCGGAAGGTCACCTGGGTACAGGGAGAGGGCTAGCATTACCGCCCCGAGGGGAAAGGAGACCTGAGGACTCGGGCCCTGGTGGGGCTGGGGTCAAAGCCAGGCTACAGGGCAGCGGCTCCCTCTCAGCGGTCAGTCAGCACCTGCACCCCGTCCTGCTGGGGCAGGTGAAGAGAGGAAGCAGGCAGGAAGGGCAGACCCGACACCTGCTCCTCTTGGCCCATGGGCTGCAGGGAGATGCTCGGGGGAAGGTGGGGTGTGCATAGGGGCGGCTTCTCCCGCCTGCAGTTGCCAGCGCATCGCTGAAGGTCCGCTCCACTTTCAGGTGCCAGTCTTTCCCTCCCTGACCTCTCAGTCAGGGCCTCTGCAGGGCAGTGAAGCTCTCTGCCTGCCTGTTGTACAGACACTGGCCCCCGGGTGGGGCGTCCTTAGATGTGGTCTTGGGGTCTGGGAAAGGCCATATCTAAGGGCTGCACGAGGCTTTGCCGCAGCTTCTCCTGAGGCCCTGCTGGTCTATGTCAACATCGGACTGAATCCTTCAGGAGCCAGAGCAGGGTATGGCAACTGGGGGTTCTGCTTTGACATCTTAGGGACATCAGAAAACTCGGTCATGATATTTAGTGCAGCATTTATAAAAAAAATAAAATTAATGCCAAGCAAGGCACATGATTAACAAAATATCAGATTGTAAAATCAAGCCAGGATCCTTAACAGTCTTGAGCTAAGCCATACTGGAGCTCAAGGCCAGGAGGAAATCAGCAGTGCTGATCCTGCCTTCGTAAATTGCTTATATTTTGTGCACCATGGATTGGTTGCATTGATATTTATGGAGACTAAGCCAAGGGGTGCTCCACCACTACATCCCTAGCACTTTTATCTTTTGTTTTTATTTTATTCATTTTTTTGTGGTACTGTGGATGGAACCCAGGGGCATTCTACCTCCGAGCTATACCCCCAGCCCTATTTTTTATTCTCTACTTATTTATTTTTTGTGGGACTGGGGATGGAACCCAAGGGCATTGTACCTCCAAGCAAATGGGTCTCACTGAGTTGCAGAGGGCCCCACTGAGTAATCGCTGAGGCTCCATGAGCCGTGACCCTCCTGTCTCCGCCTCCCGAATTCCTTTTTACCTTTTGAGACAGGATCTGGCTAAACTGTCGAGTCTACCTTCAAACTCACCATCCTCCTGCCTCAACCTCCGGAGCCCCTGGGATTACAGGTGTGGACCACCCTGCCTGGCTCAGCTCTGATGTTTAAAGATTGCATTTATTTGGATGACTGCGCGTTTTGGATCCCTTAGTTCTTGAGCCCAAGGCATTGTGGGTTAAACTGCTCACTCCCCAAATTCATGCAGAAATCACACCCCCAGGTTCCTGTGGATGTGACCTTATTTAGAAGTGGAGTCCCTGCAGATTAAGTTAGTTTAAATGAAGTCATACTGGAGAGGGTGGGCCCTGACCCAACATGACCGGGGGCATGGACAGTAGCACCGCACGAAGTGTGGCAGGGCGGGTGATGCCTCTTCACCCAGCACACTGCAGACCGCCAGCAGGCCCCAGAAGCTGGGGGGCACCCATGGGTTCTCCCTGAGGGCTCTGCCAGCACAGCCACCCGAGAGATCTGTGGTGCAGAGCTGGGCCACGATGGTGCTGCACTCTCTTCTAACAGCAGCCCAGGACAGGAGCACAGGAGGCTGGTGTGTGCTGCTCTTCCTGACACCCAGGGTGGGGTGGTCCTCCATGGGCATTCCTCTTAGCTCCAGGACCAGGAGGAGGATACATGGGCATATTCGTGAAGTGCTAAAAGCCCTAAAAATGGCCTTTGGGGTACCTGGCAAGGGCACTGGGTGGTAATTTCAGTGGACACCCTGATCCACTGTGCTTGGGCCTGTGGGCTGGGTCCCTCCTCTGGGGGAATGGCTGCCAGGCCCTGGAGGGCTCAGGGCCTGGTGTGCAGGAGCCAGTCAGCAAGAGTATGCTCCGGCAGCGCCAGCACCGGTGCCATGCCTCCTCTCACCGCGTCCTGGGGAAGGCCTGAGACTGAGGCCTTCCCAGGCACTGTGTCAACGGCACATTGGGCGGTGAGTCAGGCTTCGAGTCACGAAGTTACCCAGTACTCCCGCGGCTCCGGTGGGCACACTGGTGTGGGATGCAGGTGGGCTGAGGAGCAGGGGTGTGAGGGAGTGGAGGGTCTGAGTGTCCCACCCCCGACTTGCTGAGTGCCCCATGCTGGAGGCAGGACTCCTCTGCAGTGCCTGAGGGCAGCAGGCTGGCTGCCCTGCTGACCCTCTGTCCTCATGGCTCCTCCAGTGGCTGCCTTTCGTTGCCCTGCTGGGTCACCAGGAGGAGAGATGGAAGAATATTGGACTGCTGGGGAGCTGCCTCATTCCTGCTCTGCCCCACCCCACCCTGGCCTGTGGGCCCTGAGATGGGGCCGCTGCAGCGTTTCCTGTGCCGATTGCATGGGTAATGGCTCCCAGAGGCATAGGCAGCTTTGCTTTCCGGGAGCCCTGGGCCCTGGCTTGAGTCCCAGGCCGCCTCTTGGCCCGTGATGCTGACCAGCTTCTCCTCTGCTCTTGGGAGTCAGCGTCATGCTTGTGTGGGGGCCCTGGGCCCTGCCTTGAGTCCCAGGCCGCCTCTTGGCCCGTGATGCTGGCCAGCTTCTCCTCTGCTCTTGGGAGTCAGCGTCATGCTTGTGTGGGGGCCCTGGGCCCTGCCTTGAGTCCCAGGCCGCCTCTTGGCCCGTGATGCTGGCCAGCTTCTCCTCTGCTCTTGGGAGTCAGCGTCATGCTTGTGTGGGGGCCCTGGGCCCTGCCTTGAGTCCCAGGCCGCCTCTTGGCCCGTGATGCTGGCCAGCTTCTCCTCTGCTCTTGGGAGTCAGCGTCATGCTTGTGTGGGGGCCCTGGGCCTTTGGCCCCCAAGGAAGCAGATGCACAGCCTTGAACACTGAAGCCTCCTCCAATGTCTGTCTTCAGCCCTGGCAGACTTGGGCTTTCAGCTCTGATTGCCAGATTCCAACTCCTCCAGATGTCCCTCCACGGCGCACGGGAGCGACCCTCTTGATCTCCTCCTGATTTCCTCATTGTATTGGTTAGAGGGCGGCTCAGTGCTCCACTCAGTCACGACCTTGGGGAGCAGAGGCCGTTAGTGCGGCCAGCATGTCCTGGGCAAGGCCACCCTGTCCTGGTGCCCCAAACACCAAGCTCATGACAGCCTGGCAGACAGGGCTGTGGGTGTGGGGAGGACAACTGGACCCTCGACGGCTTCCCACATGCCGTTCAGCTCATCCTGGAGACCTAGAGCCATGGCTGAACTGCTCGGGCCTCCTGGAAGCCTACCGCAACCATGGGTGCCAATCCTGGTGTGGCTTCTCTGCCAAAGAGACCACTGCTTTCTCTTAAGTGACTATTTTAAGAAGCATCCTTCAATGTTCCTGTCTTGCTTGTTAATCTCTCTGCCGTCACACATTGCTTTGTAAAGTTGACCCATATTTCCCCTGCCCTTCTGGAGTAGAAAGCTAAAGAAACAAACTGGGGTTTGTGTTCCCGCGCCTTGGACATGAGCCTCTCCGAAGCCCAGTGTGCCTCGCGGGCTGGCTCCTGTGCGGACGTGGATCACGGCGGCGAGGTGCACCATCTTCTCTTTGTAGCCGAGTAGGGACAGGGCCGACTTGCCCGTCCTGAAATCAATTCCTCTAAAGCTACAGCCTCAACTGCTTACCTTGGCCCCAACTCTGAAGATGCTAGACAGATGACGGGTGACCACAGACAACTCTCTCTCCATCCTCCCCAGCCTCCTATGCTCCTGTAGGAGGGTCACTGAAGAGCGTCCTATTGTAATGCAGGATTCCCCAAAGTACCAGCGATTGAAGCAGACTCACTCACAATAACCATCTGTCAAGAAATGCACTTTAAGTACCTCTAAGTTATCTTTGAGTAAGACGTGTCTCATTTAAATACCATAATTCCCTCAACACACTCACAAAAGCTCCCTTCACGCGCCTGACGATGCCATGTTTTCCCTTGCCCAGAGCCCGGACATCCCTGCCAAAGCCTGCCCGAGAGCCTGGAGCACAGCCGTCCTGCCGCTGGAGCCAGCTACACTCGGGCTTTCTTTGTAAAAGCAGGGTAGCATTCCACACACTCTGCTTTCAGGCTTCGGCTATGTGCATGTGCCAAGCAAAACATCACACACGACATGGGCAGAGCATGTTGGACCCACTAGACCGTGTGCCATGGACACCGACAGTGATCCCTAAGAGGAGCGGGAGCACTCGGGCACGAGATTATCGCCACTCAGGACCAGGGAGCATGGAGGTACATACTGGCCAGGAGCAAGCCCACTGCAAGAATCAAGGGTCGTACGTTCTAAAGATCCAGGGAAAACTGAGGGTGGCCCGTGGATGTGCTAGGGGTAGACGCAGCGTGGCACTCTGGTTGGAGATGGGCAGTTGTGGGCTGGGTGCAGTGGCTCAGGTTTGGGTGTTTTTCATTTTGTTTTATTTTGTTTTGTGGTGAACCCACAAAACAAAACAAAACAAAACAAAAACCAGGGGCATTCTGCCTCTGAACTACCTACACCCACGGCCACCTTTTTTTTTTTTACTACTTTTAATTTGAAACAGGATCTCGCTAGGTTGATGAGTCTCAGTAGTTGCTGAGGCTGTCCTGAACCTGCGCTCTTCCTGTCTCAGCCTCCCAAGTACCAGGCTCTCATTCTCTCCAGCAAAGGCGCTCAGGAGCAGGCAGCCTTCCTCTGCCCTCACCACCTGTCTCCCGCTGCTGTGCACATCTGCCCCCCGCCCATCCTTTTTAGTTGGTATCCTGAAAGCAGAGAGAGGGATTAACCACTGGAGTCTCCTCTGAGTTCCCATTTTCAAACTCAGCAGGTCAGAAAAGCTGTTTTAGCGGGGCCGAGATACAGGAAGAGCTGGTCCCAGGTGAAGCACCCCAGGTCCCAGGCAGGAGCCCTTGGGTGCGCCCCAGACTTCCGGCTCTGCTTTGCATACCCTTGATCTCCATGTCCGTTTCAAGCTCATTACTTGTTTGCAAGATGTGCGCTTCTCCCCCCGGCTCGCTTGCTCTCTCTCTGCTCTTTATAAATGCCAGACTCTTTCAGGGGAAGTAGAATTTCTGCAGCGCAAGTGTAGATCCTGTCTTTAGGCTGATATCTAACTTATGCTATTTTGTCAGATTTGAATAAAGAATATTCAAGTGGGACCAGATTTCAAATATGGTTTGAACTTAAAGCTTCTTTTTTTCCTTTTAGAAGACACTTAGCAGATGTGAAATATGTCTGAACTTACGATTTCTTATTGAAAAGGCATCAGTCTTTTGTGCAACCAGTATGCACACAGCCGGGCCCTTCCCCACACTCAGTCCCTGGCCCCCTGCCTCCTCAATGGCCCCTGCAGGCCCCGAAGACTTGTGCTTGCAGAAAGAGCCTGTCCAGATCTGTGGCTGAGAGGCAGGTGCCTGGGCACCCCACCCCCACCGCCTGCTGCCTGTGGGCTCGAGGTGTGGTGTTCTGCCAAGGCCTCGATTCTCCACGTGGAAACACAATGCAGACCTTTGATTAAAATTTCCAGGATCAGGATCTAAATACAAACACCAGAAACATCAATGGGGTTCTATATGAGGATTGTGCAAATCTGCTTCCTCTAGCAGCCATCAGTGCCCCGTAGCCCAAACATGTACACACAGCACGGCGGGTGACCTGGGTGTGGTGTTGACCCTGTCTCCTCGTGATGCTGCTGCTCTGAATGTGTCTTGCATGGCCACCAGCCTTTCCTCTGAATGCTGAAAAAGGAGGGACCTCCACCAGCTGTAGCCCAGTCTCAAAGATCCAAGATGTTGTAGAAATGAATTAGAAGAAATATTTCCACATGGAAATTTAGGCTTTCGTCAAAGCTTCAGCTTCCAGAGACTCTGATGCTATTTTTAGGGGCCGAATCGCTCCATCAAGTAAAGAAAGAACATGCAGAGTTACACATGTGAGGTGCAGCGCCCACGCCTCGAATCTGATTGTGATCACATCCTTCTGTCCCGTGAGGTGCGCTCACAGATCCAACTGGTACAGCCTCCTTCTCCCACACTCCTAGTGCACAAGCAAGAAACAGACTCGCTGCGTTTGGAGCGCTCCCTCGTAGATGCTGAGCTCTGTGGAAAGGAGGGATGGGGTCAGGAACAGCTCATCTCAGACTTGAACAGTAGGTAGAAAAGGGTGGCCCTGGCCTGAATCTCTTAGAAAATAAATGCATAAAATGGCATGGTGCTGGCCAGCAGTGACACCCAGACGGCCCATGGGTCCAGATTTTAGATCAGTCCACAACCACCCAAATAGAAAAAATCTAATGTGCACCAGATGCCAGGCACCACCTCCCCACGCTTACTGACCCTCCCTCCAGGCCAGTCTAGCCTATTCCTAGAGCCCCGGACCTCCGTAGAAGGCAGGTAAAGTTGGAGACCTGACGCCACACCGTGGCATGGATGGCAAATAGGAACTTGTGGAACCATGTGTCCACTCTGTGGAGGGCTGTGCAGGACTGCACAAGGCCAGCAAGGACCTCCCTACTCTGAGAACTCATCCTGGGTGGGCTCAGCTTCCTCAAGAGTGCTCCGGTAATGAGGAGGGAGGGGAAGAGCAACCCAGCCCCCAACCCTTCCTTATCAGGTTGGGATCAGGAAACCTTTGAACAGAAGCAAGGACACTGATGGGTCAGGTCCCTCCCTTCCTTCTCGGGACCCCGCAGCGGGGACAGGAGGCGAGGCGGTACCCCCCGGAAGCCAGAGCGGAGATGTCCTGAGACTCCAGATGTCACGAAACTCCAGGTGCCGCGAGACTTCAGATGTCGCGAGAGGACCGGCTAGCCCCGGGACCCGGCTACATAAATACCCTGACTTCCTCTGTGCTGCGTGACTCTGCTGACCGTGACTCTGCTGCTCAGTCATCAGTCCCTGCCCCCACGGTTGGCGACCTCACCCCAAGGTGCCAGTTTTAATAAAGGGGCCTGTAATAACTTGGCTGGTGTCTGCCTCCTTCGCAACCTGCAACTCAATTTCAACGTTACACGCACTTGTCAAGCTTTGGCCACCACTCCAGAGTCTGCACGCTGAATCGGGGTTAAAAGGCTCAGAGGCCTCTTGAATGCCCTTTCCGTCACCAGGAATGAGCTTCCCTGCTTCCCACGGAGGGCCTGCTGCTCTGGGGTCACCCTGCCTTTTCCTCCTGGCTTTCCCTCAGGTTGAAGCAGCATCGTGCAGCTGAGCGTAAGAGAGAGAGGGGGCACCCTAGAGAAAGCGAGGTTACCGCGGGGCTCGCCGGGCTCCCGCTCTGCCGGGGAGGTTTCTCAACCTGCTCTGGCAAGGCCAGATCTCTATGCACCCTTTAAGATGGGTTTAGTCCAACACCTGAAGCGAAATTCAGTGCAAGTACTCTCCTTTAATCTTGGGGAAAGTCTCCTATTAGGCCTCAACTTTGTTCTTTCTCTGCTGTCATTAATTTTCCCCTTGAACATGCCTTCTCTGCCTGACAAAATAATGATTTTTATTTGAGCTGCTGATGATTATCTGGCTGTATCAGACTTGAAAACTGTAATTTGAAAAAGGTGAGTCCCCAGCCTTCTTGAAGGCTACGCTGCTTTTTTATTTTTTTCAGACAGATATTAGAGGGCTTCTTTTAAATTTAAGCTGACATTCTTTGTCCAGGGATTTGAAATCCTGTAGAATATTAAAGCCCCATCTTTATCTTTAAAATATACTTTTAAAATCTGTTCTCCGTGGGGCTGTTTTAGTCCCTGGATGATTCTAAGTGACATTAAACAGCAAGTGAATTAGGCTCAGCAGGAATCACTAAATGAAAATGTATGTTTTAAAAATAATAGATTCGGGTGGGTCCTGAGCTGAGCACCGCCCAGGGAGCGGGCAGTGGGCCCAGCTCTGCCCTGCCGGCCCAGGGCTCTGCCACCCCGAGCAGGTCCCTGGACCTGGGTGATTCAAGTCCAGTGACCCCACAGGATGACTCAGGAATTCTCCAGAACTGAACTCCTGAGGCACAGAGTGCCCTGTAATTGAGGCGTGGTGGGGCAGAGGGGGGCAAGGACTGGTAAGTGAAACTCTAAACATCAATAGCGGGTGCTCTGAACGAAGGCTTTGAAAATAAAAATGTAAATCATAATGAAAGCCCCAGGCCTTGGCAAAAGCTGTCTGCAAAGCTGCTCTGTCCCCTGGCGAAGAGGCTCCTTACCCATCCTGCCCCTAAGTCCCCCCACCACAGCCCGTCCCCCTCCTGGGGTGCCTCCCAGTTCCTGGGCTGTGTCCCCTCTGCATCTACCCAGAGGGCCCCCGTCGTGATGCTCCTGGCCTACACACACCACAAGGAGGGAGGGCTCCTCCTCCTGCTAGCACCTGTCCTCACCTCAGACATGCATGGCTGTGCGGGGTGTTTCCTGGGGGCGAGAGCCTCTAGGCTCCTTGCAGCTGGGCACCCCAAGGGAGAGCATCTGCAGGTCTTCCAGCAGGGCATGGTGTCCTCTTCTTTTCTTGGAAAACTTAAGGAAGATCCACAGAGGCCCCGGGGGATGCGAGCAGGGCCACGCACAGACTAGCTCCGTCCCTGGTCCCTCCGGGTCTCCACCACCCTTGGCTGGTGTTCATGGGCATGTGTGGAGGCTGTATTCCTGGCAGCCGAGGCTGAGCTGTTCTCTCCCCAGCACGCAGCACTTTGGGGCCACCTCACCTGCACAGGCCCTGGCCAAACTCTTCTGGTCTGTGAGCTCGATCCCCGCAGTTGTCAAGGGCCAGCCATGGCCCCTGGGGGCCTGTGCACCACCGTAAAGACAGTAGTGGGACAGGTCAGGCTACAGTGCCATCCGACTTTGCATCAGCACCGTCAGGGCCCACTGTCCAAGTCTGGGAGGGACAGTCCTGGGTTGGGGCAGAGTCGGTGCTCAGTGGGTCTCAGCCAGGGCAGCTTTGACGCAGTCATCTGACCGTGTGGCTCAAGCTGCCCCTCGGGTGGCTGTCTCTGGCACCTAGGAGCAGGGCCAGTGTGCTGCTCAGGCTCCTGCCTGGCCTGTGCCCCACCCACCCTCAGCCACACGTGCACACAGAGAGCCGCCTGCCCCTGGATGTCATCAGTGCTGACCGTGATGCCAGGACAGCAAGGCTGGACACCCCCCTTCCCCTGACCCCAGCTCAAAGGACCTGGCAAGCCGCCCGACTCCAAAGCCTCCATTTCCACTCCTGCGAGACAGAGACAAAGACGGCTGTACCGACCCGAGCAGGGAGCCCAGGGCTAGGAGGAGTGTGATCCCTGGCAGGCGCCAGCCAACCAGGAGAGCAGATCGCAGAAGGAACGGCACCATCCACCCACAGAGTTTTCACAAATACACCCAAGGATGACCAAGCCTGATGAGCGTCTTGATTGGCAACTACAAAAGAAAAAAATTATGTTCACAGTACTTTGTCTGCCGTGTTGCATCTAGAATGTGGTGTGCAGCCCACAGCAGTAAGGACACGTGGTACAGCAAATAAACAGCGGCAATGTCGTCCCCAGGTCCCCGGCGGGAGCTGGTTGCCGCTGCGAGCGGTTCAAGTCGGGGAATGCACTGGAAACCAGGAAGGTGGGTGGCTTTAATCAGCCCTCTCTCAGAAGCATTTTGGCTTCTAGAAAGAGCACAGTTGGTGTGCATTTGGAGCCGGGCAGAGGCCGTCGCTTTGCAGTCCGGGTGTGCGGAGGGGCCCTCGTGGGAGGCACGACTCCTTCGGGTCAGAGGTGAGGAGGGCAAAGTTCCCGCACAGCCAGGTGTCCTCGCCTGGACCACTCGGGCCAAGTCTCCCAGGTGAAGATGAGCGTGTCTCAGGGAGGGAAGCGCCGCGGGCTTCCCATTGCCTCCTACTAAACAACGAGGTGTGCTGCCTTAATTCCATATTAAATGTTTCTTTCTGTGTTTTGATCCCGGTTTCGTCTTGTGTGCACGGTACATCGCCACAGGGAACACCACCCACATCAACATATTTTTACAACATCACTTTTACTCTGGTGGTAACGCAATTAATTAGAAAGATTGGAATCATGTCTAATTGCACGGGTTTGCTCGCTTCAACTTGTCAGGGTTGTCTGACTTGAAATCAAATCCACAGAATCTTTAAATAAAATCAAAGGTAAGAAAAGCGTTATACGCTCTCATAGGCAGGAGCCTTTTCTGTTGACAAACACTTCACGCGGATGACATCACACATCACAAAGGAAAACGCCCCGCACATTTTCCGTTCCCGACGTCTACCCGGGCTCCGTTTTTCTTAGACTTCCACCCAACTACAGTGCTCTTTGAGAGCCCGGCCTCAGTACTGACATCCGCTGAGATATCTTTTCTTAAATCTCTCCTGTATATTCAAGGCATCTAGCATAAGCCCGGTCCACTACCACACCCATAAGCTCCCGCTGGCAGAGATCATTCATAGCAGCATTAGCACGTGGAAAGAATGTCTTTGAACGTCTTCAAAGGGACGCTCTATTTTTCATGTAGAGATGAGCTTGCAGTTGTGTAATAAAGAGAAACAGACATCTATCAAACGTCCATGGCGCGGCGCAGGCTTTCATGTGTGGGTCCCCGTGTGGCCCGGCCCCTCCCCGGCCTCTGGAGGTGGAAATCTCCTCTCCAGCCTTCTCTTCCAGGGCATGTCACCAGGCACCACTGGGTGTCAGTGCCCAAGCCCCTCACCTCCAGCCGCACAGCCGACAGCCAGTCCTCTTCATTCTGCTACTCAGGAAACCTCAAGAAGCCTGCATAAGCGAAGACACTGGGACTACCTCAGGAGCGGGATTCCTCCTGGCTCTGGGACGACAGAAACGAGCATGGAACAGCCGTGCCTGCCTGAAACATGTCGGTCTTCACTGTACCATAGTGCGCAGCGTGGCTTGGAGACACCTCGCAGGCCGTCGACAAGCTTCAGCGGAGACCTCCAAGAGCTGGGCTCACGGGCAGGCTCTGAACAGCACGACTGCACCTCATTTGCACGCGCGCGGAGTCTTGGCCTCTTCACGCTCACAGAAGCCATGTTCTTCGTTGACCAAGTGACCAGCTTTGACAACCCGTGCTTTACAGTCTTGTTTTATTTTTGTTTTTGTTTTGTTTTGTTTGCGGTACTGGGGACGGAACCCAGGGGCATTCTACCTCCCAGCTACACCCCCAGACCTATTTTTTATTCTTTATTTTGAAACAGGGTCTCATTGAGTTGCAAAGGGCCTCACTAAGGAGCCGAGGCTGGCCGCGAATCTGTGATCCTCCTGTCTCAGCCTCCAGAATGCTGGGATGACAAGTGTGCGCCACCACGCCCGGCTATTTTTTTGTTTATTTGATGGGTTGGGTTTGAATCTTAGTCTCAACTGAGAAGAAAATGTTTGCTCAGATAAAGTTCTGTACATAAAAGATTATTTTTCTTCAATTTTTCCTGTTTCTGTATAAAAAAATAATATAATAGAGCTGAGGGTGTGTGTTGGTGGTAGAACATTCCTGGGTTTAATTCCCAGCACCAAAACCAAAAACATCTAAAAAAATAAGCTTTTCACTTTCTTTCTTTCTCTCTTTCTTTCTTTCTTTCTTTCTTTCTTTCTTTCTTTCTTTCTTCCTTCCTTCCTTCCTTCCTTCCTTCCTTCCTTCCTTGTTTTCTTTCTTTTTAGATCAAGTAGTTTTATTTATTTATTTACTTATTTTATTTATTTTTAAGCACGCGATGTCTGAAGAAGGATGAAATGTTTGCTCAGGTCAAGTCAACCATCATTTTTCTTGGAGCTGAAGGAACCAGGAAGACAGGAGCGGCTGCGGACCATCAAGTAGCACCCAGATGTGAGCCGTGTTCATCCGGGCGCTGTACCACTTGGCGCTCCTCGACGTGAAGGAGGATAGAAGACCGGAGTCCCTGGATTGTTTATTTGTTAGGTATAGGAATCCTCTCCTGTGAAATCAGACACGCCAAGTGGATTTATGCGCAGGCACAGGTGTTACAGTACGAGGCCACACAACATAAACAGGAAGTAACAGCCCGCCCGTAAGGAAAGGAGTGGACAACAGCAGGTGCGTCCCCGTTGTGAGAGTCACATCCCGGCACGCAGTCGCTCATCTGATGGTATTGAACAAGGAGAGCGGCGCAGTTTCGAAGCCAGCCGCGCTGGCCTAAGAGACCCTGTTTTCAAAGAAAAGTATAAAATAGGTCTGGAAGTGTAGCCCAGAGGC
Organism: Muscardinus avellanarius; assembly: GCF_963383645.1. Classification (NCBI taxonomy): domain Eukaryota; kingdom Metazoa; phylum Chordata; class Mammalia; order Rodentia; family Gliridae; genus Muscardinus; species Muscardinus avellanarius. The sequence goes on from NC_137786.1 coordinate 1,587,803, forward strand.
AGAAGGGCTTCCAGGAACCCCAGTACCACCAATAAATAAATAAATAAATAAATAAATAAATAAATAAATAAGAAAGAAAGAAAAAGGAAACTGGGGTAATGACCAAAACTTACAAGGGAAAATAACAAGTAACTACATACACACAAATCAAACGTCTGAGGAGAAAACGGTCCTGATATGTTTAAATAAATCTGGAAAGTAAAATCATAGGGTTTCTTTCTTTTTATTTTTAACAATATTTTTCTCAATTTTCCAAATTGCTATAAGGGTTGCTTTCATAATGAACCAGAACACTTAGAATCCTCGATTCAAGAATAACTAATAACCAGGAAAAGTACTCCAGACATATTACAGACTGAACGGTGATCAAATGCCGCTGGACACTTCTCATCGTAATAGAGAAAACAAAATAATATGCATCCGTCGCTTCCGCTGCCAGACAAAGGGCGATGGGCTCGCGCTCTCGCTTTGAAGGCTGGACACCCAGGAGCAGGGCGCAGGCGTGCAGGTGTCCAGTGAGGACTCCTCCCCCTGGGGCGGCCTCCTGCTTCCAGTTCTTAGGCCCTCCTTAGAGGACGCTAGTCCCACTGCAGGAGGCCACCCTGGGGACCTCAGCCAGGCCACCCACTCGCCACACAGTCCCCCACTCCATCTCCAGACACCTTCCCAGCAGGCCTGGGCTTGGAGCGAGGCAGGACTCAGCCCGAGGCACAAAACCTGAGTCCTATACTTGTGGGCTGGCCACCCAGGCACAGGTGTTCAGCGGTGTCCGGGAGGAGATGCCCCTTGGTGTGGAAATGCACAGCTGAGCGGGAAGAGGGAGTTTTCAGGCTGTTTTCCAGGCTGGTTTGATGCGTAAGGACAGGCGCAGAGGCTGCTGTGAGCAGCAGTGCCTCCGGGGAAGAGCAAGTCCCTCTCCAACTGCATGCACAGAAAGGCAGACTGGTCTGGCCTAAAAGTTAGCTGAGAAGGAAAACCTGGTGGGGAGGGGTCTCGGGAGCGAGGGCCGGGCCGCCTAGCGCCTGACAGTGCTGAACAGCCCCGTCAGGGGCCACTGGGCCTTGGATGAACCCTCGGTCTCCGCTCCGCAGCTCAGCGCTGGCGTTGCTCCGCGGGGGAAGCTGTACACTCGGCGCTGCAGGTAAAGGATTAAATGTGTTCTCGAAATATAATATGGTACGCGCAGAGAGAATGGCGGTTTCCTGGTGCTATCCTGTACTTAATGTGCTAGTAGATAAAACAATCCTTGCATTAAAAGGAATTACTGTATTTGTCATAAATTCCTCTGGGAATAATTCCGCCTTTAGCTCCGGGCAGGCGGGCTGCTGTCTTTGATGCAGAACATGAAGGATGAGGAGGAGGTTGAAGGTCAGGGGCCGCACCTGACAGCTGTGCTCCTGGTTCCCGGCCAGGTAACTTGCTAAGACTAACCTGGGGCACATTTACATTTGAAAATCAAGCCTGACATTCAGAGAAATCAAAGCGCCTGACACAGGTGACGGCTTCATGTTTGGAAATGAAGTTCAAATGAGGGATGTGAGTCCCAAGGAGGATGTGGGGTACACTGGCTGGGGCCAAGCCCAGCTTGCTGCAGAGCGGAGAGCGGATGGACTGCCATGGCGCCTTCCCCTCTGTTGTCCTGTAGACCCCTGGGAAGGGCAGGACACACAGGTGGCCTGTGAGGTGCCCTGCTGGGTCACTTCCTGGACCCCCTCTGGGATGAACAGGGAAACCAGTAGTTACCGGGAGGCTGCGGGAGACAAGGAAAGATGGCAGGTGTGTGGGGTGGGGGCCAATCACATGGAAACAAAGTCTATAGCAAATGGGAACCGGGAGGATGCGGAGAGGATTAAAGACACACTTTACTGTTCCGAAAAATTGAATCCAGAACGCTCTCCTGAACTGAGGACGGCAGGAGGTGCTCACACAGCAGAGGGGCCGCAAACAAATGCCCCTGGGCTTCAGGTGTTCAGGATGCAGCCCCAGTGTCCTGGTGGGCGAGCTCTTCTGACCGAGGGTCTGCGTGCCAAGAGGGGAATGTGAAGCCCCTCAGCATCACCCCTTGGACGACATGCTGCAATCCAGCAGGGAAGCAGCACCCACCAGGCTTTATTTTTTATTTTTATTTTATATTATTGAGGTACTGGGGATGGAGCCCAGGGGCATGGTACCTCCAAGCTACATCCCCAGCCCTATTTTTTAAAGTCTTTTTATTTTTGAAACAGGGTCTCACTGAGTTGCGAAGGGTCTCGCTAAATAGCTGAGGCTGTCCGTGAACCGCAAGCCTTCCATCTCAGCCTCCCGAGTGCTGGGATCACCAGTCTTTACCGAAGCTGCACAGGAGGACGTACCTGCCCGTCCACCTGCAAGAGGAGAGGAGTGACAGGAGGAGCAGCTGGGACAGGCCTGCCCCAGCCCGCCAGGCTCTCGGAGACAGAATCCTCTGTCCTGAGCGCAGCAGCTGCGCAGGCGCAGATCGGCACCAGGGACCTAGGACACGTGGAGTGTAGGGCCCGCCACCGATGACTCGTGCCCTGCACAAGGCCCCACTCAGCTCCTTAGTGACGGCATGCTTGGATTCTGCCCTCTTTTCACACTTTCCCTGGCGTGTTACAATTCTACATCACAGTGAGCGCTGACAGCAGTTTACCTGCACTGGGCACCAGGTGTTTCCCTCCGGCTCCCCACCCGGCTCTCCCCCACACCTGTCACTGAGATTGGTACTGAACATTTCATGCTTGGGTTTTAAGTAGCTCACCAGCCCAGCTCAGAAGATCCAGCCGGCCCTTCTGTCCACCCAGACGCAGGGGCCCTGAGGGCCGTTAAGTCACACAGGTGGTGTTTTCCAAAGAAGGCCTATGGCCCGACAACGATTTTCCACGGAGCGTGAGGGTCCACGCTGTGGAACACAGCGTGTGCTGCAAAGGCGGGCCTCGGGGTAGAGGTGTGCACACCTGGTGAGCGGGCCGCCCCCACGAGGGATGCGGTTCCCCAACCCCTGCTCACCCCAGCGCAGATGGGGCTCCGTATCCCACTACTAAGATGAGGCTCAACTTTGTGGTTTGTCTGGTTAAACATCTTCTTTAAGTCCCATTACATGGCAAAGTAACAGGCTTTTCCTTTCTAAGATGTGATTAAACTCACATTCACTCTTGACCGAGGTTAGGAATCTTTTACTGGGGAAGATAGACTTGAGGGGGGGCAGTCTAGTGCGTGACTCTGGGTGAGACCATTCCATTTAATCCTTCCTTCACACTCACTCCAGGGGTGATTTCAATTAAATTTGTTCAAAATTTATCAGTTTCCTGCATGTTGGCATAAATGATTCAGGACCACTTCTATATTCACTGAGCAGAAGGCATTGCAGGGTACACAGTATTGTTATAACTTTTCACAGTTTCTTCATAAATTCACCTAATAGGAGTTTCTATTATTTAAAACCCTTTTCTGCCACATTAAATGGTGCCGTTGTTCTTGCAGTGAGGGAATCCAATTACCGATGCAAATTCTGAAGCACCCCTGAGTTACGAGGGCCTCCCTTTCTCTGGTGGCTGCTCTGGGCACACTATCACCCTGGACAGAAAATACAGAATCTGTCCTTCCAAGGAAGTAGTAGAGATGTGCGCATCCAGCCCGAGAGTCCTGGGGGAGCAGGAGAACGTGTGCAGAGAACCCCAGAGGCCTGATGTACACAGCAAAGTCAAGAGTTTTATCTGGGAGCACGGTAGTAAGATGCCAAGAAAATGCAGCTCAGCTGAGCATACCAGCCAGGTAAGGACGCAGTCTCCTTGGGATAAGTCACAGTACGTGTGGGTGCTAAGGCTGCTGTGCAAACACTGGCTTATCTGTCTACACTGGTCACTGGGATCATTAATGTCCCCAAGAATTTACCTAGAGAAAGTCACCAGGCGAGGATACATTGATATGAAATCTCTTGCACATTGGTAATATCAGAAGTATTTTTATTTGCATTTCCCCCTGTGGGATTATATTAGAGAGAAAACTTGGTGAGTCTGAAATGTGACCTGCTCGCTCTGCTGAAGGACAAGGTTGACGGAAAGAGGAGGTCTCACCACCAGCACAGAACTGCATCGTACAGGCTCCTGCCAAGGAGATGCCGGGCTTCAGAGGGAGGACAGGGATGGGCCCAAGTGAGTATCATGGATTCCCAACAGGCATGGCTGTTCTCTCTACTTCTGCCCTCTCAAAACTGGCTCTGGTATGCGCTCTTCAGATTGGAGGTTAGCGTGAGGGTGTCTGTCTCTGCCCACGTACAGATAAAACTCTGAAAGTCCTACTCTTCGTTTCGTGGGTGGAGATAGAGTCGCTCCATCTCTAGTTCATCCAATCGAGCCGTGTGGGGTGGCTTAATCCTCATGGTGTCCAGCAGTGACCTTCTGGAAAGCTCGCATGGCAGAAGCGTGCGCTCCTGAGCCCAGGTCCCACCCTCACCACCCACACAAGCAATTCCACCCAGGCACCTCTGCATAGAAGCACCTCCTGGGCTTAATGGCCCGATGCTTCCTCCATCTCACTATGAAAATCTGAAGGAAATGCATCTCACTTTTGTCCACAGTTTTCTCTCTGAGGCAGGAATTCCATGAAGTTTCCCCAAATACGGCGCTGGAGGAATCTCTGAACACTGCCCTGGGAGCCGAGACTTGCCCAGCTCCTAGATCATATGGTCTATAGAAACGCACCTACTATGAACCTCCACCTCACTAGCAGAAGGTCCATAACTTGGAGGGCCCAAGGCTGGAGTTGCTGGCGTGGGCAGGCTGCTCTTTCCTGCCTAAGCTTATCAAAGGGGCATCACTGGAACATTTAACTGAGAAGTTTTTGGTGCACTGAAGGGCTCTCCCTCCATACATTACAAAAGTGTTATTACCCCTGATGTTTACCAAAAAAATTGCCATGACGAACAACAAAAAATGTTTCCATCCACTTCAAATATCTAGCAGAGGAGAGAGCTACCACTGCTAACAGCAAGAAGAAGTCACAGAAGAAGCCAGAGGAGCGGTCACACCCTCTGGAAACCCAAGGCCTTTCCCATAGTCACACAGTGGAGAAATGAGAACCAACTGCTTAGCATCATGGTTGCTTGACAGAAGGTAACAGTGGGGGACCATCAGGCTAATCAAAAGCTCAAAGAGAAAGAGGGAGAGAATGGTTTGGACAGATAGACTTCAGAATCTCTACAATATTTCTGAGAACCTAGTAAGTCATGCAAAGCCAGAGCAGTGTTCATGTTTAAGAAAGAAATGAAATTTGTCTATACTCTCGCTTTTAACTAATATTGAGTCTCTTCCTAGGCTGGAAGCGAAGGCTAAGGCAGAGTTATAACCTGCTGGGTGTGAGAAGTGTTCCTCATATGCACATGACGTCTCTCAGCAGAGTGGTAGACTTGCTGGTTTCAGTGATCTGTGAACATCTCTCTCCTGTAATTAACTAATCACCAAACACAACTCGGTGAACACATATGGGAAGCACTTGAATAATCCAGACATACAGAACTGGTAAAGAAAAGGGACTAAACCAGCGTGAATAAGCCAGCCAACCCGCTAAACAACAACAACAAATGACCCTGCAGGTGGTGGGGATTGAATCTCTAGAGTTGAAACTTAGAATACTTTAAATGTTCAATTTTCTACACAAGCTACGAGACTTGCAAAGAAACAAAGAAGTAGAGATTAAGCATGAGAAGAGGCAGCAAATGAAGTCTGCCCTGGCGAAGCCCAGACACTGGACACAGTGCACCGGGCATTTTCAATATGTCCAGAGAGCCGAAGCCCACCTGTCTGAATAAGTATAGAATAATGCCTTACTACACAGAGAATATAAGAAGTAATATAAGTTGCAAACAAGGAAACAAATAGAAATTCCAGAGTTGAAAACTACAATGACTGAAATAAAAATTTCATTAGAGCAGCTGTCCAGTAGATTTGAAAAGGTATGAATTTTAAGAACATCAATTGGCACTCACTAGTCTCAGAACTCTGAAGAGAAGTGAACAGTGCCACAGAGACCTGTGAGTACCACCGAGCACATGAGCACAGCCATGAGGGCACTCACAGCGGAGGCGGAAAAGGGGCCAAAAGTTTATTTCGATAAGTAATGGCCCAAGACTTCCCTGCTTCAGGGAACATTAGTGTAAACATCCCAAAACTCAGTGGATTCCAGGTATAAAACTCAAAGACACCTACAGCTTGACACATCATTTCAAGGTTGCTGAAAGTCAAGACCAGAGAGAGCCTCTGCTTTCTGCGGTATCAGAGAAGCAGCTACTCCTCCTGTACATGGGATTAATAAGAAGGTTAATAGCTGGGTAGAACCCAGGGGCATTCTACCTCTGAATTATACCCCAGCCCTATTTTTTATTCTTTATTTGGAAACAAGGTCTCACCAAGTGCAGAGGGCCTCTAAGTAGCTGAGGCTGTCCACAAACCCACTATCCCCTGCCGTAGCCTTCCACGTACTGGGATTACAAGCGTGAGCCAAACACACCCAGCTAATAGCTGATTTTTTACTAAAAACCATGGACTCTAGAAGGCAGTAAGATGACATTCTCAGGGCCGGGCGTGGTAGCGCACGCTTGTAATCCCAGCGCTTGGGAGGCGGAGATAGGAGGATCGCGCAGGTTCGAAGCCAGCCGCATGTGCTGGCTTAAGAGACCCTGTTTCCAAATAAAAAAAGTACAGGAATAGGTCTAAGAGTGTAGCCTGGAGGTAGAAGGGTTTCCAGAAACCCCAGTAACACCAAAAAAAAAAAAAAAAAATGACATTCTCAGAAGATTATCCACCAACAGTTCTATATTCTAAAGGAAAATATTTCAAAAATGAAGGAGAAATAGACATTTTTAAATCGAAAAAAGCTGAAAAAATTATTGTTGAAAAATATGATCTATAATAAATAGTATAATGTGATTCTTCTGGATAAAATGAACATATTTTACACAGTACACAAAAATCCATGAGAGGAAAATATTGTACACACACAAACTGAATGTTTATGCAGCCTTATATGTTGGAATCCCAACCCCCAAATGTGATGGTGTTAAGTCGTGTGGATAGAGCCCTCATAAGTGGAATAATGCCTTTATGAAGGGGACCCCAGAGACTCTCTTTCTGCCATGTGAGGGCACATGAGGAGTTCTCTGCAACCCAGAAGAAGGTCCTCATCACAACTCCAGCACACTGGGGGATCTCATCCTCTTCAGAATGGTGAGGTAGAAATAAGCTTGTGTTGTTCATAGGTCCATCAGTGGTGGTTTCTTGTAACAGCCAAATAGAGTCAAAAAGTTCATTTTTCCTGTTCCTCTTATTTTAGTCAAGCAAAGCTGTCTGAAGGAAAATTATACATCTGTGTTGATAAATATGCCGTTACAGAGTTGTGACACTTGTGACACAGACCGGTATCTCAGAGACGCAAATACAGGATAAAGGGGAGAGGAGTGGAGATACTGGGAACCAAGCTTTTAATACTATCAGGGTTAAGTTGATATCAACTCAGCTACATTGTTATAAATTAACATGTGACGTGTGATCCCCGATGAAACACACACACATGCATACACACGCACGCACACACACACACACACACACACACACACACACACTTGCAAATACTAAGACAAATCCAAGGATATAAAAATATCTCCTTACCACAATAAAAAAGAAAATGATAAGCCAAAAGATAAAAACTGCCAGGGGTGATCCTAACTTAGTAGTAAAATTTACAATTAAAAGGCAGAATATAGAATGCGTTAAATTAAAAAATCACTTTGTAATCCTTCTTTATATTAAAGCCTCAATATGTAAAAGACAAAATAAGGGACGCTATAGGAGAAATATAAGAGATCAAGAATTATACTGGGAGAACTTAACGTCACACTAACTGATTGAAGAAATGAGCAAAATCAGTGTTTAGAAGATCTGGACAGCAGGATTGATCAACGTGCTCCGGGTACACGCAGCACCGCGGCTAGTGACTGCCGAATGCGTGTTCCTTTGCAGTTCCACAAGGCAGCTACAAAACTGGCCACATCCTGGGCCATAAAACAAGATTCCGACAATCTCAAAGCCTGAAATCACCCCAGTCCAAATCTGACTGCAGTGGAGGAGAGCCAGCCATCAAAACCAGGAAAAAGAGTCAGGAAATACCCACACGTTTAAAATTAAACTGCACTTCTGAAGAGCGGCAGTGTCAGGAAACAAAGCATAATGTCATTGAGAAAGTATTCTGAGGCAAGTGAAAATAAAGGTATTCCATCAAAACTTGGTAATACAACAAGAGGCTCCTATAGGGAAAAGCCGTGATATTAAATACATTTTCATAATTTTTGTATCAAGATATTGGAAAAATGAAAGCAAAATCAAAATATGAATTTTAAGTCATGAAATGCAACTGAGAACAGATAGAGATCATTATCAGTACAAAAGGTCAGTTTGAACTGGAAAAAATAAACACTTGGTGCAACATTGGAAGGAGAACGAGAGAGGGGCCGCCGAGCCCTGGAGTGAGAAGTCCAGAAGCGCCCCAGAGCCACAGACACTAACAAGACGACTGCGGGGACTGTAAGCAATGCCTGGCAACGGACTTAAAACTAAGCAAAACAGCTAAAGTACCAGAAAGGCACAACTTTCCAAAAGAAACTCAAGACAAAATTAAAACATTCCAAGAGTCCTGGATTTGCTATGAAATTAAAAACATTATAAAAACTCTCCCAACTACAATGATCTCTAGTTCCAGAGAACTTTCTCAGCTAATGCTTGGGTGCACAAAAAGGGATAAGTTACCACTGCAAAATTCAGTCTATTTCAAGATGAGAAGGCTGAATTTAACATTTGGAACTCAATCTGTATATTGCACATTACTTTAAAACAAAGGAGAAAATTTATATAACATCTTGCAAGATGTGAAGATATGTGAGCTATTTATCATCTTTTTATATGAATTCTGAAAATATGCTAAATAAGCTTTAGAGGGGAACTATCTAAAAATGACAAATGGTGCATAGTTGATGCGCTCAGGCTATGTCGTATGTAAGGGTGGGATACTGAAACCTCTCTCCTGATATGAGAAACAAGAACCCACACAGGTAGTGAAATGACATGTAAAAGAATTGGAAAAGGAGAAAAAATATTCTTGTTTGCTGATGACATGAACATATGTATAAATAATCCCAAAGAATCCAAAATTAGATTAAAGTGCTAGGTACAAACCCATGAAAGACCAATGGTATTCGTGTACGCTGTCAACAGGCAGGACACACACACAATCCATTGCTTCCCCGTATAAACCTTTGTGTGTGTTTGTAAGGTCAAAATCCAGACAGTGGAATGGGATAAGATGCTTGTGACATTTTTTCGCAACCCAGTGCTCCTATCGAGGACATAAGATACTGCTGAAATCACTGAAATGGTGAAGGTGTGCTCAGCCCTGCAGGAGACAGATGGCTGTCTTGGGCAGGAGGAAGGATCTCTGTGGGAGGGAAGGATGCCCATTTGGGGGCAGCGGTGCCTGGGGGCTCACCTGGGCTAGCTCTGCGGAGGAGGCAGGACCTGGGTTCACGCCTGACGTCTGTGTTCTGGTTTCTAAAGGGATGTCCTCCGTCACGCCTTATCTTGCACGCTCAGGGATACTTGTATTAGAAGCATCCTTCTCACCCGGGACCACGGTGCCTGTCCACAGAATGCGCTCCCTGGCTGGAGTTCTGAATTCTGCAACCTACTCGGAAGGCACATCTTTCTTTCATTCTTTATTGAAACTGCCCAAATGTGCAACCAGCCTAAAAGAGCATCATAATGGTTCTGCCTGAGATGGGCTGGGGCTGCGGGGGTAATAAACCGAGCTATGGTGACTACGCATGACTCATTGTTGCCGCATTCTAAGAGACTAGAAGATGGCACAGCGCCCGTCTCCTCACACTCCTTCTTTCTCTTCATTTCTTTAGCCCCACCATGTTGGGTTCGGATAGAGCAACCAAAACCTTTCCAGGCAACTTGCTCTCTGAACAGTCAGCTGACATGGCAGCCCAGCCATTACTTATCAACCTGCCATTAAAGTTTAATAGGGGTTATTAATTATTGAGGAATTAATGTCGAGCCCCAGCTGCGTGCCCCAGTTCCCTTCAGAAGGGCCGGTGTGTCCCTTGCAGCAGGGCTCCGGAGCGAGCAGTTGCTCCACCTCCCCGCACAGCCTTGGTTTCTAAAGCAGAAAAGGAAACAAACCCAAATTACTCATGTTGAAAACAAAGGCCGACAGGAGCCATAAATTCTCAGGATGCTCCATTAGGAATAAGGGAAAGGAAGATGTCTAAAGTCAGCTTTCGTCAGGGGGAATTGTCAGGGGAGCACCCCGTGTGAACCCGCTTGCTGTGTCCTGTTCTGAGGACAGATGTCTCCTGGGCCTAAGCCTCCTTCGTGGGGTGCCCGCGTGGCTGACAGCAATATTTAGATGTCCATTGTCATCGCCAGTTCCCTCCCTGGCCCCAAAATGAAATAAATACCATTGCTTCCCCAAATAGGAACACCTCTTCTTAAATAATCCATAGCTCCTGCTGCTCACTGCCTCTGCTCAGAGGAGGCCTTCCCCGCCGCCGTTAGGAGCAGGGCTAAGGACTAAGGAGGGTGACCTGCTGGTTTCTGCTCTCAAGGCTGCTCCTCAGTGAAATTTAATTTCATCTACTTAAAACGTACTAGTTATTAGATACAAGAAGACGTGCGGTTATGAAGCAGAAGTTGGCACCAGCGCCTCTTGATCCTTGCAGAGAAGACGGTCACTGCCCCGGCATTCCCACCACCTTCTGGCAGGGTTGAGTTTTCCTGTGGAGCTCGGCTTCTGCCCTGGGGCCGGGGGAGGGCAGCCTCGCAGGACACCTGAGAAGAAGTGTCGCAGGGTCAAGGTGTGGCGCCTCGGACTGCAAATGTGACGCGACTTTGTTTTTAAACACCTGGCCTGGGCTAGCAGAGTTTAAAGACATGCACATCTTCCTTCATCTTGGTGATGATGAGTCAAACATATTAAGATTTAAGACCTGAATTCAGATGAAAAGAATGCTGAAGCTTTTTCCTGAACCCAACTGGTTCTGTTCAACTAACAGCAAAAGGAGGACAGGTGCAGGGCACTGCCTGTAATCCCAGTGCTCGGGAGGCTGAGGCACAAGGTCTCAGGTTTGAGGCCGGCAGGAGGTTACACGGCGAAGCCCTGTTCAAAACGAAAAAATAAAACAGTGCTGGCAGTGTGGCTCAGAGGTAAAATGCCTCTGGGTTTAGTCCTCACTGACAGAATAAACAAATAAATTAACGAATAAGGAGGAGAGGTAATGAAGCCAGTCGGCTTGGTCGTTGAATTGTGCCCCTGTGCTGTGGGATTACCAGTGCGCAGCTGAAACCCGCCTCCTGCCCGCCACTCTGGAGCTGAGAGACTGCTTCCACGCACCCAGCTGTGCCCCGGATACTGTGTATACCATGCAGGAGTGGCTGCTCGGGCACAAGATGGCAGTCATGACGACAGAAGCGATGGCCCTGTGTGGCTCCCACACTGATCCACAGCGCGGGGAGGAAGCCTCCTGCTCCCCCGCTCCCTGAGAGCAGCCAGCGGCTGGACACAGCCTTTCCAGCAGCCTCTCTCGGGCCGCGGTCTTCAGGGAGTGTGTGGGGGTGACGGTCGTGTTGGGGAAGGTCTAGGAGCGCCATTCCTGGAGGAGTTGGATACTTTAAAGCATAGGATGGAGCTGAAGGCAACACCACAGCTAGATACGGCTCTGAGTGTATGCCAGAGCACACATGACTGTGTGCACACGGAAATGTGTGTGTTGGTGTGTGTGCCTGTGCATGAGTATACATGCCTCTGTGTGTTCTGCATGGGAATGTGTACGCAAGTTTGTGTATATACCTGTGTTAGGACACATGTGTGTGCATGGGAGTAGGTGCCTTGTGAGGTGTGTACATGAGCATACCTTCACACATACTGTGAGTCTTGTTGGATCATGAGTCCACCCTGTGCCTGTTTTAATTTGTACGTGTGTTGCGTGTGCATCTGTTGGTGTATTTGTGTTAGTGCCTGCCTGAGAGCATTTACATACAAGGGTGTGGCTGTCAGCTTCCATGCACACACTTGCTTGTGTGTCCTGTACAGTGCCCTGTGTGGGCGTGCTGCGGTGCGTGTGTCTGTGTGTTCCTTTGTGTTGTTGGAGAGGCAGCCCTGAGCTGAAGGTGAGCGTGTGGCATCCAGTCCCGGGTTCTGCCGCGCCTCAGTTTCCCCGTTTGTAAATTAGCGGTGCTCTTAGGGTTACTATGAGACTAAATGAGCTTTGTACGCACGGAGTTGAGGAGCGTGCCCGTAGAGGGGCTGGGCTCACTGGTGTGTTACTACTGCGGTGCTGACGGTGTGGTTGAGCGTTACAAGTGCCCCGGTTGGCCTGTTCATGCAGTTGTCTTGGCTTCCAGGCCAGCAGCCGGCCCCTCCAGAGTGGGTGACAGATGGCAGGCTTCACTGCTGAGGGAGGAGGGCGTTGAACCACGGTCTATTACAGAGGCTTCTGCCCTTGGTTTACTAGAGAAAGACTGGACGGTGCTTCTTTGGCTCTGCCCAGCCCACACCTGCGACTCCCACAGCCAGCACCTCGTTAGATCCCCATGCTAGCTGATATGATTATGATGACGCTCGGAGCGTACGTGGAGTATGTGTCACTCCAAGACGTGTGCGGTTAGAATTACAATTCCACCCTCACCTATCAGGATTTGTTAGGTGAAATTAGTAACGAAGAAAAATGATGAACTGGGATGTAATTCTTTCTAAAAAACATCTCCACCACCACTCCTATTTAATTATTTAAAAAATATTTAAATGCCATTGAAAAATTACCATATAATTTTAAAATTCTATCCATAGGATGGCATTTGTACACGTTTACTAAGCTTCAAGCACCATTTGGAATAGTCAATACTTGGGCTTTTCTGAGGTGTTTAGTTTTCAAAACAGTCTAGCCTATGCATGCCATTCTAATCAAAGTATAATAATTGTAAGATCGGAATCAGCTGTCATTTATTTATTGGCCATTTGTATCTCTTTTGTGAAGTGTCTATTCAGTTCAGTTGCCCATTTCTTGATTGGGTTGTTTGTTTTGCTAGTGCAGAGTCTTTTGAGCTCTTTGTATATTCTGAATATTAGCCCCCTATCAGATTGGTGGCTGGTAAATATCTTCTCCCATTCTGTGGGCTTCCTCTTTAGGTTCTTGGTGGTTTCCTTTGATGAGAAGAAACTTTTTAGTTTGATGCCATCCCACTTGTTAATTCTTGCTTTAATTTCCTGAGCTTTGGAGGTCTTACTGAGAAATTTACTACCTGTGCCTATATGTTGTATTGATGAGCCTATGCCCTCCTCTAATAACTTCACAGTCTCTGATCTAATTTCTAAGTCTTTGATCCATCTTGAGTTGATTCCTGTGCATGGTGAGAGGCAAGGATTCAGTTCCATCTTTCTACAAATGGATAGCCAGTTCTCCCAGCACCATTTGTTGAAATGGCTGTCTTTTCTCCAACATACAAGTTTGGCCCCTTTGTCAAAGATCAATTGACTGTAGGTATGTGGGTTTGTTTCTGTATCTTCTATTCTGTTCCACTGCTCAGTCTGCCTGTTGTTGTGCCAGTACCATGCTGTGTTTACTACTGTTGCTCTGTAGTATGATTTGAAGTCTGGGACTGTGATGCCTCCTGCCTGGTTTTTATTGCTGAGAAGTGCTTTGGCTCTTCTGGGTCTTTCCTTTCTCCATATAAAATTCATGACTGATTTTTCTAGATCTCTGAAGAATGTCGTTGCCATCAGGAAGATGCAAATCAAATCAGAGTGGCAAGTATAAAGAAACGAAACAACAACAAATGCTGGCGAGGATGTGGAGAAAGAGGAACTCTTTTACACCATTGATGGGAGTGCAAACTAGTTCAGCCACTATGGAGATCAGTGTGGAGATTTCTTAGAAAACTGGGAATGGATCCACCATATGATCCGGCTCTACCACTCCTGGGTATTTGTCCAAAAGGGTTGAAATCAGAGAACTACAGCAACATCTGCATACCCATGTTCATAGCAACAATTCACAATAGCCAAATGTGGAACCAACTCAGGTCTCCATCAACAGATGAATGGATCGCAAAATTATGGGAAATACACACAATGGAATTCTACTCAGCAATAAAGAAGAACAAAATCATGTCATTCGCAAGAAGATGGAAAGACCTGGAGAACATTATGTTAAGTGAGATCAGCCAGGCACAGAAAGAGGAGGGACATATGTTTTCTCTAATATGCTCAAACTAGGGAGTATTAGGGAAACCAGAGGGACTCCAGATAATGGAGGGGAAACCTCAGCAAAGCCAGAAAGGAAGGGGAGGGGAGGAAGAGGCTGAGGTTGATCAATGAAAGAGCTACATCCGAATATGTGTAAAAATATAAATATAGCATGGTTAACCTGGACATTCATTGTTCAGACCAAGCATAGTCTGAATGTATGCCATTTTCAATATGTTCCACATAAAAATTAAAAAATAAATTACAAAAAAGAATCAGCTGTCAGAGGACTGATGCTACTGCTGCTGGTGAGGCTGTTTCGCAGGGGTCGCTCGGGAGCAGGAGCCCAGACACCTGTGAAGGAGGTGCGGGCCAGCCTGGTCCTGCTGGGGAGGCACCTGGCCTTCGTAAGCCTGACGTAGGAGAAGCTGGACTTACTGGGAACCGAGGATGGAAGATAGTTCTCTCCTGATGAAACACAGGTGGAAGGGCCTGGCGGGGGCGTCCTGGTCATTTCCTTCATGTGTCTGCCCACCATCACCTCAGGTAAACTCTGGAGTCTGTGCCAAACCCATCATTCTCAGCCCTGCTGATCGCACCAGTGAAGAACCTGGTCCGGGAAGGATGACAAAGCGGTGTCGCCTGTGCTTCCTCAGATCTTGCTGCTATCTCAGAGCAGCTGCTATCCAGAGTCCTATCCTCGCCTCCCCCTAGGTAGGGGTTAGGGTTGATTCTTCCTGCCCAGCGAAGCAGGACGTGCTCAGCTCATGGTGGTGAGCAGGCTCTGAGCTTTCCTTGCTGTCCTTGGGGCCACAGCACGTTCTCCTCTCTCTGGGCTTGCAGTATGCTTGCTCTGCGCCATCAGACACATGCCCAGAATGTAAAGAGGTGGCTGAGAAGACAGACTTGGCCTGGAAATGAGGGTCTCTAGAGGCCAGAAGGGCAGGGGAGCGATGGTCCTGCGAGGTGCCACATGCTGGTACCTGTCAGGAGGCACAGCACAGCTCTGGGGGCCAGCAGATGCTGTGGGGTCTGTGCCTGGGAACACAGGCCCCTGTGGAAAGAGGATCTGGGGAGCAAGAATGTGGATACGGATGTGCAGAAGGCCTGGGAGCCAGAGGAAACCCTTCGGCCAATGCAAGTCCATCAGGGAGACAGATGCAGCTCCTGGAAGTGTCCAGCCAGGGCAGACACAGAGGTAGCCCCACCTGGGCAAAGGACCAGGATCCCTACGAGGCTGAGGTACTGGGGCAGTTATCATATAAAACATGATGTTTACTGTTAATTAAAAAAGTATCTCTATAGTTTTGGAGTCAGGTCTAGTATTTCATATATTCTCAGGACTTAGGAGGGATGGACATTTTATACATTAGTGTTCTATGGAATTTTGAAAGAACATTCAGGAACAATTGGGGTACTATGGTACTATACTTACATTTTCCTCTTTGTCCCTATTTTCAATTAGAAACACACTTTTATTCTTTCTACCAACCTGGATGGCTGTGGACTGAACTGTGATCTCTGGAATTCATACGCTGAGGTCCTAACGCACAGTGGGAGGGACGTGGAGTTGGGGCTTCAGAGCTAAGCAGGCACTGGGGAGGCCATGGGTGGGCCCTCAGGATTTGACCTCATGAGAGGGCTTCTCTCTCTGCCATGGGGAGGGGCGCCCTCCCTAGAACCACCCTACTGGCCCCCATCTCAGCCCCCAGTCTCCAGAGCTGCGAGAACTCAATTTCTATTTCTTAAGCCACCCAGTCCATGATACTGAGTTAACACAGTGCTAGTGCATCTGTGACTATTATGTTCCGGTTTATTTACAGTTGTTTTACTGGACCCACAAAGGTCAATCATTTGAATGGATTTTAGAGGATGCATTCAGAATTTTCAACATGATATTTGTATGGTACTAGGGATCGAACCTAAGGGTATTCTACTTCTGAGTTACACTCACAGCCCTATTTTATTTTTTGTTTTAAAACAGGATCTAACTAAGTTACCAGATGCTGTCCTTGAACCTGCAATCCTCCTGTCTCTACCTCCCAAGTGCTGCGATCAGAGGCGGGTGCCTCCAGTCCCGGCAATGGGGGCACAATGGAGACATCCATCAGCACCATAAACATACAACGCTGCTGAAATATTTTCATTTCAGCATAGCATTAAAACACACACAACAAACTCACATAGCATGTAAGAATTTCTAAATGATATCATAATGAAAGAATGAGATTATATCAGGTAGAAAATAACAAAGCGTAGGAGGGATTCACGCTTTACGGCAGAGACCTGCAGCTGCAGACCCCCCGCCACGCGCCTGCGACTCGCACGTTCCTGGCTGGAGCCCGACTGCGGGACGCGATCTGAACGCGGGAGGCCCACGGGCATAGCGTGCGACTCCCCGCTCCTGCCACACGGGGATCAAACCTCCTGGATGCCTGGCCAAGGGTCTGTTGCCTTTCATTAGCACACACTAGCTGTCCTGTTAAGTCTGAATTAAGTCCTGTGAAGCTGGTCATGAGGAGGTTTAACTGCAGACATTTGCAATGTAGTCGTTTGCGTTTTCAACGCTGTCCGGGCCTAGTCCTTCCATGATGCTGGAGGCCTGGAGGCTCCTCGTCCCTCAGACCAACGTGTGTGTGTGTGTGTGTGTGTGTGTGTGTGTGTGTGTGTGTGTGTGTGTTTAAAGACCCTGTGGCAAATGCTTCCACAGGTAGAATACAATTTAAGAAGCGCACAGTGGAATGACATCTTGTGAAGTTCTGTAGTTTGTTAACTTCACGGACTTTCAGACCAGGAGGTGCCTGGTGGGTGAGGCGGGGTGTCGGGAGAGGGGAGTTCTGGATACAGGCTCAGTGTGTTCAGACTTCTTTCCCAGCCCCCTTTTTTGAATTTCCTTCAAAAGTTCCTTTGAGACTAAGTATTTTCTAAAAGTCTCTCAGTTCTGAAAACGTGATGATAAAATAATAATTAAACCACAAGTTTCACAGTTAATTGCACATCAAAATCTAAACATGCGCAGTCTTCGGTGCACTGCTACGACGAGAGGCCCAAGCCGTCCCAAAGGATGCCCTTCCTCACTGTTCTGTATCTTTCTTAGATACGGGGTTTCTTCGAGGATGGGCAAAACCGCCCGGGTCTGGGGTGCAGGCCCCGACTGCGCAGCCAACAAGATGAGGTGGATCTCAGGAGGGGCTCAAATCATGGTGGTGCCCCCAGAAATGCCAGGCACCTGTCCCAGAATCCACCAGGATGGACGGGGAGGTGGTGGCAGACACGGCCATCTCCTGCCTCCACCCTGGCGGGGTAACCATGGCTGTCCTCCAGGCTTGTCAGAAGACTTTCTGCAGCCTCTTGGGGAGACACACTGAGAAACCCCATTGGTCTAGCCTGCAGTGGACCCAGGGAGCAGGGACCCCAGTCTCTAGGGCAAATGGTGGCACCAAGAGCAAAGACCAAGCATGCCGGTGCCGAATCCCATGGTCAGCAGCGCCTGCGCCAGCTCCCTGCAGGGTTTCACTCATCCTCAGAGAGCTAGTGCAGGACCCTGCCCCTGAACTGCTGCCCTGCATTTTCATGAGCTCATGGAAGACCTCTCCTGACAAGAGCCAGGGCGGTGCCTTGTGGGGATGGGGTGGCTTGGATCTCATGTTTGAGTTGGGCAAAGGAGCCCAGGACTGAGCCAACAAGCCAGGGGGCCAGGAGCTCGCCACACCAGGCGCCACACCTGCCTTTTGTGATTCCTCCAAACTGAGCCAAAGAACCTTCTGCCGACTGGTAACATCATCCTTCATGGACAGCCGCTCCCCAGGCGACTGAGGACAGAGATGGAACAGCATGGAACTGGACACACAGACAGGCGGAGGGGCTTCTGCAAAGCCCTGAGTGGCTTACCCTTCCAGATCAGGGTCTGGTCTGTGGCCAGCACATGAGCTCATGGGCACACCAGGGCAGCAGGTGCCGCTGGACTTGAAGAAGGCCACTCTCGGTAAGAGCATTAGTTCCTGATGGCTAATTTGCAGTCCAAGGCTTCTCTAAAACTGTATCGACTCTTGAATAATGGCCAAAAACGACCCAGGGAGAGATAAGAAGATGCAGCCCACATTTATTTTTCCAATTAAATTATGTTACCTGCAGGAAGTGACCAGTGTGCTTTACGAAGGAGATGACTTTAATTGGATAAATAATTATATAAATAATTCTAATTTACAAATGGTTGTCTTAATGTATATTACCCCCAAAGATAGTCTGTAGTAATGAGTTAAGATGCATCACTCTCTACGAGGTTCCAGATTCTAGCCATGCACTCCTCCCCTCGGCCCTGTGCTGAGGCAGCTGGGAGATTGGCTGCTCTAAGGTCTCCAGGTAGAGGCCATGGGGTCTGGCCTGTGGCCAGAGGGACCACCCCCGCCAAGTAGCATGGATGGCCTGCCTCCTCACCTCTCTGGCTCCAGCAGAAAACTTGTAAACTGGGAGACAGCTGGTTTCCTGAAATCTATCACAGCAAGAGCTTCTAATTATTGTTTTAGTAATTTGATTTTCTTTTTAAAAGTGTCCAGTTTGTATGGCTTTCTTAGTTGCTTCTTTTTTCTGTCATTTAGTTCTTTTGTATATATGTATGTATGTATGTATGTATTGTGAGTTGCTGAAAGATCTTTGTCCATTTTTCCACCAAAATATTAGTTTCATATAGATATATACATATATGGAACTACATATATACTTACACACACTGTGTCTGTGCTCCTAGAGGCTGTGTGATACCAGGCAGATGTATGGATAGACAGAACACACTCAGATTCCATCTCTCTTCTCCAAAAATGCATTGGCTACCTTGTCTCTGGAGGGAGAACATATGAGATATTAGACTGTTAGATACTGTACTTGTTCTTAGTTATTTTAGTAAGTATTTCTACAGCGAGTGATTTCAGTAGAATAAGACACACATTCATCTTTGGCTTTGTAGTTTTTACTTTGGTGCTATGCTTAGGAGAATCTTTTTTCAGAAGGTGAGTGTAAATAATAACGTGAACACTCAGTTATTTCCATCTTCTGGTTCCCACTGTCCATTACAAAACAAAAGCATTTTGCCAGGTACAGTGGCACACACCTGTAATTCCAGTACTTGAGAGGCTGAGACGGGAGGATCACGGGTGCCAAGAAAGCCTCAGCAACTTAGCCAGGCCCTCCAAAACTTAGTGATACTCTTTTTTCAAAATAAATAAAGATAATAGGGCTGGGGGTGCAGCTCAGAAGTAGAATGCCCCTGAGTTCAATCCCCAGTAACACACACACACACACACACACACACACACACACACACACACACACAATGTAAAACATTTTAAAATAATTTTTATATTGCAAATGTGCTAAAATGACATAACTTGAATTTGTCGGATTAAATAAAAGTAATATAAAATATTTTTACCTGTTTTGTTTTGTTTTTAAAATTGAAAACTCTGCATGTGGCTCACTCTGTTTGTTTTGTGCAGCGCTCTTTGAGAGTATTCGGTTCTACATTTTTATATTTCGTTGGAATTTTTTGTTATCATTTTTTCCAGATAGACAATAGCTCAGAGCCTTTTGCTTAAATAGTGGTCCTTCCCTCCGATCTCCCGCTGCCCGGGGCACTCACCTCCTCGCTCCTGGGGCCCAGTGCCTGGGCTCACAGCTTCTTCCTAGAACCCCCCTGGTGTTTTCATTATTGTGACTTTATAAGAAGCTTTGCCAAAGGCAATTTAAAGTGAAAAATTGTTATGTGTTTATCCTTCCTAATACACTTTAGAATAAGGTTGTAATTCTTTGGGGAAATTTAGATAAAAATTTGAGTTGAACTAGCACTTAATTTATAAATTAATTTGTAAAAATGATGCATTAATAATATTAAGAGTTCTATTCATCAGCTTACACATGTCCTTTTACAAAGTATGTGCGTTATGAAAGGAATATTTTCATCACATGGATCTGTATTTTTCCTTTACATACACAATGTACAAGTATACACATCTTCTTCCATATGTTTTATGTATCTGCCGATATATACTCTAGCATGTACATTTTGCATGTACTTATCCTAACAAATCACCCCTTTTATTAGTTATAATTTTTTTCAGTTAGGTCTTTTGAATTCCCAGGTACACATTTTTATTCACTTCAAATACTGACATTATTGTCTCCTATTGACATTATTCATAAGTTATACATTTTTCTTACCTTATCACATTGGCTTGAACTGACAGGATAATTATATTATTAATTGTGCAATCATTTTTTTGTTCTTTAGATTCACATAAGATTCTTTTGTTTTAACACTAAATCTGGCCTTAGCTATTAGTTTCAAATGAAAATATTTAAGAATTATTAAGAGATTCTAACTTTTATTTATGCATTACTAAGAATTTTTAATAACTAATATTTCTTCAAAATATACTGTTAGCATCTGACTAAATGATTTTGCCTTTCTTGTTAATATGAGGACTTTTTGTGGCATTGGGGATGGAACCCAGGGGCATTCTACCTCTGAGCTACACACCAGCCCTATATTTTATTCTTTATTTTGAAACAGGGTCTCATTGAGTTACAGAGGGCCTCACTAAGTTGTAGCTGAGACTGTCTTTGAATCCTCCTGTTCCAGTCTCCCAAATGCTGGGATTACAAGCATCACCACCATGCCTGGCTAATATGAGGACTTTTAAAAATAGATTTACCAATACATACCTCTGCATTCCTAGAACAGAATCAACTTATAAACGATGTATCATACATCTAGCATGCTCTTAATAATGCAAACTTCATATCAAAGCTGTATAAAGTAAATGCACATGCTATAAATTTTGAATTCACAAGAGTGAGAGGACACTCTTAGAACCTCCCTGTGGAGCTGAGTGTACCATGACCCCGAGCAAGGTCAACTAGTGGGCTAATAAGGGGTGACCTCGTGGCCCTGGACACCCCTGGGGTTGGGAGAGGGCGCTCTACACATGCTGCCTCTCCCTTCCTCAGCTTCATTTTTGTCTTTTGGGGATCCTATAACAAAACGGCACAGACCAGGTGTCTTCTAAACAACAGAAACGCCTCCTCAGGGCTCTGGAAGCCAGGAAGTGCAAGGTCAGCTGTGGGCACATTCCCTATCTGCTGAGTCTCCTCCTGGGTCAGATACATGGCTTTCCTCTGCCGTGTGTGTGTGTGTGTGTGTGTGTGTGTGTGTGTGTGTGTGTAGTACTGGGGATTGAACCCAGAGGCGTTTTTCCTCTGAGCTACATCCCTTGCCCTATTTTACTCTTTATTTTGAAATAGGATCTCCCTAGGTTGCTGAGGCTGGCCTTGAACCTGCCATCTTCCTGTCTCCCCCGCCCAACTACTGAGATCGCAGGGGTGTGCCACCACACCCAGCTTTTCCTCTAGCTCTAAGTTTTCTCTCTTTATAGAGGTCTATGCTTATTTTCTTTCTCTAAGCAAAAGGACCTTATTTTTTAATTGTAAACCTTATAGTCCAAACTTTAGTCCTGTTTTTCAAGAGGCAGTTATTTTAACATATTTCAAAATTTTTTCTGCTAGTCTTTTATTTTTCTTAAGGCCCCAGGATATAAAAAAGAGAGGAAAGTGGTATCATTTATACAAATTAAGTTATATTGAATATGTTCAAATCTATGTTAATGTTTAGCAAAAATCAACCAATCAGAAAACAGAGATGTCTTGACGTGTGCAGGTTTTTTTTTAATTAGGGTTTTTACTTGGACTTATATTTGTCTTTTGTCTCATTTTCATGGCAATTTCCTCAACTTGTACAGAATCAAGAATCTCTTGACTTAACGACAAGAATCATGGGGAGCTGATGGCGACTTCTTTCATTGCTTGACTTGTAGATTTCAGTTGTGCTTTGGTTAAACCAAAGCAGAAGCTTGGAAATGAAAAGGTCCTGCTGCTCTGACTGGAGTCACCTGAAAGCCCGGTGGTGTCAAACCGCTGCCTGTGCTTCCTATGCACGTGGCTTGGAGGGAGTCCACGAACCAGCTGTGCGTTTCCACCGTCCAAATCTTCATTCGTCCCTGTACAGTATCCATCACCTGTAGCCTAAAGAGTGTCCCAACGTCATGTTAGTAAATCTCAGATGCCTTCGTGTTGACCTTGCTCCACTGTTTACACAGTTTCAAAACAAGAATCTCTTGTTCTTTCTTTCCTAAAAGCCCCCTTTCCTTTCTCTCCTGACCCAAGGCAGGGGTCCGAGTTTTACAGCATTTTGACCCTGAGGTGTCCGGTTGTGTGATTTCAGCTTGTGAGAGGTGACGCAAGGCACCGAGAGCCCGCTGCACTGTCTGGGATGTGGCGTGGTTTCTGCCGGACGAGGAGGGTTCACAGGATATGCTTGCGATTCCACATTAGCAGACAATTCAAGTTTTGATTTAAAAATGGCCAGCGTAGAATCACAGCACTCCTCACTGAACGGCTATCTCCAAATGTGCATACGGACAGGAAGGTGACCACAGCGCTGGCCACTCCTCGGGGCTCCCAGTGGGCTCTATTTTCTGACAATGCCTTGGCTCAGAGTTTAAAACGCTCTTCTCAGGGAGAGAGCAGGATCAAGTGTGTTTGTGGAGCCAGAGGGCCCTGGGCTTCTCCAAGCTACAGAGAAGAGACATTGATGGATGAGACTGAGTTTCAGTGCTGCCCCTCCTGGGATATTTGAATGTTAGCTGAATTACTCTCTAATCTGTGATTACAGGCACTGTGGACAACTAATACCAGACTATGGGTTGGCCTAACTGTCCTGTGTTTCTCCAGTGGTATCCCAGCAAAGGAGTCTCGTCCGTCACATTAGAACTGGTTTGCCACTTAAATCATCTAGGACTCTAAATTTCTTTTGTGTTTAATTGAAAATCTGTTTTAGTCATATAGTTGTATGGTTGACACATAGGGCACTTATAACCTTCTTCACTCCTGTCTGTACAGACTTGGAAATATCATGGCGAAAGTCACTTCAGTGAACAATTAGAGTCATTGAGAAAGTCTCAGACTTCAGAAACTTCGCTGGCAGATCATGGACTACAGTTCGAGGGTCATTATTCTAGCCATGCAGTAAATACAGAAAAACGAAACAAAACAGAAAACATACAATCATTGGAACCAGCCAAATTACATAGACGGGGTACAATTCTAGCACAACAGAAGATGCAAATGTTGTCTGTCTTTTCGAGCACAGCTTCTCCTGCAGCCCTAAGTAAGCTTGAATGACAGCTTCAAGCAAGCATGAGAAGGGTGTTCAGCGGCTCAACTCACCAAACCAGTTGGAGGCTAGTGGCCTGAGGAGGGCCTCCCCAGATGGTTTTGGGTGACCACTGGTGGACTTGGCCATACAGAAACTCCACACTGTCTGCGCCTGCGTCCTCATCCTCGTGGCCCATCCAGAACAGACAATGAGCACCTCCTCCAACTCCCTCCCGGCCTCCGAGGCCACAGCGCACACTCCTGGGAGGACCCCTCATGAAACTCTCAGAGCTGGGCGAGAAAAGCCCAGACACCACCAGTGGGTTCTAGAAGCTCCCCCACCCCATTGCCCACCATTTTGCTGGTCCATTTGGCAGTCCCATGAGTGGATCCTGGGATTCAAGCTCACTGTTACTTGGTGACAGCCTGAGCAGTCGTCAACTCATTTTCCTCTGTGAAGTCGTCTACACCGGGGGCCTGTGTTCCCAGCTAGAGTGCAGGGGTGTGCTCACTTCTCTTTACAGGTATGGATGGGAGGCTGGCACCGTGCCCTTTAAGGGGAATCATAGTTATGTGACACACTTAGGCCAATACAATGTGAGTAAAGAGGCCTGTGTCACTTCGGGGGAGAGGTGTTTAATGGCCGGTGCCTGCTGTCCAGCCCACAGCACATTTCTGTCGTATGAGAACTGCTCAGCCTGCAGTGTTTTGTTATAGCGGCACAGAAGGATGAATACGCCTGTGTGGATGATGAGGATGTCGGGAAGACTTCTGCATCAATTCCTAGCAAGGCACCAACTAATTCCCACAGCGTGTCCTGGGGTCTCGAGACTTACGTCGTCTGAGTAGACCTGACCCGGGACACAACGGAGCCCCACACCCCTGAGGAGCCATCGGCACCTCTGTCTCCACTTGGGTCCGCTAGGCGCACAGCACTCCTCAGTGCAGGAGCGCCTCAGTGCTCTTTCCTGGCCTGCAGGTGGGCTCCCCAGAACGGAGGCGCACTTGGCCTGTATCCTTCTAAATCTATTCTTAACTTCAACCTTGTTTCCAGGTAGAGTCTGAAACACCGATGAGGCGCGTATCGCTGTCAACTCTGCAGGGCACCCAGGCTTGCCCGAAATGCCGGAGTGTTGGCTTCTGTGAGGTCACTTTCAGCCAATCAGAGGAGACGAGGCGCTGGAGGAGGCATCTCATGATGCAGGTGTGCGTGCTCAGGTGGCGAGCCTGCAGCTCGGCGCCTCACCTCTGGGCGGGAGGCCGTGCCCGGGCCTCCAGCCACGCTCCGCCGGGTTGCTGACAAGATGGAGGGCTGGCTTGAGCGAGCGCCGAGCCCGCGCCACCAAAGGAGCAGCCACGGCTGACGGGGCCATGAAAAACGACCGGGAGAGGAGGCTGTAAGGAAAATTTGCCAAATTAGCTTTTGGTTTTATTTGACAATATTCAAATAAATGAATCGGAAGGCATTTATAATGCCTTCAAAACTGCTCCGTCTCGGCGTCTCCGCTTACGCTCTGATATGTCACACTCACTGGTATTAAATCCTCTGTATCATAGTGACAGAGAAAAATGTGTACTTATAGTGCAACTATTATAATGCAAATCGCCGGCGAGGTCAGCGAGGCTGTGAAATCTAAGCTCTTATGAAGGCTCAGTCCTCCCCACTACACTTCTCTTTAGCCCTCCAATCGACTCGCTCTTCACGATAGTCCAAGAGATGATGAGATTTTCCCAAAATATGGTGCAAAAGAAATGATATTATATGTGGCTTATTATTAACAAATTCAGGGGCACCTACTTAGCTATGCTTATGCAGGAGACAAAGACGAGAAGACCTAGGCGTTTCTATACTCCCCAGAGCCACTGGTCTCCTTACTCTGGAGTTAGATTTTTGCTGAATGAACAGTTTCTTCCTGGGGCAAGAAGATTGAATTAAGAAGGATAAAAAAAAGATATGGGCCATTACAATACGATGTTCTGTTTAAATAGAAGCAATAAGCAAGTGCAGTCCACTCTTGAAACAGAGCATTTAAAGGGAAAAAGAAATAAACATTGAGGCACACTTCCCGTGCCTTTTGCCTGACATCTGACTACCTCGCTGTTGGATTTTGGAAGCGCACTGCAAAGCTTTCTTAGGTAGCAAGTTCCCTGTCACCTTGTTTCCCTCAGTTACTACTGCTGGCCCTCTGGATGTTTGTCCAGTGCCAAGGAAACTTTAAAGTTAGATGCACATTGTTTGGCAACCAGTGGAGAGAGAGCTTTGGGGATCCCTGGGATTTGCACAGCTGCGCTGAGCACTGACTCCACGTGTCCCTGGGGCGAGCTGAGCTGCAGGCTGTGCACCAACCCACCTGGCACCTCCTCCTCCAGGTCAGGGCTCCTCAGGCCTGCACACAGCTCAGCAAGGAGTTTCCACAACCAGGTTTTCCCTGGGCTGAGAGAGGAGGTGCGGCTTGGCCAGCAGCCCAGTGTCCTGTGCAGGCAGACAGCTGTGCCAGACGCTCCGCCCCAGACCCACTGTCCTGCTGCACAAGAGCCCCACGGCCATCCACCGATCCAAGGGCCTTCCCAAGCCCATCTGTGTGTCTCTAGCTCACTTTAGTCTGTAGAATCTCCCCTCAGGGGGGAATAGGAAGTATCTTTGGAAAACATGAAGAGGTGAGTTGGGGTTGGGTATTTTTCAAGCCTCAGAAACTTCAGATCATTAGTTTTACATGGCAGGTTTTCAGGGGTGAGAGTAGGTATTTGTCTTCCTCTCTGTTAGAGATGATTGCTTCCCAGGACTATACTCTATCCCGCTCTGCTCTGTGGCTCCTGCATGGAATAAGAGTGGGTATTTCAAGCTGGGAGTGGTGGTGCACGCTGGTAATCTCAGTACTTGGGAGGCTGAGACAGATCAGGTTCACGGCCAGCCTCAGCTACTTGTGAAGACCTCTGAAACCTAGTGAGACCCTGGGTTTTGTTTTGTGTTGTCTTGTTTTTTGGTGGTACTGGGGTTCCTGGAAGCCCTTCTACCTCTGGGCTACACTCCCAGACCTATTTTTTAAATATATTTTTATTTGGAAACAGGGTCTCTTAAACCAGCGCGGCTGGCTTTGAACCCGCGCTATCCTCCTGTCTCTGCCTCCCAAGCGCAGGGATTACAAGCGTGTGCCACCACGCCCGGCCAAGACCCTGTTTTAAAATAAAGAATAAACTAGGCCTGGGGGTGTAGCTCGGAGATAGGATGCCCCTGGGTTCAATCCCCAGTGCTACAAAAAAAAGTGGCTATTTCAAAAAGAGTCAAAGGTTTCATCTGGGCAGGGTCTGCACCTCATAGCAACGCCCCCAGAATGCCCGGTGCCTCTCCCACAGCTCTGGATTCACCGGCAGTATTTACAAAGACCGGGTCTGTATATTGCTTTCTCTGGCCACCCGTGGGAGCCTCCCAGGCTTTTCTTGTTTTCCAATGTAAAATTCCAGACAGCAATGACCAGTCCAAATAAATCAGGAAAGATGGCCGGCTGTGGTACATCCTTCTCCTGGTGACTGCCCAGTTCTGCAAACCCTGGCATGCTGGCATATCACCACATAATAAGTTCAGTTGCACCAATACTTAGTAGAGAAAGAAGGAGGAGGCCTCCTACCCTCCCTGCAGCTGGAGAACATGGCTAGCTTCTCTGTTGGTGGTCGCCCGATGGAGCTGCCTGCAGCTAAGCCCAGTGGTGGGAGCAGCAGGCGTCTGCACTGGCAGAGCTGTGCCTAGTGGTTAGGCATGGCTGCTGGCTCTCTTCTGGGTCCTCCATCGTTTGACTCGCCTGAGGCCTGAGGGTACTGACAGCTTCTTGCTCCTACAAGTTGGATGGGTTCCCTTCTTTGTTACTCCACATTCTGACCCAAAACAAGTGTGCATTTCTCTAATTAAAACTCCAGGTACTATGCCCCTCCATGACATTCCAGAGACTCTGGGCCACGAGCATGATGAGCCACATGTAGGGATCTCCCAGGGTAGCTGGAGGCACCAGGGTGGGCAGCAGCAGGGCCTGAGACCTGGGGCACGCTCAGCCAGCCCACGCTGCCATTAAGGGCATGCAACCGCTCCACCCTCCAAAGCTCCAGGCCGCAGGAAGAGCCTCGATGCGGCCACTGGCCTTCTCCACAGCCCACATCTGACTGGCCAGGGTGCAACCACCTCACCCACCCAGGCTGTGGGCATGGCTCCTGAGCACTGGGACGGGCACTTGGCTTCTCTGTTCAGAGTGGACCTTCCCTTCCTTAGACCTGCACTGCAGCCTTTTCCTCTAGAACCCTGGGGACGTGCCCTCCAGGGACAGCCTCGCCGACAAGGAAGAGAAGCCCCAGGATGGCCATGCAGGCCACGGCCGCCGGCCGACCTCTACCAGGCCGACCTCTACCAGGACAGCCTCAGTCAAGGCAGCAGGATGCCGCAGGTCACGGGCAGCCGCCCTGCCCCAGGTCTAGGGGAGAAGCGTGTGGCCCTATAATCCCCCCGGCGGAACAGAAAATTCAACAGGTTTAATAAATGACTGCAGTAGAGTAAATTAATAAGTGGGATGAAAGAATAAGGAAACGGAGAACAAAGATAAATTGCAAAACCAACAATAATCATATTCTAACAATATGCATTTTAACTGTGATTTGTAGACAAACTCGGGTTTTCAATCAGAAAGAGAAGAAGAACGACGTATGAAAAATGTGTAATCTTTGCCCAAGAGACAAAAGATTACAGCGTATTAATCACTGTCTCATGTAAGTCAGTATAAATCTGTAAATGGAGACCGGGTTTTAGTTCTTCTTCTTATAATTGAGTTTATTTCCATGAAAGTCGAACTCGGGTGCAGTCTGCGGGTGTGTGACAGAGGTGGGCATTGGACGCCATGCTTCACTCTCTCGAGCATTCCGAGCTCCTGGCTACCCACAAGCCCGGCGAGCAGAGCGTTGCCACCGGGGCCCGGACCTGAGGCCCTCCCAGAACGTGGGCTTTGTGTGCTGAGTCCTGGTCCCTCGACCTCCTCTCTGCCCTGCTGCCCACCTGGATGGCAGCACACTCCCCTCTGCCTCGCAGACCCCCCAGCACTCCTGGGCATGGGCTGCTGGGCTTGTCTCACCTGCCCCATGAAGCTTAGACAGTCAGCTCCAAGCATGGCACCATGGACCTCATCATCCTACTTCGTGCATTTTAAGCCAGTGTCCTCATCCTAACCGACCACAGAGCCCAGACAGATGCTACAGAAAAGAGGTTGATGTCCCTCTTATGACCAGTTATGCGATTCCTGCCAGATCCACCTTTCCATCTGTGTGTTCCACTGGGTGACACTGCGCCAGCTCCTAAGTGCCCAGTCACTTTCCTTCTTTTCCTTCCCCAGGGTTTCCAGCATGTTCTTTGGTCCCCCTCCATCCAGCCCATCTGGCTGGGCCCGCGCTTTCCCCAGAGGCATTGCCCTGTGGCTTGGGGTCTCTTAGAGCTGTGCAGCCCAGATACCCTGCTTTGCTGACCCCACCAAGGACGCAGGAACCAGGGGGTCTTCCGCACCTTCTCTCCCCCCGCCCTCTGGCTCTCAGCCCTGCCCACCAGGCCCCTCAGACGAGGAGCCGGGCTTCAGTGCCTGCTGTATCTGGCCTGTCTTCTGCATCACCAGTTCCCGATGCCTGTAAGCCTTCTGCTCCCATCTGTGGCTGTGCCCCTGGCCCCTCAGTGGAGGCTCCTGTTCTCAGCCACCACTGTCCAGGCACCAGGAGACCTCCCTGCTTCCTGTGCAGAGCTGGGGGCTGGGGGGATTCTGAGATGATAACACCACAATTCACGCGCGTTCACTGCAAATTCAGGGTGATTGCATTTCTAACCCCCCTTGGATTAGTCTTGATTCCTTTCTTTTGTGGTAAAGTTTGCACTTTGTAAGGCACCGGCATAAGTTCCCATCTGCTGTCCTCCAGTGTCTATGAACCAAGCTGGGGACAATGGTATCAATCTCACCTCCACAAAGATGAGCCTTGAAATAGTCCTGTTCTTTTTCTTTGTTTTGTGGTTTGTGTGTGCATGTGTGTTCCTGATAGATGCCAATAGGAATGAACATCGGTTGATCTTTTTAAACTCATCGAAGAGGCCCCCTGATGAGTTCTTAGCTGTTCCTACCTTTTGCCCGCCTCAATTCCCTCTCATCCCCTTGGGCCAGGATGGCAACCCATGGAATTCCAAGGATGGTGTTCCCATCAGCATTCTCACACTGTAATTCAAAGCACTGACGGGTTGGAGAAAAGAAGATTTATTTTCTTACAGTTTCAGCCCTCCGCGTGGACTCGGCACCACGCCCAGGAGATGAGCCACTCTCTCCAGTCTGGCGTTTTGTTTGGTTTTGTTAACACACAATGGCCCCGCTCCGTGCTTGAAGCTCTGGTCTTCTTGGAGAACAGCTGCTCAGAGCTGGAGAGCGTTCCGGGTGGGGACTCGCTGGGAGCCCTGAGCTCTGCCGGTCCTGTTAGGACTTGCCTTTCCCTCCTGGGGGTGACTGGCCATTGTGGTCGCTCTGGGTCATGGATCTCCCTTTCACGTTTGACAGAGAGCTGTGATTTGTTCAGGATTCTTCTTGCCCAGGGCTCCCTCAACGCCCCTCCACTCTGGGACGTGGGATCAGAGACGGCTTATTAAACCAAGAGCTCTGCGCGACCTTGAGAATCCCTTGCTCGGAGCCGTCTCTGGCACGCCTCGCCATGGGCCTGGCGTCATCTGCGAGGTTAATTGAAAGACTGTCCCAGATGAGACTCCCATTGGCCACACCACGGGCATCTTTGCAGGAAAGAATTCAAGAAAATGGAAATAGCATTTGACGGAACATAAAGGCGGATCGTTGGCAGACTCGCAAGGCGGTGCGGCTGGGCCGCCAAGCCCAGGTGTGACACGCATGGAGGGAGGCAAAGCTCAGAGGCTGAACCCTGCCAGCAGGGGCAAAGGGCCCTGCGTGGCAAAGGGGAGCCTTCCAGGCAGAGAGCACAGGGGACTGGGCCCTGCGCTCCTCAGCCTGGGCCCAGGCTGGGCATCAGCGGGAATGCATCTAGGGTGGACGTTCTGCCATCCGAGTGCAGCCGGCCACTTCCCGGAAGGACTTGTGTCCTTCTGCAGCTGGCATGGACGCCTAGGCCTGTGTGGCCAACAAGGCCCTGACGCTCCCACGAAGAGGCGGGCATCCCTGGCTGGTGGGCACCACTGAAAGGCACAGTTTCCCAGAGAGCTCCATAGAAGGTGTCAGGGCCTGTGGTACCCTGGCGCGATCCATTTTTGATAGGGTGAGTCATTCGTGGTTCTTTGAAAGCAGGAATCTCTGGTCAGCTCCCCTTCCGCCCTGAAGTAGAGCAGGAGCCCACCCCTGGGCACAGGCGGCGTGCCCGGCCTCTGCTTGGGTCTTCCTGCCACAGGGACACAGACAGCCTCCAGCTACACACACAGCTTCTCAGAAATCTGTGTTATCAAGACGTGTTTTAGGTGCTGCCGAGCTTAAAATGATCAAGCTCGGGATGGTTTCACCATCTGATGACCCACGCGTCCTGAGCTGGCATCTGCGCCAGGCCGACGCTGAGCTGAGTTGCACTTTGCAGATGACTCTAACAGGCTTGGATTGGTGCGCCTTTGTTAAGTTCATAGAGGTACTACTGAGGCACAGAAATGGCAACTATTTAACATGCACAGCTGGGCACACTTGGACCTATGCCAACACTCCTGACACCATGGCCTTCATCGGAGCCGCCAGGTCTGTCAGCTCCAAAAACGTCCTCCTGCTTGTGTGTGAGACACTCGTTCTGAGCAAGTGCATCGGAAGTCAAGAATGGTGAATCTTCGGCACCTTGAGTTCTGGTTCATGGTGCATACAGTCACAGGCGGGTGCTTCTGGAGCCTTAAAACCGGGAGGTTCAGTGCATCTGGAGCCTGGGAGAGTCAGGCCCAGCTGTGACCTAATGCCCCAATGAGAATCCTGGGCCCTGGGGATGGACAAAGGCCCCAGCCCCTCTCAGTGATTCCTGGGGTCAGGGGTTTCCACTCTGCTATGACCAGGAAACAGATCTGTAACGTGTGGCAGCTGCAGGTAATTTAGGTTACAGGATGTGTCCTGACTGGGCAGGGTCAGCATATGTCTAGTTTTTTTTTTTTTTCCTTTATGGATGCCACGAAGAAATATGTGAGCTTCTTCTAATTTAGGCCATTTAAATTTAGCTAATTTTATGGCTCTCATTTGGTTTGTGAAATAAAAACAGAGCATCCTTCCTCAGTGTGATGCTATGTAAGCTAATTAACTGGAGTTAAGCATATGGAAAATAAAAGTGTCGATAAATATGCTAGTGGCACATAAATCTCCACCAGTTAGCAAGCGCCATCTCCACGTCGAGGGCCTTGCTCCCTGCTGGTGCTAGGTCGTTGCTCTGAGTGTTTTCTTCCTGCCTAATTGTGGAGGGGAGACAGTGAATGGCTCTGAGCTTGGGAAGAGGCAGGTTTCCACTGCTCGGCACTGGCCGCTCCAGTGGGGACCTTCCCAGCTCCCTGAGCCCCAGTCTTGCAGCACGGGAGCCCCTGAAGCTTGCTGTGGGTGAGGAAGAAGGGGCAAACTGCAGGCCGGGGCTCTCCCTCCCTCCATGACTATGTTGCAAACACAGGGATCACATGTGCTCTATGAAAAAGGGTCGTGCATATCAGGACAATGGGGGCATCCTAAGCCCAGAGCTGAGCTCCATCCAGCACCACGCCAGCTCGGCGTGGCTTCTCACCTACCTTCAGGAAAGGAGGATTCCAAGGAGCTGCATGTCCCTCCAGGGCCCTCTGCTCCCCACAGAGCCTCTGAGGGCTCTGCAGAACTCTGCTTCACCCCAGAACCCAGGTTGCCTCCCCTCTGCCCACAGGGTCTTCCCTCCTCCCTGGGGACACAAGCTCTCATGAGCGCGGCCCACCTCTGCTCCCGGGCACCTTCCTTCTAGTCCATGAGCCCTCCTCCCAACCCGGAACCCTTGTGGGAATGTGGCCATTATGTGTGAGCTTTGGAGTCCATTCTCTTAAGGACCAGTTTTCTGGGCCTCCACCTGGCTGGTGGGTCTCCTTCCAAATGAACCCAATTGCCCTGACACTCTAGGCGAGTTGGCTGATGGCCCTGAAAAAAGATTTTGTTTTCCAGGATAAAAAAGTATATTACATAGTGCTAATGTATTTCCCACCAAATCCAAGTTCTGCAGAGACCCACCTTGCACATCTGGGAGGGAAGCCGCCCCCAGCGCGGCCCAGGATTGACCCTGTAGGAGCCAGAGTCTCAGCCTCATCTGCTCGTGGACACATCCTGCTCCGCAGCACTGCGTGAGGACAGCGGCCCTAGCACATCGCCGGCTCCTGGGGCTGAGGGCACAGGCAGCTGTGGGTAGCCAGCAGGGTATGTGGGGACCGGCTCCCAGAGCTTGGTGGACGCAGCAGCTGCCTGTCCCAGCATTCTGAAAGCTCCTTTCTCTGCTTCTCAGAAGTGAAGAAAGAAGCCGTGTGCACGGCGCGCACACGGGGTCATGACAGCCACGCGGGGACTTTGCAGGATGTCTAACAACAAACCAACTATGAGGCAAGTAGGAAAGAAAAGGTTTAGGGAAAAGAAACTCGTTCTTCCATGTATCTTTCCCAGTGGCTCTCAGGCAGCAGACCCACCTCCTGGTCCTTCTGTGCACACCGCGGTACCTCCCCGCCCAGCCTCCTCTCCTCCCGACCTCTGGTGTCTTTCCAGGCTGCAGCTCCTGCATGGATGAAACAGATGACTTTCTGGGCCTGCTCCTGCTCACAGCAGGCAGGAGCAACAGTGACTGATTAGTTGAAACATGAGGATTAATGGGTATTTATATTTCATTAAATTTTATGCTCACTGGAGAATAATGTATCACTCGCAGATATTGAAACATATGTCAACCCTATCCACTTACATATAATTCAATTTGACTTAAATGCATTGATCAAATTTTATTAAAGTCCAATACGTCTTCCAAAAAGGCCGCTAACGCGGGACTGTCCCTTCAGAGTCTCCGATGAAGGAGGGCGATTGCGCCGTGATTCTGCCATTCACCGACCTGGACGCAGTGTCTCAGGCTGGGCCTTGCCATAGTGGCCCGAGTGGATGGAGCCAGTCCAAATGGGGGCGGCGTGTCTGTAAACATCTTCCAGGAGCAAGTTGCAGTGATGGAGGACCACACGCACCTGCTCACAAAACACAGCTTGGAACCTCCAGGCACTGCTGGTGCTGGTGATGGGTACATGGGTGCAGCCGGCCCAGCCTGGGCGCAGCCCTGCAGCGCTTTACCTGGCTTCCTGCACACTTGATTCCCGCAGCCCTGGAAGGGAGGCAGCTGCGGGTTCACGGATTATGTTAGAGCCTCATAGCCAATATCCATATTGGATGTTCTTTATTTTTAAATGTTCACGTGGGATGTTTTTATTTCTATGTTAAAATGCTCGCTTTCTGATTATCAACACACTATGCTTAGGTTGAGAGCATATACACATATATTTAATAGATTTCCAAAATAAATCGCAATTGTTAAAATATCATTGCCTGGGTGTTTTACACATTATAAACATGAGCCAAGCCTGGTGTGGTGGTGCACACTTGTAATCCCCACACTTGGGAGGTTGAGACAGGATCAATCACACAGGTTCGAAGCCAGCCTCAGCTACTTAGTGAGGCTCTCAGCAACTTAGTGAGACCCTGTTTCCAAATAAAGTATAAAATACGGCTGGGGTATAGCCAGGAGGTAGAAAGCCCCTGGGTTCTACCCCCAGTACCACCAAAAAAAAAAAAAAAAAGAGAGCTAAAATATACACAGAAACCAATAATGAAGATGACTAATTTTCCTTAACATCTATTCTAAAAACTAAAATATGGACGTAGTTTCCACATAGTAAGATTAACTTCCTGAAAGATACTTTCTGAGCTAGACATGGGAAATCCCAGTACTTGGGATACTGAGACAGGAGGATCACAGGTTTGAGGTAAGCCTCAGCAACTTAGTGAGAACCTGTATAAAAAAATAAATAAGACTTCTGGAAAGATGGCGACCGAGAAAAGCAGGGCTTAAGAGCCCCGCTAACAACCAATCTCCATTACCACAAAATCAGCGCCTTTCATAGCCAGAAAACACCATCACCAGAGAAACAAAAAAATCACCAGGCTCCAGAGAGAAAGCGGACTGAGAACAGAGCTCAGAGCCACAGAGGAGATAACCGGCCTCATGCCCGAGGACGCGGCGGCAGCGCCATA
The DNA here is from genome assembly GCF_963383645.1 of Muscardinus avellanarius. Taxonomy (NCBI): domain Eukaryota; kingdom Metazoa; phylum Chordata; class Mammalia; order Rodentia; family Gliridae; genus Muscardinus; species Muscardinus avellanarius. The sequence goes on from NC_137786.1 coordinate 1,622,560, forward strand.
CTGCCGGCGGCAGCGGCAAATTCACCGGACGGCTACAGCAAGCCAAGGTGAACCGCTGCGGAACAGCCAGGCGGGATTTCTCGCCGCAGGTAAAATCTAAAGCTCCCAGTGGCTGAGCTCAGCACAAGCCGCAGGGATTCAGAGTGGAAATCAAAATCAAGAAGAAATACACCAGCCTCACGGCCAAGGGTGTAGCAGCGGCGTCATATTGCCACCGGCAGCAGCAGCAGCAGCAGAGAATTCACCGAATCCAGTACAGCTACATCTGCGTACTCAAGAACAGTGAGTCAAATTGCGGGCCACAGAGGAGAAATCCCAGTACTGTACTCCCTGGGACTTGACCCAGTGGGGGAGGGGCGGTGGCAGAGATATCACACCATAGGAGAACGTGCAACCTGGCACCCCCCACAGTCTAAAGCAGCCTCTATCGACTCTCTGGGTCGGAGACTCTGTGATACAACCCAGCAAAGGAGTAGTGGGGTCTGAGTTACTACTGACTTGAGATCCAGAACACCTTAAGTGAAGTCATAGTGACCCAAGGGAAGAACCCAGAGAAGGCACAAACTTCTGAAATCATGGGAAAGAGGAATAATACTGGCGCAATGAATGCCCACAACCCCACAACATCAGAACCCAATAAAACAGAAAATCAGAGATTTCTGGAAGATCAAATCAGGAAAATAACTGTAGAAATAATAGAGGTGCTTCGAAAAGAACTCAGAGAGAGCCAAAAAGAGATAAAGGATGCAATTAATGAAGTAAAGGCCTCAATTCAAAGCACAAACAACTGATTAGACCACATGGAGAACAGAATCTCGCTCTTAGAAGATGATCATTCCAAAAATGAATGCATAGTTTCTAATCTTGGAAAAAATATCCAACAGCAGGAATCTGACATTGAAGAAATATGGGCCTATTTTAAGAGAGCTAACCTAAGAATAATTGGAATAGAGGAGGGAAAAGAAAGTGAAACCAAAGGGATCAACAATCTCTTCAAGGAAGTAATAGCAGAAAATTTTCCAAACATAGAGCAAGAGGTTGATACACAGGTCCAGGAAACTTAGAGAACTCCCTTTAGACAGGATCGGAGAAGAGGATCCCCACGCCACATCATTGTCAAAATGACCAATGTGGAAGCCAAGCAGAGAATCTTAAAGGCAACAAAAACAAAGGGCCAAGTGACATTCAGAGGCAAACCAATTAGAATCACTCCAGACTTCCCAAACCAAGTCATGAGAGCCAGAAGGGCTTGGAGTAACATATTCTAAGCTCTGAAAGAAAACAACTTCCAGCCAAAAATTTCCTACCCAGCAAAACTTTCTATCAAATTAGATGGAGAAATAAGAAGCTTCCATGAAAAACAGAAACTGAAGGAATTTATGTCTTCAAAACCAGCACTAGAGAAAATACTCAGAGATTAACTACAAAAAAGAAATAGGTAACACACACCAGAACCAGAGAAACAAGAGTTTCCATCCAACAGTCAACTAAGATGGGTTATCTGTGGAGATTCATTACTTATGTTAGTCTTTTACCTATCTCTAAATGGTATTGTTTGCCTTTATTGTTGTTAATTTTTAGGATTTCTAGTTGGAATATTAATATACCTTCAGACATAGCATTTGGAAATATTTTATCCCATTCTATTAGGAACTGTTAACTCTGTTTACATTGTCTTTGGATATACAATTTTTTTTTTTTAGGGAGTTTGTATACTCTTCTGTTGCCTGTGCCATTGAAATCATATCCAAGAAATCACTGCCAATTTCAATGTTGTGAGGTTTTATGACCCAGATTTTCTCCTAAAAGTTTATAGTCTTAAGATTTATATTTAGGTCTTTTATCTATTTTGAGTTAATACTTGTATATGGGATTAGGTAAGGGTCCAATTTTATTCTTTTCCATGTAATTATTATTTTTCAACAATATTTAGTTAAAAGATTATTATTTCCACCACCAAATGTTCGTGGAAACCTTGTCAAAAATAACTTGACAATATAGGGAAGAATTTAGCTCTAGGCTTTTATTTAACTCCAATGGTTTATATATCTGCCTTTAGAATAGTACTACACTGTTTCAATTATTGTAGCTTTATATGGTTTGAAATCAGAAAATATATATCTTCTAGCTTTGTTCTTTTTCAAGATCGTTTTGGGTACCTAGAGTCCATATTCCATATTAGGATAGATTTTTTTTCTGAAAAATAGATATATAAATATATGATAGTTTCACCTAAAAAAATAGAAAAAAAAAATTCTCTGGTAAGAAAGAAAGTAAAAAGAAATATTGAAATGTTATCTTTAAGTCATCAAAAGCTTGGCCTCAGACAAATGAAACTTTTATGTGAGATTATCATTTTTAATTTTGGATAAATTGCTATAATACTAGATGTCAACCACTAAGCCAAGCATGGGAGGGAGGGATGGGGAGGGAATGGGGTGGGGATCGGGTGGGGGCTGACTGGGCGATGTGTGCATGTATGTCTACAAAAGTTTGTATCCCACTATGATGTATGAATACAGTGCACCAATAAAAAAAAATAATATTAATATTAAAAAATATATAAAAATAAATAAATAAATAAAAAGTCAGGCTGGGGGTATAGTTCAGAGGCAGAACACCCTTGGATTCAACCTCTAGTACTACCAAAAAATAAAAATAAAAAGGTGCTCTGTGTATGTTTCTTTGAAACCCGCTCTGAGTCCTGAGTGAGGCGGCAGGGAGATGGTAGCCGCAGCCTTCTGAGGACAGCGTGGGGCTCGTCTTCTCCTGGGCGTGGCCATCGCATGGCGCTCCCCAGTCACAGAGGCCTCCTCTGCAGACCAGGCCACGTCACGTGGTGTGCACATCTGCAAGTGGGAAATACCAGCCAGTCATCAGTCAACTAGGAGTCGGCTCTGGTCCCCATACATGGCTCCCCACGGCACTGACACCCATGGAGACCATCGGCCTGGCCCCCTGTTCTAGAAGCATGGTTAGATGAGAGGTGGGCCAGAGGGGCCATCTGCTCCCCAAGCAAGATCTGACGCAGTGAGGGACGGTTGCTGAGACCCCAGTCCCCTCAGACTTCCTGTGCTCAGAGGTCACCGGGAGGAGGCTCTCAGTCTCCTCACAGACCCGCGTCTGTCCACGGGAGACTGAGGACAGCAGGCTTGGAGAAATGCTCCTGGAGTGCCACCGACACCTGGCCGAGGGGCCGGCTGGCTCCCACATCCTGTGTCTCCTGGACCCCAGTCCCCAGCCTGCTGCGGTGGCCGGTTGGGATCCTGGGCAGGGAAGGCGGCTGCTCACAGCCTCCCTGTTCACATTCCCTGAACATTAGTCTCACGCACCTGCCAACCCTGGAGACCAAGACCAAGGGCACGCGAGGCCCACCAGGCCCTGTGCCTCTGCGCCCTGCACCCTGCTCTGCTCCGTGGGGTTTTCCTTGGGAAACACAGTGGCCCCTGAGTGCAGCACAGTCTTTCCTGTGCTAATTAAGCTGATAGCTAGTTTTCCTTTACCTCCTAACTGCGCTGCAGTATCCAAAAGCTGGATACTCCATTTTTCTCTCTGTCTGGAGATGCCCTCTCGCTCACTGTTTACACCTGATTCCTTTGAAGTTGCCCCGCGTAGGATCACAGCTCCAAGCCTTCTCGGTCTCCGACACTTGAGTGAGGCCTTCGTTTATCTTTTACATGAGCCGAGTTTGGATCCACTCACACAGGAACCCAGGCATGGGAGCCACCCCGGAGTAATAGCCTCCAAATTACATAGGTAAGCCAAATGAAATCAGTTCATTTGCTACACAAGAGCCTTCAGTGCGGTCTTGGGCATCGAGAATATGCTCTATACACTGGGCTGTCCAGCAAAGCCAGTTCTTCTAGAAACACCCGCTATGGACGTGCACGGGTGTGCCTTAAGATGCGCCAAATCCAAGGTCCTGGAAGAGGAATTGATGATACCTAGGATGAAGGTCGGCGGTCAAGCTCCTCTCTCCGCTTGACACATGAAAACCCGTCAGGCTGGGTCTGCAGGTGTGCCAAGAAGTGCCACAGACAATCGCTGGGCGGTGTGGAGAGGTCTGTCTGGGGAAGGCTGTGCCGAGCTGGCTTGGCGCTGGTGCTCAGGACCAGCCAGGAGCAGGCAGGGCCTCTCCTGCACACGCATGCACCCCCGTCCCAGCTGCATCCAGCCTGAGTGCCACGTCGTCCACATCTTTGTACCTGTCGGTGATCTCACCGTTTTAAAAGGCTCCGAGCTCAGTGTTGACGTGAGGTCCAGTGTTTCAAAGTGCAGCGTGACTGTGACAGCCTCATGGAGAAATACGTGTGTGCCATGAATTTCCTTCAGGCCCGAGCGATGGGGGCGTGGGCTGGAGACCAGCGCCAGTGATCAATGCTACACATCAGCAAGGTGTTATTGAGCAGAGCCACATGTGGGCCCGGGCACGTGCTGGTGACGTGGCCACGGCCATGGCCAGCCCACCCGAGTGCCCTAGGAGCGGCACCCGCGGTGTTGGGAGACTTTCCAGGACGTGGCATGTAGGTAGGAGAGTCACTGTCCTCGGCGTCTGAACCTGGCCTGTTGGAGAACGCACACTCGCCCCAGTTAGTGGTGGATGAGAAGGTCACGGGCATTCTTTCTCACGCTTGGCTGCACAGTAAATTAACTAGGAATCTTTTAAAAAGTGAAAGAGAATCACAGACAGTTGCTGAGATGCACCACTTCCCCCTCTGGTCTGCTTAGTGAGAAGTCTAGGGGCATGCACCGGCCCTCTAAAGATCCCTAATGACTCTCACAGGCAGTCAGGGTGGAAATAGCCATGGAACTATTTTTACCTGGAATATTTTCCCAGAAACAAACAAAATCAAAACCAGGGTGCGCTAAAAATGACCAGAAGCCCCACCTCCCTCACAGAAGCGTGAAGTTACCTACAGGTTCCTCCAACCCCTGAGCCCAAATCAAAGGGGATTTCAACCCATGATGGGTGCCCGGCACTGGCCAGGATCCCACAGGTGCAGCCATGCAGTGGGGTGCCCTGGTCAAGAGCTCCCTCGGATCCTGGACTCTCACCCACCCACCCGCACCCAGTGCTCTCTGTGTGACTCAGAGAATCACCCAGCCCTGGCAGAGACCTGGTCTCCTAGTCTGGAGCATAAAGGCATTAACTGTTCACCCTCCAGGAAACTTGTGTGCGACTCAAGAGCAAAAGTGTATGGCCTTTAAGCCCCGGGCCTGGAGAATCTTTGCTGGATTTTGAGGGATGTGAGAATTTCAACATCATCGTCATCGTCATCATCAGTATCATCATCGTCATCGTCATCGTCATCATCAACATTGTCATCATCATCGTCATCATCATCATCAACATCATCGTCGTCATCATCATCATCAGTATCATCATTGTCATCATCATCAACGTTGTCATCATCATCATCATCATCATCGTCATCATCGTCATCATCAGTATCATCATCGTCATCGTCATCATTTTCATCAACATTGTCATCATCATCGTCATCATCATCATCAACATCATCATCATCGTCATCGTCATCATCGGTATCATCATTGTCATCATCATCAACGTTGTCATCATCATCGTCATCATCATCATCTCATCATCATCATCATCGTCATTATCATCATTGTCATTGTCATCATCATCATCGTCATCAACATTGTCATCATCATCAACGTTGTCATCATCATCATCATCTCATCATCATCATCATCCTCGTCATTGTCATCATCATCATCAACATCATATCATCATCATCTCATAATCATCATCATCATCATCGTCATCGTCATCATCATCATCGTCATCATCGTCATCATCGTCATCAACATTGTCATCATCATCATCATCATTGTCATTGTCATCATCATCGTCATCATCGTCATCAACATTGTCATCATCATCATCATCATTATCATCATCGTCATCATCAACATCATCGTCATCATCATCATGATCATCATTATCATTTTTCCCAGTTGAATCCAATGGAAACGACAGAGAGGACGGGTAGTGGTCAAAAGCAGGCTTTGCTGACAGAGCCAGTAAAAACCTGTGGGTGAGGTGTGTGCAGCCACGTGCCCCTCCACGTGGGTCCCCAGATCGGGCGGCTGCTCTGGCTCAGGCTTGGGCTGTAGATGTCTGGAGTCTGCTAATGAGCGATCCAGGGGGGATCACTCCTCCTCTACATTCTCCCCACTTTATGTCTAGCCTTGCCTACCAACCTAGACTTCAAGAAATGAAAAGCTTTATGAGTATACTTTTATAATAAAAAGTCAAACTTAGGGAAAAGCCCAAGATGGTGTTTCATGCCTGTTGTCCCAGTACTTGGTAGGCTGAGACAGGAGGATGGCAATTTTGAGGCAACTTAGCGAGGTCCTCAGCAGAATTCATCAAGACCCTGTTTAAAAAGAAGAAAAAGTGCCAGGCGTGGTGGCGCACACTTGTAATTCCATTATTTGGAAGACTGTGAGACAGGAGGATCGTGGTTTGTGGACAACCTCAGCTATTTAGTGAGACCCTCCGCAACTCAGTAAGATCCTGTATCAAAATAAAGAATAAAAAATAGGGCTGGGTGTATAGCTTGGAGATAGAATACCCTGGATTCCATCCCCAGTACCAAGAAAGAAAGAAAGAAAGAAAGAAAGAAAGAAAGAAAGAAAGAAAGAAAGAGAGAAAGAAAGAGAGAAAGAAAGAGAGAAAGAAAGAGAGAAAGAAAGAAGAAAAAGTGCCTGGAGGTTGTAGTGTAGTTTCGAGGTACAGTGCTCCTCATACCAAATAAATAAGATTTCAATCAACAGCATCTATTTTGTGTCCTAAAACTTCACTGTGGTAGGTTTCCATATTATTTATTTGCATGCAAGCACTAAGTCATTCCTGAGGTGCTGGTCAGCTCTGGCGGAAACTCGGTCCTGCAAAGACAGGCTGTGCCGCCGTCCGCGGGCAGAGCAGCATATGGCTCAGCAGCTGGGGAGCGGCGTGGCGGCTGGTATAAGGAGACCCTCGAACCAGCCGGCAGCATCACAAAGGAGTCCTTCCGCAACAGCCACTATATTAAGTTTATGAATCAATTAATCTTTCAAAGGCAGTGTCCCCCCACACACACACCGGCATCGGGGCACCCCCTGAAGCACAGAGGAAGTTGGGGTGACGTGGGTTAGGGTCCCAGCATCTGGCAGGATGGGCAGCCAGGCTTTCTAGAGGGAAATTAAATCATAAGGAAGCAAGACAAGGTCCCCGCACTGTCATCCGAGACGCCTCTCCTCTCCCGCCCCCAGCCTGGACACTTACTTCCATGTGGTCAGGGAATCCAAGTGGACCTGCAACCCTAACCTGGCCCTAACCTGGACCTAACCCAGCCCTAGGGGCCACAAGAGCAGCACAGGACGGAGGAAGCTCACCGCCGCCCAGGAGTGAGGAGTGAGGAGGTGGGCCCTGCCCATGGGGACTGGGAGGCAGGGCTGGTTCAGCCAGTGCACACCAGCGCCCTCGCTCCGCGAGGGGGGACCCCACAGCTGAAGGCCGAGGCTTTTGTCAGGTTGGATGGGAAGATGGCCGTGCCTGGCCATCCCCCAAGTTGGCAGAACCAGGGACGGGTTTGACTTTCCAGCAAGGCTGCCCAAGGCTTTGCTTTCTATGCAGTATGCTTTCAGATCCCTGCTGATTGTAGCCCCTTTGTCTCTGTGACACATTTTCTCTGAGCCCCCCCCCCTCTCCCTCTCTCTCTCTCTCCCTCCCGTGGCCCTGCTGGGGTCTGTCCAGTGTTCTGCTTGCTGTCTGTTCCTCAGGGCAGAGCAGAGCAGCCTCCAGAAGGTCCAGGGCCTCTGTGTGTCCAGAGCTGGGTTTACCTGAGCAGATGCCGGGCGGGCGGGCATCCCGGTGCTGTCCTTCACGGTCTTGGCTGTTCAGAGCCCGAGCCCTGAGCTCAGAGTATAGGCCTTGAAGAAGCTCTGCCAACCTGCAGAATGAGGTCAGAAACTGTCCTCCTGCCTCTGAAGAGAGCGGCACCTGCAGGAGCCAGGAACTTCGCCTGGCCAGGAAAAGTGTGGACCCTCCTTGTCGACTTTGGAGTAATAGAAATGGCCAACCATCCTTCCCCTGGGGGCCCGGGAGGGAGCTGTGCCTGCCACCTGGTGGGCCTCTGGAGGCTGGGCCAGCAGCATGGAGATCACACAGTGACCAAGTTGGTCTGTGGCCTGCTTAGGGGAGCCCCACTCTCAGGGGACAGGCCTGAGGCCGGCTCCATGCTATAGAATGGGAGTGCAGATCTGAGGACCCAGGGTGTGGGCTAAGCATGACCAGGCAAAAGGTCACTGGGCGTAGAGGCCAGGCGAGGGTGGAGGCCACTGGACCAGGCGAGGGTGGGTGGCCCCTGGGAGGGCCCCACCATGCCACACTCTCAGGCCAGGACCCTCATGCTCTGGAGGAGAGAGGGGAATGCAACTCAGAAATCACGGAATTTCAATGAATGAATTTTCCTATGAAAATAATTCCACCTGGAGGTTTATTTTTTTTTAGGCTTTCCGCCTGACGAGCACAGGGAAGCCAGAAAGCCCAGGGTGGACAGGGGGCACATGGAGCCTTTCACAAGGATGGTGCATGGCAGCATGCTGGAGGGGAGCTGGCAGATCAGAGGCATCTGCCAGCCTTGTTTGTGATAAGCAAAAGTAGCTTTGAGGAGAAAGTCCAGAGGGCGTAGTGCAGTGTGCGTGCAGCACCCGGGGACAGAGCCACTGAAACAGCACCCCACCTTTGAACCAGGTCCTGTCCCGGCCACTGTGACCTGAGTCCTCCCCATGGACTCCACAGTGCCCACACCCCTGGCTCCAACAGCCAGGAGTCAGTTTGAGGGTCTGGTGGGCAGGGCCCGAGGCTGAGGTGTGGCTAGAAGCTGCGGTGCTCCCGGGGGCTCAGGTGCTGCCGCTCACCTGCCTGCCTGGGTAGGGCTGGAAGCCAGGCTCAGTTGACCCCAGCACCCACTTGGATCCCTCAGGCCAGTGCCCTGGGGGAAGCCATATTTCTAAGCTGCACCTCTGGCTGCAAGGGACCCAGGGAGGGGTCTGGGCAGCCTAAGGCCAGCCCCGGAGGTCACGGAAGATCTCTCAGTCCCACTCTCTTGGCCCAGGGTCGTGGCGTGGCTGTGCAGGGTCCGCCTTTCCAAGGAATAGGGTCCTGGGATTTGCCACACCTCCCAGCCTCTGCAGGACTTTGCAGGATGACCGCAGTCTCCTGATGAGATGCAGTGGGTGGCTGGTCACCAGCTGCCCTGGACTCAGCAGGCTACAAGCGCTTCCCTACTCTGAAGTTTTAGCTGCAAATTCAGGGTTCAGGGATGTGATTTTTCTGAGACTAGAAGAGGCCACCTTCTGAACTGATGAACTAACTTGTCCTCTACTATTTCTGAGTTTGGTAGCTGACCTGTGTCCTAGAGGGCGCCTCATCTTGCTGGTTAGAGGTTGGGAACTTGGCCCCAGGTGGAGGTGGGGCCGGAGCTGCACAAGTGCCCAGGGCACAACTGGACCAGGCTCCAGGACCAGGGGCTGGGCTTTGTACGGGTGGATCCCCTGCCTGGGGGACTTGTTTCCACTCTCTGAGGCAGTCAGTGATGCTCGGAGGATAAGCAGGCTGGCTTTGCCCAGGAAGTTGGTGGCGATTTTCAGGGTCCTAACCATCAGATAATCAGGACAGCAGGAAGGCCGTTAGCCTTCGGCCAAACACTACTTCTAAAATATTTAGTTAGAAACTACGCTCCTAAAAGGAACAGCAAAATCCACCAAGACTCCCATGAATAAGTTCCATTCTGTTTGTTTTACATGTTTAAAACAATAGAGGGCAGGAGTTTCATACTGATTTCAAAAAGCTCCTTGAGTATTTTCCCCTTAACTTAAGAATGTTTTCCTATCGATCACATATTTCGCAATGACTTTCAAAAGCACAGTTTGCAGCGGCATTCCTAAAGTGATTTATAATACTATTTTGCAATATTTTACAGAGTTTTGTAGATCATAACAAAAGACTTACTTAAAAACATCCTTTTTACTCTCAACTCCCACCACATTTATTTTTTATTTCTTTTGCTCAGAAAGAAGAAAGTTTGCTTCAAAGCTTTAACTTGTCTCTCCAGAAATACAGATAAATAGAGGTAATAGAGGTGATCTAGATGGGTGGGTGAGTAGATGGTAGCCAGGCAACTGGTTAGATAGATACACAGATAGATGCAGAAGCAGAGAGATGAGAACTCTAACCCCAAATACGTGACCTTGCCTTACAGAATGCAGGGCTGCAAGTGAGAGGGAACTGGAGTTGGGCTACTGATGACACAAGCCATAATCCATTTAGTGATGGGGTAGCTTGTGGTCAACCCCTATGGCCTGCCAGGCCATGCCCCATCTTAATGGCCTCGGCTCCACACATGGGGAGACAAGAATCTTCTCCCTGCTTGGCAGAGAGGTATCACCCAGGGGCCTGGGTACCCCTCGGTGAGTGAGCTTGGCAGGTGCCTAAGAAGGCCCGGCCTGCATCGGGGTGACACAGCCCCCCGAGCCGGTCTCCACCTAAGACGCGGTGCCTGGCCAGGAGGCACTTCAATGGCCCCCCCTCACCAATTCGTTCCTGTTTTCTCATGGAGGGCTTCTCGGGGCAGTATAGCGGGTGTCCAGGAGCCGTGAGTCCTGAGTGTGGGTAAGCACCTGTGTGTCAGCTAGTGATAGCCTGCCCTGGCCTCCAGCCACTGGCTGCAAGGCCACTCACCCCAGCGTGACAGCCTTAAATGTCCCCTGGCATTGTTGAGTGCCCCCCTGTTGAGAATAGCTGCTCTCGAGATCGACCAAGCCGCCTGCAATTAAAATAATGTACTGTCGCCGGGTGTGGTGGTGCACACTTGTAATACCAGTGCTTGGAAGGCTGAGACAGGAGGATCTCACAGGTTCAAAGCCAGCCTCAGCTACCTAGTGAGGCTCTCAGCAAGTTAGTGAGACCCTGTTTCCAAATAAAATATAAAATAGGTCTGGGAGTACAGCCCGGAGGTAAAAAGCCCCTGGGTTCCATCCCAGTACCACACACACACACACACACACACACACACACACACACAAAAACCAAAAAAAAAAACAAAACCTGTTTACATGCACTTTTTGTAAACATGGAAAATCAAAGAGAATTGATTCCTCTAAACTGTCCTCTTCCACAGTTTCCCCAAAGAGAAGGTTTTGCCTTCAAGGGCTCCTCCCCCAAGGGGACTGGCTGTCGGGTTAAAATAAGGTTGCCTTCTGCGCATGTCCCGGCAGTTTCCACACTGCTATTCCCCCAGGGTGGCTGGGCTGCGTGTGGGGCCACGACGCCCCTCTGCTGCGGCCCGGGGGGACCACATTCACAGCGCCACTCCGCCGGCTGTCATAGGTACAAACTACCTGGATATTTAGATACTCGAGTATCTGATAGGGCACCATCAATCTTTTATAGTAAGAGAATACATAAATTATAAACAAATATGTCCTTTGGTCTCGTCAAACAGCATAATGATCAAAGAGGCCCAATGGAAATGCATTTGCTTCTGCAGGCGGCCTATTCCCCCGCTCCCGGGCCACGCTGACGGACAGCCAGCGGCCGTCAGCGCTTGTTCCATCTGTCAGGGCGCACTTACCTCCTGTGGTTTTAAGTAATCAATATGGGGGCTGAAATCACCTACTGCTCCCTCCGCTCCCTCCTATTTTGTCCACTCATAAATTATGGATGGCTGCACAACATCAAGTCTACAATTTCGATTGCATTTGCTAATCATTGATCAATAATTCAGGAGCCGCTCCTCCTTCAAGGGCCCCGGTTTCCTACAGCATATGGCACCGGCTGACACGGAGCAGCGCAGAGTCCCTTATCACAAAGAGCAGCCGCAAAAACAACGTGTTTCAAGTTGTCTCTGCTCTTCCCCCTCGTGTTTGTTTCGAGGGTGGCTTTGTACTTGTTTGGCGCCTTCCTCTGGCTCCTCAGGCTTAATGACAGCCACGTGGTTCCCGCAGCAGGCGCAGGAGCCGGGCTGGGTTTGGGTAGCGGCAGGGGCATCTCTGTTGTATTTTGTGGCTGGTGTCTTTGCCTTGTCTCTGGATCTAGGCTCAGCGCCATGGGGGTGTGCCCTGTTTTCTTCATATCACGCAATCCCATATCTGTGGGTACGCAGCCGGGACACAACACCCTCACCAGGCCTTCCAAACTCCTAGGAACACACCAGCAGCTGCACAGAGCCCTCCGTCCTCGAGCAGACTCCTGGAGGCTAGCCCTGGGCTACTCGAGGGTCTGCTCTTCCTGACCCTCCTTGGGCTGAAGGTCTCTCCCACCCACTTTGCTCTGTTTTCGTGACTTTCTCTAAGCTGCTTGCCTGGGTCAGCCTGCAGTCAGATCCAAAAGAATCCTTCTAGTTCAGCCTCTAAGGACAGGATGCCAGCCCGCCTCCTGCTGCTTGCAGCTGACCAGAGGCGGCTATTGACACCCGAGATGGAGTGGCAGCACTAGTGTCCGCGGGGTGCGGGGAGACGCAGTCTGGCCCTGGAAACCATTCATGCACTCCTTTCTGGGAAACCTTTCCCACAAAGGGTGGCCCACAAGGGTTCTGGAGGTTGCCCTGCCTGGGCACAGCCCACAGCCCCTAGGAGGGAGGTAAAGGGCAGAAGGAGGATGCTTTGTGGCCGCCCACAGCCCAGCCTCCTCCTCCCCTTCAGCCCTGGAGGGGAGAAGGCCCCTGGAGCTGCCTTCTATAGAAGCAGGGCCTCGCCATTGTCGCCGGCCCTGCGGGAGGCCGCAGCAGGAGGAAGGCTCTCAATAACTTTCAAAAAATGTGGAAAAAAGAAACAGCAGGAAGGGCCAGGGAGGAGAGTAGAAGGAAAAGGTTTAAAACAATCCTGTGGGCAGAAGCAGCCCGGGCAGGAGGAGCGGGCGATGGAGCGAGGAGGGAACTGGCCTTTAAATGTAAAGCAAAAGGAAGGAAGCGGCCAGCGGTCTGGGCTGGCTTTGAAGACTCTCCTGAAAGTGAAGGCAACTGCAAAGAGAGATGAGCTGGACGCATCGCCCAGAGGCCAGCAGAGAAAGCATCCCCCTCCCTCTCCCTGCCCCACGCTCAATGCTCTCCAGCTGCAGGCCCCTCTGTGGCCCCGGGAGACAGGGCTGCACACAGCTGGACCGACTGGCTGGAAGCAAAGTACGCAGCACAGCCACACTGCCCACACCAAGACCCTGCACCCTGCTCCTGACCGGCACATCCGCCCCTGCGCCGACCCCCACTCAAGTCAGCGCAGGGTCCAGCTGCAACTCCCTCCTGGCCCCTACGTGTGGGGGAGGGGCGGCGGGCAGTGGGCATCTCCTGCTGAAGTTTCTGAGGCCAAAGGGCCCGCGCCCAGTTTCTGCAGAATGACCAGGCAGCAGTGGATCTCGCTGCGCAAATGCCGGCCAAACTGGAGGTCTGCAGACGCTGCCCCGTGCTATGAAGGACTCTGTGCCACTCCTAGAATGGTTGTGTCTATAAAGCGCGGGACACCCACTCCCAGCTGCCTTGCACTTCCAGTCCCGAAGGCCCCAGAGGACAGCAGATGCCAATGGCTGTGTGGACATAGCTGGCCAGGGACAAGGGCTGTGGCTGAGTGCATAGTGGGCCTGGACTTCTCAGCCAGGAGCCTGGCTCCTCGGGCCTCCTGCCTAGGAAGAAGAGGGGGTGAACTGACACGATCGCCCTTGGGGAAATGAACCTGAGGACCTCTTCCACCCCAGATAGGCCTTCTTACCATGGCCTGCTAGATGGGGTGGTCAAGCGCCGAGGATCACTGTGGTACTGGGTTTGGGTAGTCGTCTAAGAAGCTGGGGGAGTACCTCAAGAGGAAATACACATCTCATCTGCTAGGGCCCAAGCCCTGGACTCATGGTGAAGACCTAAGTAGCTGGTCCAGTGATGGGAAGGTGGCTCTGAGGACACAGAGGAACCAGTCCCTTCCGACTTCAGGCTGTGAGCGTCTCTAAGTTCAGAATCAACCAGTGCCTCTGTGCCTCCTGAGTATCACCCCAGATCCCCCGAGGGTGCTCAGGAGTTAAGGTTGATAATAAGTCCTGTGAATCATGCACAGTCAGCATCTTTATGTTCACCAACAGTTTACATCCATCCACCCATCCATCTACCCATCCACCCATCCATCTACCCATCCATCCATCCATCCACCCATCCACCCATCCATCCATCCACCCATCCATCCATCCACCCACCCACCCATCGATCCATCCACCCATCCATCCAGCCACCCATCCATCCATCTACCTATCCATCCACCCATCCATCCACCCATCCATTCACCCATCCATCCATCCACCCACCCATCCATCCATCCATCCATCCATTCACCCATCCATCCATCCAGCCAGCCACCCATCCAGCCACCCACCCACCCATCCATCCACCCATCCATCCATCCATCTCCATCCATTCATCCATCTATCCATCCTGTTATCTATCTATCTATGTATCTATCTATCTATCTATCTATTTATCTATCATTTATCTTTGTATCTATCTTTATCATCTACCTCCCCAAGCATATCTAAACATCTTATCAATCTATGCATCTATTTATTTACCTACTTATAAATCCCTGTCTCTATATCACCCACCCAATATGTATCTGTCATCTATCATCTACCTATCAAATATCTTTCCATCATTTGTCCATCTATTTATCAGTCCCCCATCTATCATTGGCTAATGCCACTTTTCTTGGACTACATAAATAAGCCACAGTTTTTCAGTGGATTAATTGTGGGAAACTACTTGTAGCCTAAGTCATTAAATAACCCTTCGTTCTCTTTTCAGTGAGGGGTCGGCTCTGAATGGTCCTCGCCCCCTGTGCGTCCTCGTTGAACTGAAGCACTAGGGAACTTGTGGGTGAAGAGTCAAGTGGAGGCTTATTCTTCAACCAGAGCACCCAGCCTCCTGCCCTTAAACTCCGAGAGCTTGGGAGCCAGTGGGGAGCAGAGACCCGCCTCCAGAGACGACTGGCTGGAGACATGGGCAACTGCACCAGTGACCCCCGGTAAAAACACAGTAGTGCCTTCCATTCTGGCACACGGTCAAGATGTCCTCCTATAGCTATGTTGCCCTGGCCGGCCCAGAACCAGAAGAAGGAGGCAACTTGGGGTCCTGGAGCTCTAGGCACACATGGAGTGGAAATGATTTCTTTCAGCCCAATTTTAAATGATTGGTTTTAGGCGCCCTCCTTCCTTCGTCCTTTCTGTCCACCATGGACTTTATGACAACACACAGCAGCCTGCCCCTCTCTCCAGCCTCCTCACTTCACTCAGACTTCACTCAGACTTCACTCAGAGAAGAAAGGCACGTTTGAAAGGCGCCTCTACTTGCTCTGTCTTCAAACATCAGTGCAAATAATGCTAGGGACCAGGAAGAGGTTTGCCTCATGCAGGCTGCACCCACCCTGGCTCTGAACTCTACGGCTGCTATGAGTTCCATCACGTCGGTCATCTGTCTCCATCCATTGAGGGATGCTGTGGACACCCCAGTGTGGCTGGGGAAGGAGCCTCCTAGCTGACCAGCCGTCCCACAGACCCTCGGGGACCACAGCGGGGCAGAGCGTGGTGGAGCAGGCGGTGCCGGAGGCGAGGTGGCTCCCCCAAGGTGGGGGCCAGGGGACCCCATGCAGCCCGGCACGATCTTGTGTCTCCCCTCGCCCTCCTCAGAGGCATTTCAGGGGGCGGTCCACACAGCTCCTCTGGACATTTCTGTCTATGTACAAGTGTGAGGCTTCTTCAAATAGCCCCTTCATATGGTACAAGTACTTGACTCATTGACCTTCCGGCCTGGAATTCAGTGTCGAGTCTGTGAAACAGGAGTCAAGTTCAAACCCTCTCAGTTACAGGTCCTGTCTTCACAAACCCTTACCATCAAGGGGAGTGGCTGCAGACTTGCTTTCTAACCTGCACAGTGTGGGTACCCATGGCAGACCCCAGCGGTCACTCTGCGTTCCACCCGGGTTCCGGTGTACCCCATACTGTGACCCACACACTGCTGGGCCTCCAGTTGGGTGGCCAGGAACTTGAACTTGAGCTGGTCCTCATTCCTTGACGTGCAGGCTTTATGGATGAGACAGTGCAAACTATTTCCCATTAACGTGGCTTGTTTTTTTTTTTTCTTTTTTAGGACTACCTTTCACTTACACCATTGAAAATTTGGGATCTGATTTAAGATGCAGCCTACTGTTAAATGGTCACAGATTTTGAAGACTTAGCCAAATAAAACTGCAAAATATCTTGAACAGAATTTGTGTTAATTCTGATTTGAAATGATATTTTGGACACACTGAGATTTTTTTTAAAATTTTCATTTGTTTCCTTTTACTGCTCTGAAAGCTGGATGCTGAATAACTCAAAGTCACCTGTGGGGGCACATATTGTATACCCCCTGGACGCTGCCAATCTATAGAAAGAGAACCCAGGACTCGGGGTAAGGGCACACGAACCAGCAGCCAGGAGCTTGAAACAGGTCCGGACCGAGAGACCCTACACACAAGTGTCTTGCAGAGTTGAGTATTCCTGGACAGCCTTGCTCACCTCTGTAGGTAGCCAGAGAGTGTAGACCCCTGAGGATACCCAGGCAAATTTGAGCAAAATGTATCCCCTTTGGTTGACTCTTCTCCATTCTCCCTTTCAGCAGCTGAACAGAGCAAGGGCAACTAGCCCCCAGACTCAGAGGAGCTCACGATGAGTGGCTGGCAGCGAAGCCCCAGGGAACGCGTCCCGGTGGCCAGCCGTGGCCTTGTGAGCCAGTCCCACACTCTTGGATTATTCTGAAGCAGCTGGAATGGGTTGAAGAATTCACTTGCCCTAAAAATGATTACCATTTACCTGATGCCAGTCATGGTGGTGCATGCTTGTAATCCCAGTACTTGGGAGGCTGAGATAGGAGGACCACAGATTTGTGGCCAGCCTCAGCTACTTAGTGAGTCCCTTTACAGCTTAGTGAGACCCTGTTTTAAAAAAAGAATTTAAAAAATAGTGCCGAGGAGTGTAGCTCGGAGGTAGTATGCCCCTGGGTTCAATCCCCAGTACCTCATAAAGGAAGAACTAATAGGGTTTAACTATACAGAGGTGCCCAGATTTACTTCGTTTATTGTCCCTTTTTTTAGTGAAAAAAAGTTTACTCAGCACCCTCCTGAGATCTTCCTTTTTCTCCTCCTCTTCCTCGTCCTCATTCTCACTCTTATTCTTACTCTTATTTTTAATCTTATTCTTATTCTGTTCTTGTTCTTATTCTTATTCATATCCTTCTCTGGCACTGAAAATTGAACCCAGGGGCATTCTACCCCAAGCTGTACCTCCACTATGACTTTTTATTTTTTGTTTTGAAAAAGTCTTGCTATGTTGCCAAGGATGTCCTTGAACTTGTGATCTTCCTGTCTCAGCCTCCTCAGCACTGAGATTGCTTCTGTTAACCAATAAATAAAAAAATGCAATGACAAATTTGTGTTATTTCATGTGTCTGTATTTTGTTTCAGCCCCTTGGGGGGGTGGTATTGGGAACTTTGGGAACTTATGCACTGAACTATTGCTGGAAATGGATAAATAAAAGCCAAATTTATCAGATAATTCCGAAGAAACCTAAATCATCTCTATGATTCACTTACCATTCCATAGGCCATGCCTTTTGAAAATCTGTGAACAGAATATATTAGAAATGGGATAATTCTCATTCACTATTCTATTATGAAACAATAAATGGAAATAAGGTTCTTGGATAGCCACAGGTTTCTAAACAATGCTTTTTTTCCCTGCCCATTGTAAGTAGCTGTACTCATTGTAAGCAATAGTGATCCTGTGGACCTCTGAAGATCTTTTCATTTTGGGGAAGAAAATAGTTCTCTTTAACAAAATCCCTTCAGTGTCCAAGCATACAACTCAGAAGTTTCGTCAAAGGACTGGGATATCCAGCAGAACTAGACTCCATACCCAGGCCAGCAGCACTGTTTAATAACACTCCATGAGATCTAAGTCAAGCACCACCAAATCCTCATCTTCAAGGGCAAGGTCAGTGCTTTAGTACATTCGGAATTGCACCCTCATCCCCAGTATTTAATTTGAGAGCATCTCTATAACCCCCAAACAAACTCTGTACCCTTTTCTGTGCTTTCTGTCCTTGGCAGCCACTAGTCTGCTTTGTAATTTTGAACGTTACATCATTTTAAGATGGCAGAAGTCAGGGTGGAAGATTCGTCTGCTAGGACACATGCAGAGGCTGAGCCAGGCATGTGACAGGCTAGGTGTGACCTAGTGTGGGACTCAGCTCTGCCACTACGATTGTCTGGATGTGTCCCCCAAAGGCTCATGTGTTAGAGGCCTGGTCCCGGTGCAGCAGTGTGCAGGGTGGGGCTTTGGGAAGAGACTGGCTCACAAGGACTCTGATCCGGTTAGTAGATTAATCCATTGGTAGCTGAGTGGACTCAGGGAGGTAGTGGAGACTGGGCAGCGAGTGTGGTTGGAGGAAGTCATCACTGTGAGCGTGCCCTGGAGGAGTGTTTCTTGTTCTTGGTCTTTTTCCCTCTTGCTCTGTTTGCTGTATGACTGACAGGTGTGAGACAGTTCTATGTCTCATGCTTCCCCCGTGATGTCCCGCCTCACCTCAGGCCCAGAGCAACCAAGCCAGCAGACCAAAGACTGCATACCTGGAAAGTGTGTATCAGAAGAAACCTTTTCCTCTTTAAGTTCTTTTTCTCAAATATTTCCTGACACGGGGGAAGCTGATGGTCACAGCCACCACCACAGAATACCATAGAGCAGCTGGCCTCAGCACTGATCTACCTTCTCGCGGTCCTGAGGCCAGGATACCGGCTTGGTTGGCTTCTGGTAAAGATTTTTTCTGCCCTGCTGACAGTCATTTTACACTGTGTCTTCACATGGGAAAGTTGGGAGAGACAGACAGACAGGCAGCCTGACAGACAGGGGAAGAGAGACAGAGCCCACTTCAGACCCTCTTCTTGCCAGAAGGATACTTAGTCTAGCAAGAGGGCCCCAATCTCAGGATGTCTTGCCCTAGTTACCTCTTGAATGATCTCCTATGGTATGATGTTCCTTCCCAAACTCAGGTGGGATTTCTCTGCCAGTGTGACCCTTACCAGCGGGGACCTTCAGGAGGGAAGTGGGTCAGAAGGGCCCGCCCTCATGAATGGATTCATGCCCTTACCTTGGGAGTGGGTTCTGAGATTAGGGTAAAGTTTGAGTCCCCTCTTTTCTCTCTGTGTCTCTTGAGCTCACTTGCCTCTCCCTTCTGTCATGGGAAGATACAGAGCAAGTTCTCTCACCAGATGCTGAATATTGAACTGCCCAGACTCATTGTCTATAAACAAGCCAGGCTCAGGCCCTGGTTACAGCAGCATAGAATAGACAGACACAGTCTCTGCCTCCTTGTACCACCACCTGGGAGAGGGCTTTGACCTATGAATCTGGAGGTGGCACAAAGATCCAGTCCAGACAGATTCAAATAACTATGATAAAATGGATTGGGCCCAAAGGGGTGCTCTGCCCAAGCCACAGGCTATTTCTTTAAGGACTGCTCTGATTTGCCCAGGAGAGTGTAAGGGAGGGTCTTGGGTTGTATTTAAGCCAATGAGGGAAAGCAAAGCACAGAGTTCAAGTTGTAGCCACGTTGAGGAGGGAAGACATTAGTGAAGGTGGCTCTTAGATGACAATAAAAGCCGAGAGATGAAAAATCAGGGTGTTACCGTTGCAAAGACACGCAAAACACTGCACTAAACTCTGGCATGTGAACCCAGCTGAGCCTCCAGGGGCAGCTCTCGCTGGTTCAGAAATGGGCCTTGGCTGCTGCTTCTGCTGACGGTAGCGCACAGCCGCTTGCGTGGGACGACAGCAACCGCCATGCTAATATACTTGTCGCACGGTCATTACAAGACCAGCATGGAGTCCTACTGATGGCGGTCACACAGAACTTCAGACTGCAGCATCGTGGAAAACATACGACTACAGCATCGTGGAGACCCACCAACGTTTTCACACAGGGGAGCAAGACAGGGCCAGGGCACTGCTGCACACCAAATGGGAAGGTGGAGTGTAAACACCTGGACACACCGAGCGTTGGTGAGGCTGTGGGGCCCTGAAACGCTAACAATTTACTGGCGAGAATGAAAAACACTGCAGCCACTTTGCAAGTGGTAGAGCAGAGTGTTGCACAACTTAACATCACTGACACCCACCAGCCCTGCTCCGAGAAGCTACCCAAGAGAACTGCAAGCCTGCAGATGCTCATGAGGACATCCCCCTCCTGGACCCAGGCCAGAAGGGACCCAAGCGCCCCTCTTCAGATGAATGCACGTGCCGTGGGCACACACAGCGGGCACGCAGCCTCCTCCCAGGGAAAGTTGCTATCGGGATCTGGGATCTCTGGAGTTCAGTGACGCTGGGAATCACTTTCTGTATATCTTTGGCGAGCCAGGAGGTTAGGGGTCTGATGAAGGATGCGGTCATCGATGGCGTGCAGCTTGGAGCTGCGGTCCCCCTGCCTAGCGCCCACCTCTGGCTTGGGAGAGTTTAGTTCTGCCCATCCCTTTCACCTCCGTGTGTGCCTAGTTGTGAATTTGGGATAATTTAGTTCATTTGTGAAGTAAACTACTGTAGAAACCCAATGTTCAAAATGGCAGACCATCTTTAGGGGTTAACATAAAGTGGGAAATTTAAAGGAAGCTCGATTCCCCACTGTTAGACTTTATCATTCTTCATCAAATATGGCCACGCTCAGGTGATGGTCATTGCCAAGAGTGCAGTGATTTCACAGGGGAGGAGTGGATGGGGCTGGAGCAGCCTGGGCCAAATGGCCTGTCCGAAGGTCTGCAGAGCCGTGGCCAGGCAAGAGCTCGCCAGTGGCGGGGCCCAGCCAGTGGCGCCAGGGGCACAGGAGGGCTGGAGCGCGGCTGCTAGTGGGTCAGCCCCCACCCAGCCATTGCAGAGTGCCCACGGTGCACTCACTCGCCCCAGCCCGCCCGAGGCGTGCTCCTGCAATGCGCATACACACTTAAGGTCGCCATTCCTGGGCCCCACGTGAAGGTCAACCACAAGCTTAGACTGTGCTCGCCTAGACTGCAGGTTGAGGAAGGCAGTCCTGAGCCCAGTGCCCGGCTGGGCCCAGGGCAGTGCACGCCCGCCACGCTGGCCAAACCTCCTGCCTGCAGTCCCCTGCTGCATGGGGCGAGATGTAGCTCCTACTGGTGGTTCTGATGGCCAGGTGTGATGCCATGAGTCTAGGGCCCAGCACGGAGACTGGGACGGACGCAAACAGTGTCAATTTCACATTTTTAATCAAGAAACGCATCATCCACCCTCATTCCATGGGAAGAAAGGCCTTTTTTAAGCTTTTCCTTAAACCTGACCAAAATCTTCCTCTGAGACGGATACCATTACCAGGGTCACTTGGTAGCCACCTCCTTCTGTTACCACAGGCCAGGAACTGCGTAGGGCCCTGTTTTTCCACTCAGAAGGGGAGGGCAGGGCCCACTGAGTGGCCCCCAGTTCTGCAGGAGTTCAAGATCAACCCTCTCCGTACCCGTCCTGTGGACCTTCTCCAAGGGTATCTTCTGAGTCCCTGGAACAACTTCAAGCTGAAGACTGAGCCGAACCCCCAGATCAGCCTCTTGTCATCTTCCACACAGTGGGAGAGAAGCAGCACAGTGTCGCTCGCTGCTCATAAAGGAGAAATTAAGTTCCACTCTAATGAAGCCATTTATTGTCATGGAGACTGAAGAGAGCAGCCTCTACCGCAAAAACACCCCGAGCGGACTTTGCAGGTAGCAAGGGCTGGACTCTGGCAACCGTAACTTGTGGCACATTTATACATGCCTCGTTTTATTCTGAATACGCACGCCAGTGATTTCTGTTGAAATACTAATAGAGAGTCTAGAATTTACCTTTGGAATAAAATTTGTAAGAAAACTGTCCTGAAATTCTTCGACAGCAAACTGTGTGAGCAGTATGCAACAGGCTCTGTGGTTAAGATGGTTAGGAATGCAGAGACTTTGAACGGCAGAGCCGCGTGGATCTGGGGATGAGATGGGGGAACACTGTGGCGGAGCTGTGCGCCGAGGTGCGCTCCCCCTCCCCGCCTCGGCAGGGAAAGAGCCTTGCGCAGTTTCTCTAGGAATGAACTTAATTGGGTTTGCTGTAGGATTGCTGTCCTTCCTGCTGAAACTCCCAGGCCTTCCTCCGCCTCCGCGGCCACCAGCCTCCCCGGCCACCCTGTTAGCCCCGGCTTTAATTAGCTCTGGCGTCCTCTTCGTGGAGATGAGCGCGGGGATGATGAATAGAGATGGAGCGGAGCCACAGACCTGGCGCGGGGCCTCATTAATACCTCCCCACCGCCGAATCCATCACTGTCACGGGACGCGGCGTTCCGCGGGCGTGGGGCTGTGGGCCAGCGCGCCTTCCAGAGCACGGCGGCGAGGCTTGGTGGGGTTTCCTCCCCATATGCTTGTACCCAGCCTTCACTGCGTATTTGTTTGGCAACCAGAGTTCCAATATATTTCCAGCTGAGATGATAACTATTCAGGGTCAATAAGCAAATAGCTAATTTAGAGCACAATAAATACCAAGAAGATAGTGCTCTCCCAGCACCCAGATCTGAAGGAAAGTCTCTATAGTGGATATATGGCAACTCTCAGAGTCCCTCTCCAGGGGGCACAGCGCCAGCCTTCCAGAGAACATGGCTGGCTATTACCCCACGGTAAATCACATTAGATTCCCCCCAAGACTTTGAGCACAAAGTTCTGTTACGGCCATGGGGACAAGTGGCTGCCTCTCTGAAATGCAGGAATGCTAGGGGCCGAGTCAAATGCCTTGAACGACCCCACCGTGCCCACCTCTGGGCCCCTCTCGTGGCAGTTGAAACACTAAGTCCAGCATCGGGCCCCAGGTAGCATTTTAGAGGATGGGAGTTGCTGTCGCCCTGTTACGTAAAATTGTCAGACAGGCACACTGTGAGAGGGTCTGCACGAGGATGGATCCTGCGGACGCCTTTTTGCGATCCCTACCCGCCCTGCCCTGGCTGCATGTATTCACTCTCCCTCCTCCAGCGCAGCCGATGGCCTCAGCTTCTACTGTGGTAGGCCACCTGGCCTGCCTCAAAGGAGGCCCGAGGTCTTTCCGCTAACAGCCTGGAATTCACAAGGAGGGTAGCTCAACCCCACATGCCCACAGATCTGCCCTCCTCAGGACAAAGCATGACTGGGTACCCGTTATATTATCTACACAGCCTGGGACATCAGTCTCTGGAGAGGGTCACCCAAGCACACAGCTCAAACACGCAGTCTAACCGGCCACGGACATCCCCAGGATGCCGTCCTGCCTTCCAAGCAAGCTTTCTGCAGAATCAAGCAAGCAAGGCCACGAGCTCCTGTGCTTCTTTCCAAACATGCCCTTCTGAAGGGCTTCCCCCAACCTCGGAAACTGTGCCATCGCCCAGCGGCGCCTCCTGCCAGCCCGGAAGCCTGCGGAGCCCACTCACACCTCCCGCCGCTTCCATGGGCTCGGCTTCATCATCTGCGTCCCCAACACGCCACCAAGGCTCCACGTCTACTGGCCCAGCCTTACTCCCCATGTGAAGATCCTCTCCGGGCACCCTGGCTCCCATCTTGATGTCCTGTGCACCCTCCGCTCGCAGCCATGATGATCTCAGAAACACCGCCTGCCTGCGACACAGAACACACACAGAACCGCAGAGCTGCCATTCCCTCTAGAGCCCCCGGCCATCCAGGATGGGCCAGCCACTCCCACGCCAATCCTTCTGCCCTCAGCCAGCCACGCGCGCCTTCTGTGCTTCCTCCACCTCACCTGGTCCTCGGGGTGCTGAGTGCGGCACGTGTGTTTAAGCCCGGCCTCCGTGTGCACCTAGAGGTGGTACAGGAGTCCTAGGGCAGGGTGACTCGTGCTTGGAAGTTTGCAAAGTAAAGACCAGTCTCACCCGTCATAATGTGCTGGTGGGTACTTTGTGGCCGACATGTGACCCTTAGCACAAGCCTCAGTTTCTCCATTTATAACATTGGGAGGTTTTAAGAACTCTACCAGTGACTACAGGTAAAGGTGCTTGAAGCCCTGGTATATCAATACGATAAGCGTTGACTAGATTTACCTTTTTCCCCTGTCAGTCACAGAGGCTTTCCTAGACCTGGGGAAAAGTTTTCCCAACGCCCCCATCTCTTCGCATTGGGGCTTATCCATCTCCCACTATGATATGTGGCTCTTTGTAGACACTGTTGACTCTGGGTGGCCCTATGACAGTCTTGACCCCTTATCTCAGTTTGAATGGCCCTCTGCAGTCTGATGGTGCCTTCATGGGCCTGGCCACGCCATCCCTGCCTCTGGGAGTGCTGACTCTGGTACCCTGTGAGAAGCTCAAACGACGTAGCAGCCACACTGTGGGCTACAGCCAGACTCGGCAGCCAGAGGTGTGAGCACCATCCTATCTGGCTAGTGGGTTCCAGGTTCCTACAGTTTCTGCAACATCTGAGCGCAGCAGCGTGAGAGGACCCGGGCGCCAGCTGCCCATCTGAGTCCTGGCAGCCCCAGTGTAGATTCCCAACCTACTGCTGGGTTACCTCTCCTTTTCAGAAAAAAAAAAAAAAATTACTCAGGGGCCCCTGGGCACTTTTAGATCCCTATTATTTTTATTCAACACCCCCTAGTTGCACCCAAGGCAACTGCCCCCCTCCCATGCTTCCAATGCACCCCCTGGAGAAGACAGCATCTCCAACTTTGGGGGGCTGTGCCCGAGGACTGAGAGCTGCAGTCACTCGCTGGCTTAGCCAATGGAGCTCTACTGCACAGTCCTAAGAACAGACCGGCTACGGGGCCTTGATGGCCCGTAAAATTACCTCGTTCTTCACCACTGACTCTCAAAGCCTTCCTTGATCATCGTCTCTCTCCCTCTAGACTGAAGTTCCCCTGAAGACAGGAGCCAGGTGCTTTCACTTTTAGCACTGGAGAGAGCCGGTGCCTCCTGGATCTCAGCAAATGTTCGCAGAATAAAGGAACATAGTTAAATGCTCAGGTCTGATCTTTGTGACACTGACTCTTCTGGCCAGTGAGATGACTTCAGTGACAAGTTATACGTAGCAAGCCCAGAGAGCTGGCTCAGGAGCTGCAGGCACAGACAGCCTCGCCCACCACTCCAAACAGACCGCCCAGACCCGGCCACAGCTCCCTCTGCCCAGATGCCATGAGACCTACCTACCTACCCACTTTTGGGAAGAGTTTCACAATTATTTTTCAATTAATTCTAAAAATTTATAGTGGGAATGAATAAAACTTCACAAAGGGCGATCTTGACTGGCAAGGAAAAGCAATTAAATTTCAGGTTCCATTTTTAAATTTTCAATATGGTTGTTTTGCTTATCAGGTTAATAATTTATAGACACATCAGCCTAAAAAGACATTCAGAATAAACTGCTTCTCTTTCCCTTAAACCATTATCTATAACTGTAAGATATCTTTTAATTTTTTATTAAAATTAACATCTCAAAATTACATTTTATAGCAATATTTCCTTCCTTAATGGGAAATCACAAATGCATCTTTATTTAAGGCAAAGCAATTTTTCTCTCAAATAAATAAAAGTAAATTAATTTCCATCTGACTACAGGTTAAATATTTTATTTTCTTAGTATAATGGCAACAAAAAAATAAAGGGAGACAAAATGTTTTGTTACCTTGGTACCTATTAAGGCTTTGGCAGTCTTTCTAGAGAGCCAGCCAACTTCAATAACATCAGGGACACGAGGAAATAAATTAGACATTTTAATTGTGAGATTATAACACACTGAAGGAAGAGCTGGGAAGGAGCCAAAGCAAATTTTAATGACAAAACAATAATCTAAGCAAAGAAGAAAGCATTAGACTCTGGGCCGGGAGAAAACAGAGAAGCGAAATGAGAAATACTCTAAGCTCCTGGAGCTGGTTAATGCATCTGGTATAAATGGTGAGTGAAGCCGACACGCTCGTCCTAGGCAGTTCAGGCTGCTTTGAGCAGTAAATCAGAGGTATAATTGGGTAAAGTTTCAGATAGCATCGATAATGGATGTTTTAGGTAACTACCAGAAAATTATATCCCTCAGGATAATTCAGAAATTTCAAAATAAGGCATCCACAGGGCTCAGCCATCTGTGGCCATCAGTGAAGACACAGACTATTCTGCCTTTTAGCTGGAAACAGGACCATGGTTGATCAGCCCTGGATGAAAGAATTTTACTTGTCAGATTTTTTCAAACAATAGGTCTATTCTCAACACAATTAGCGACGTGGCAGAGGGGAACCTGGTGGATTCTGTTAGAATCCCTTTGTCCTTGATTACCTCCTTCCTGAGACAGGAGGACTTAGACGTGACCAAGCACAGCACTGGGCAGGTGATCTGCCCTGGCTGTTTCAATCTCACCTGGGGGTGCTGCTCCTGGGGGCCAGCCCCTGCCTGGGGTGGACACGGGGCAAAGCAACAGCTACAAGTGACACAGGATAGAGAGTCAGCCCTCACCCAGAGTGGACACCGGACAAAGAAACAGCACAGGGAACACAGGAGAGAGCTTAAATGGTTTAGGGAATTCTTGCTTGGGCTAAATAAATTGATCAGTTCTATTGAGGTGTAATTTACATACAGTAGAACTCACTTGGCTCAAGCATACAACCGAGAGTTTGCTTGCATGGGTTTTGATAGACATATGCTCCTGAGAAACTCCTTCGGTCACAACGTAGACGGTCTGTCTTGGGCCTCCCAGACCCTCTTAAGGCCCGCAGTGATCTGAGTTCTACCCGCACAGGTTCATTCTCCTCTTCTGGAATTTCGCATATGAGATTAAGCAGTATCCACGTGCTCGTACCCGGCTCATTTGCTGAACATAAAGCCCACGGGCTTTTCCCAGTTGTGCAAGCTAGTAATTCACTTCTTTTTATGGCTAAATAGTGTTCCATTGTGTGAAAACACTGCAATTTATTTATTCATCTATTGATAAAAAAAAAGTGTGTGGCTTCTAGTTTGGAGCTATTATGAATAAAGTTTCTTGGAACATTCCTATGGACATACCTTCTCGTTTCTCTGGTGCTAATACTTAGGAATGGGTCCTGTAGGCAGTGAATGCTGAGCTTCGCAACTGCTCTGCACAATGGCTGTACCATTTCACACTCCCACCAGGATGGGAGAGATCCCTGTCTTCTATTCCTGCTGTCGACGTGTCCCACAGTTAATCTTTTAAAGTTTACTGTTGCTTGAGCTCACTTAATTTACTGTGCATGTATTTGACACGACCTTGAGCACTTTTCACGTGCTTATTGGCCATTTATTTCATTTTATGAAGTAACCATTCAAATAGTTCACCCATTATTATCAGGGTGTTTATCTCGTTGCAAGATTTTTATCGTGGTTCATTTGTATACCTTTGTGGGTTACATGTAGGCAGATGCATACATAAGAATGTATGTGTCACAGATACATGCATACATGCATGCATTGTACATATGCATGCATTGGCCACACACCACACACACACACACCGACTGTTGTAGTTAGATTTTTGTCGCTGTGACCCCAGTGCCCAGGGACAACATAGAGGAAGGGAAGGTTTCTTTGGGCTCGCAGTTTCAGAGTTCAGTCCATAGTCGGCCAGCTTCAGGGCAGAAACCATGGTGTCAAGGCATGGCAGAGTGGGCAGCTCTTGCATCTTGGCAGCTGGACACAGAGCTATCAGGGGAAACCAAGGAAATATACAGTCCCAAAGTCCAACCCTAGTGACCCACTGCTCTGGTCATGCACCACCTCTGACCATGAGTCTGGGAGACATTCTGGACCCAGTCATCATGGACACACATGTCTAAATCCTAGATATAAGCATGGGGTCGTGCTGTGTGTTGTGACTATTTCTCCCAGGGGTGGCTTGCTTTTTCTCGTCCATCACCTTTTAAAGACCCAGGCATTTAAAGCTGAGGCAGTTCTGTTTACGACTTTCGCCGCGTATCGCTGTCCCCGAGCTGACCCTGCCAAGCTGGTTTGTTTGGGTAAACTCGCTATCTTACCGTCATCATTCATTTGTTCCATGATGGTTGTTGTTGTTCTCTTATTCCATCATTAGTTTTGGAGTAGTAAATGGTTTGATATTAATTTTTATTTAATCTACTAGCTTCTAACCTGGAGCTCTTCCTCATCACTTTCACTGCTTTTCCTAAGACTGACAAGACACATCTGTAACTTCCCAGCATCCACTTAGGTTCAGTATCGGCCCCCTCGCACTACAGGGCTCTCACCCGATGCCTGCTATTTTCTAATTATCACTCGAAAAGCGCAGAGCCTTTTCCACATGTGACTCCATGTGTTCATTCTGCATCCTTTCGGTGATTGTCTTTGTTTTTTGCTTTTGAGCAGATAAAACTCACACCATACAGTGTTACTGGCTTTTTCCTTTGACAAAAGTTGGTGTCTTTCATAAAAATTATGAGAAGAAAGGAAACAAGTATTTCCCTTGAGCCCGTTCTTTCCTTAGGTCCAAGTCTCCGTCCTTATAGCTCCCCTTGGTCTCAAGCACATCCTTGATTTTCTCATAATTTATATCTCCTGCTATTCTCAGATTTTGAAAAATCTTGAGCTGCCCTTATCTCTTGGGATAGGGGTGTTGGAGTCATAGATTTGCTCTCTGTCTGACTTGACAGGCATGCTCCATCGCCTCCTCGCTCCCTGGTTTCTGGCTGCAGAGCCACCAGGGTCTCCTTGTCCGGGTCCCTGCGCCCTAGGGCTGCCAGGCTCTGTGTGGCTGCTGTCTGCTCAGGATGCCACTGCCCCTGTGCTTAGGATGCGCCTCTGTGGCCATGTCTGCCTCTGCTGCTCTCGGTCTCCGTATCTGTCTCCCTCTTCCTCTCCTTCACACACACACTTCACTGGTATTCTTGAGTCTCTTAGTGTCTTATAAATCGCAATCAAATTAAAGAAGCTTTAGGCATTCTCTCTTTCTTTCTTTCGAACCCCACACTCACTCTGTGCTTCTCCTGGAGCTCCGAGGCTCTGCATTCGAGGCGCAGGACCGTCTCTCACGGTCCTGTGGCTCCTCCTCGTCTCTTCTTTCTCCGACTGTGCGATCACACCCTGTCTACCCTTCGCATGCACTCATCTGTCATCTGCGCTTACACCAGCTACTGTTGTCCTGCAGTGGGGGGTCCAAGTTAGTTTTCTTTCTCGGTTCTAGAATTTTCTTTTCCCCCAGAGTTTGTGTTATATTTTTAGATTCCTTTTGTTATGTCATTGTGACCATATCTCTCTTTATTATTTAATTCTATATGTAAATATATACATAATAATATATACATATGTACGCACATATGCAATATATATATATATATATATATATATATATGTATAGCTAATTCTCTGAGTATATTTGGGGTATTTTTTGTTTCGGTGTGTGTGTTTTGTTTTATGTGTGTTCAACCCTCAGTACCCAGCCCTTCTTATTTTTTATTTTAAGAGTCTCACTGAATAACCATGCACTGGCCTCAAATTAAAGAAGCCTTAGGGTTTCTTTCTTTTTTCAAGCCCAGACTCACTTTGTGGTCCTCTCGGAGTCCAGTCCTCCTGTCTCAGCCCCGTGTACTGAGATTACAAGTGAGCTCCACCAGGCCCGACTCCCGGCTCATTTGTGATAGTTACTTTTACGTCCCTGGTTTCCAGAGCTGCCTTTCTGCTGCTTTGCTCTCAGTGATTTCTACTGGAGTGCTGGGCAGCGTGCACCGTGTGCTTCAGAGCGTTGGCTCCCAGCTCCTGGCTCGGGGGGCCCTGCCTCTCATTTGGGGCAGTGAGCACCTGGCTGGTGGCGGCAGCTTCCTGCAGACTTGGCTTTGCCCTTGGTGGAGGCAGGTCTGGAGCACACCTCACCCTGGGACATCCCTGCCTGTGAGATCGGCCTTCTGGGTGTCTGCTGGGAGCCGGGCACCCTGCCATAGAGACCCTGTCTGCCCAAGCCATGGAGGCCCCGCCACTGGGGCCGGGCTGAACTCAGCAGCATGCTCGGTCTACTCCCCTTCCCGCTCCGTCCCTAGCATCCAGACTCACCCCAAGTTCACAGCGCTGGCTCCAGCCAGACCTCAGGAGCCCCACCCGCCCACCAGCAGCCGTTGCCTTCTGAGGCTTGCAAGGGGAAACCCCTGGAATCCTGGCCCCGCATCCCAACATGAGATCCCTACTGCCTCTGCCCCAGGCCTTCAAAATCCAGCAGACCCCTGCTCTAGAAAGCCCGCCCCTGTGCTGTAGCCACGGGCTGTCCCTAGAAGGCCTGGGGGTCGCGCCCTGGCTGGATACTGCTGTCTAGTGAATCTCGTCCAGGGGCAGAGCCGCTCTCAGAGGGACGGCTGCTCCTGACACACCCTCATGGGTGAGAGGACCACGCCAACATCCACTGTGGCAAGTGAGCCTTAGGGGTGAGGAGAACTGGTCGGGGCGCTTCAGGAAGCAATGGGATTATCTCATCTAACGTGGCAAGAAGGTAAAATAAGAAAGCTAAAATTTAACAATTAGCTGCTTAATTTATTCTATGTAGATAACCGAGACAGATAATTATGGTCTTGGTGTCAAATTTGAAATAATCAAGTTGACTCTTCGTGATTGAATAGCAAGATATTTACTGAATCTCTACTTTCTCTAGAATCAAGCACTCGAGTTGAGATAGAATCTCTGGATGAGGGCATGATTACAGCTCCCACATTATTTTCGCTGTTCCTCTCATTAATTAGTTATCATTCCCATGTTTTTGTGTCATCAGGCAAACGACTTCTCCACGTAAGAAACTCTTTTGTCCATGTGGAATCATCATTCAGAGGGAACTGACTGCTCTCGGAGGCACCGTTCACGCTCTTAGCATCGCGCTCTCCTTGGCTGTGCTTCCTGGTTCCCTTTGAAGAGGACGACAGCGCAGTGCCCCACAGGGGAGGGGAGCTGACCTCAGCACAGAGATGCTGCGGGACGGAGTCTACGAAAATGTGGGACTCAGCCCAGCTGCCCGGTGTGCCCAGCAGCTCCGACAGTGTAAGTGTAACCACTCGAGTGGAGTCTTTGTCTCAAAAGTTCCGTAGTGCTGATGGCGGCTGACTCTGCAGTACCGTTTTGGTGCTGACGCTGCTCAGACCCCAGCTGGTATCACCTGACTTGGTGACTCACCTGCTCAGCTTCTGTCTTGGTGACAAGCCCTGAGCTAAGCATTCCCCGTGACAGAAGCCACCAGTCCACAGGAGAGACAGATCAAGGGGCACCCTAAGCGCACCATCTTGTTAGCCTGGGGAAGGGCCCAGGCTCTGTGCAGGATGCAGGGAGGTGACATCAAAGGGAAATGGAGGGAGGCTTGGGTTCCCGGGCTGGTGGTCATGCCAGGCTGAAGGAGGGAGAGGAGGGAGGAGGGGTCGGCCTATAGGAAATAGAAATAGTCCCCGACTTGGGGTGTGGGGTGGCTAGGGCAGAGGCTGGGCCCAGGCCCTGACCATGGGCTGGGACCTGTCTCCTGTTGGGAATAGCAACCCACTCCAAAGATAAGATGTTGCAAAGATGAGGGCTAGCCCCACTGTGGGTTTCTAGATCACTCTAGGGTCAGAGAAAACGAACTGGAGGATGCTCCGGTGTCTCCACGGGGCGAGGAGGCTGCTACGCGGTCCCCCGGGAGACAATGAGCTGCGCCTGTGGGGCTCGGTCCGGGGGCTCTCCGCAGTCTCAGAGGCGTCTCTCAGGGCACACCTCTGGCAGGTCCCAGCACCTCCTCCACCCCATACACACGACGCTAAGCTGCATTCAAAGCATACTGAGATCTCGGAATCACTCTCATCTGTTCTGCAAACTCAAACATTCATACTTGATGTTGAGTGCACCAGCAATAAGCCGCCATTTGCTCTTCCTCATTGACAAAAGATGCTCGCTGCCCCAAACACCAAACGTCTCCTCCTGGACAGTGCGAGGGCTTCAGAGAGCTGCTGGGGCCAGCTGCAGACCAGAACCCAGCCCACAGCTCAGGCATCCACAGGGAGGTCACGTGCCCTCTCTGGGCGTCACTCTGTTCCCTTCACACAGAGGTGATGGCACCTCTGGCACACAGTGTGGCCATCAGTTTTGGCTGCCCACTGGACTGGAGTGAGGGGCACCTGGGGAACCGCAAAGCTGCCTCCCTGGGTGCATCTGTTAGGGCATTTCCGAGAAGACTGGCACGTGAGTCAGGCAATTGAGCGCAAGGCCTGTCTGAGTGCGCGGCACCCCCAGTGGGCTGGGCCCGATTGATGGGGGCAGCTCGCTCCTGTTCTGGCTCTCCCTTCCCAGCTGCTGCGTTTTCTGTTGCCCAGCCTCTGACGTCAAACCCCAGGGTCTTCAGACTTTGAACATGGCCTGGCAGCAGCGCATCCCTGGGCTTTCAGGCCGCTGCCTTCATACTGCTGAGGCTCCGTGTTCTTGGATACGCAGCTAGCGCTCCCCGCCTCCAGCCTGCGGACGTCCATGGTGGGTTTCTTACTCTGTGGTCTTGTGAGCCACTTCAACAACCCCTTCTTGTAACTCTAGATCTGCTGTGGTTCTGTTTCTCTGGATAACCTAATACATTAGAGAATTACAAGTCAAATGGGGTTGGAAAGGATACCTATTGCCATCCAAATGAGAACAAAATGCAGTCTCTTTATTTCCAGTAAATAATCCGAATGTCCTCATCAGTCCCTACTGTCTTAGGTAGCTTTGAAAACTAAGCTAAGACATCTCAAGACTTCCTGGCTTAAATAATGTTTTATTATTTAGTCACTCAACCCTCAACTCTCCCAGCAGGACCCCGCTAAGAGCATTCTTGACCTGCAGGTCTCCATGGAATACCCCATCGCTTCTCCAGATGCGCCCCCACTCCTGGAGAGCAGGCCACGGAGCCGCCCAGGAGACCTGCTGGTGAGTGGGTGATGGAGCCTGGGTTCCACGCTGATCCCCTGCCGGCGCGCGCTACCCACAGAGCAGAACAATGACCACCAGGATGTGAAGGTGCCTTCAGCAATGGCAAGACAGATGTTAGTCCCCACAGGGTCAACCTCCTGACCATTCACATGACTCCAGAATACCTGGCCTCCACAGCCCCTGATGTCCGTCTCCTCAGCCTTGCAAATCTCCTGCCACCCAGGTAGCTCTGCCACACTCTCCCCCCGGTGGTGGCCACAGGCTGCACCGAAGAGCTCCCTTGGAACCGTCGGACCTTGCACCCGCCTCAGCAACCCGCCTTGCTGGTGTGCGCCTCTGCTGGCTGTCCTGCGTGGATTACTGTGGGTTGGAGCAGAAAGCTCACGTGCGGAAGACTCGGTCCCCGGTGCAGCAATGCTCAGAGGCGAGGCCCTCAGGAATCACCTGCACCCTTAGGGCTCCGATCTCATCAGTGGGTCAGTCTGCTTGATGACTGAGTGGAATGGCCTCCTGGGAGCAGGTGGGAGTCTTAGACAGTGGGACACGGCTAGAGGAAGTAGGTCACTGGAGTTATGCCCTCGGAGGGTTCATGGTTCCTGCAGCCCCTCTCTCTCTCCCCCACCTGGCTGCCACGAGCCGATCAGGTTGCCTGCATCGCTCTCCTCCTCCATGGAGTTCTGTTTCATCTCAGGCCCGGAGCAGTGAGGCAGGCACATGGACTGAGCCCCCTGACACCGTGAGCCCAAACACCTGCATGCGGTGTGCATCGACCACCCCCACTGCCCCCCCGCCCCCCCGACATCTAGAGACCACGATTCTGTGCTCGGTGCAACATTTTTCAGTGTCCTCATCTGGGACAGAACACGCAACACTTGTCTTTCTGTGTCAGTTTGTCTCATTTAAGATAATTTCCTCAGCCAGGTGTGGTGGTGCACACTTGTAATTTCAGTTCTTGGGAGGCTGAGACAGAATATCACGGGTTTGCAGCCAGTCTCTGCTACTTAGTGAGGCCCTCCACAACTTAGTGAAACCCTGTTTCAAAAAAGAATAAAAAATAGAGCTGGGGATGTAGCTCAGAGGTAGAATGCCCCTGGGTTCAATCCCCAGTACAATATGCACACACACACACACACACACACACACACACACACAGTTAATTTTCCACCTGCACCAATTTTTCTGCAAATAACAGGATTTCATTCTTCTCAACAGAGTAGTATTCAGCCATAAATACTTTAAATTGCTTGCAATTTTTAAAAACAGCTGCAGCCAGGTGTAGTGTAATCCCAGCATTCAGGAGGCTGAGACAGGAGGATCTAGGTTTGGGGCCAGCCTCAGATACATAGTGAGGCCCTTTGCAACTCAGTGAGACTCTGATTCAAAATAAAGAATAAAAAATAGGGCTGGGGGTGTAGTTCATAGGTAGAATGACCCTGGGTTCCATTCCCAGTACTGCAAAAAAACAAAGCAAAACAAAAACCAGCTGCACTGTTCCCTACCACAGTGGCACGGATTGTCTACTGAGGATAGATAAGCAATTATAATTTTTACTATACAGAAAAAAGTATTCAGAGTAGCAAATCCCCCCTATTAGAATGAATTCTGTATAGAAGAACCCTGCTGGCTGTTTGTGGCCACGTGGGCTGGGCAGGGTCCAACAGCAGAGCCTCTCAGGTAGACAGGCATGGAGAGCGCCCCCTGGAGGCGCCGTGCTCACTGGTCTTTAGGGTCTACAGTGACTAGCAACTGTTCTCTTTAATGGCAAAATTAGGAGCAGGTTTCATTTAAAAAATATATATACTCCTGGATTTTCTTGATCTGTTCCAACCAGTATATATTACTTTGTTAGCAAAATATAAGCTTCGTTTCATTTTGGAAAAAAAAAAGAAACCCATTACCTAAGATAAAATGATATTTTCTGCTGTACTTTGTACTGTCCCAGTGAAGTTTTAAGTTATATTTATACAGAGAAACATAAGAATCTCAGGGATGATTGTGATTTTTAGGAAAGCACCTGTAAGCGCACTTCAGAGCCTCTGAGCATGTCTCCGTACTTATAGGTGAGTATCTAAGGACGGCCAGACTTTCTGTTTCACTTTATTCAACACCAGGGAACAAGCGACTTATTTAAAAGAGAGAAGCGTGAGCAATACTTTTTTTTTTCCTTTGCGAAACACAGGCCGCTGTTCAAATAAATGAAAGACAACCTCCTAACCTAATAGGCCTTTTATTTGCTAATCAAACCTCTCATGAACAATTCATTGGATCAAAAGTTCAGAGGACATTGTTGCTGTGTCAATTAGATGCACAGGGCCACGGAGCTGAAACAGAATGACCTGCTCGGGTGATAAATAATTTCCAGCCGCGACTCACCTTACCGCTGGGGTCACTGTCCTGGCCACAGCCGCTCGCACAGACTGCCCCTCTGACAAAAAAAAGATGCAGCCTTTCTTATCAGACATGCTAATTTAAGCTCCGTAATCTAAAACGTGTGAAACACCATCTCGGGCAAATGCAGGGCCATGTCTGTACCTACAAGTGGCCCCGTGCTCCCCTGGAGAAGAAAGAGGATCTGGCGTGCGCTGGGAAGCGCCCAGCCAAAGTGGCCATCCTTCCAGGCCGGCCTCGTGCTCGGGAGCCACCCTGGGCTCCTGACTCTGGGCTGCCCCGGCTTAGGCGGCGGTGGGCTCCCCTGACCCGGTCCCTGTGGCACAGCTCAGCGCACCTGTTTCTGATCATCGCCAGTCCTACTTGAACTCATCTACTTGACTTCTCCTCTCCAGCAAGGGAAATAAAACCTTCTTTTCTTAGTGTTGGAGTCTGAAATGCCATAGTATCGAAGATTGTTATTCCATGCCCAATGCGTCACATACCCTTGGGGCCGTGTTGCTTCCCGGGCAAAAGTAGATGGAACCAAGAGGTCTTCAAATCAATGGACGCAGGAGAAAGCGTGGATTGTGAGAAGCCCGGGAGAATAAATAGGAAGTGCAGCTTATTGTTGGTTCTTAGCGTGGGGCCGGATTCTTGGCTCACCTCCTCTTCCAGAAACAGCGGCCGCCCGGGACATGGAAAGCACGTTCTCCTGTTAGCTCTGTGGTTTCTCTGTGGTCCTCCTTTAAGGGTGGGGAGCCCACCAAAGTGTCCACAAATGAGTCAAATGTGAGTTGAATTCACTGCAGAAAGTCAAACCAGGTTAGTACAATTCCTTATGAAGCCATGGGGCCAATGACTTTATTCAAAATCTGTCTTGCATTTTACTATGTGAGGTGATGGCAAGCTTTGTTCCAGGTCAGTGAGAGCCGTACTCATCTGACAATCTCCTCCTCCCCCCCCTCCTCCTTCTTTTTTATGTATTTATTTATTTTATTGTTGTACTGGGAATAGAACCCAGGGTCATTCTACCTCCGAGCAACACCCTCAGTCCTATTTTTAGTCTTTTTATTTTTTTGAAACAGGGTCTCTCTGAGTTGCAAATGGCCTCACTAAGTAGCCAAGGCTGTCCACGAACCGCGATCCTCCAGTCTCTGCCTCCCAAATGCTGGGATTACAATCGTGTGCCATCATGCCTGGCCTATCTGCTAATCTTCTGACCAGACTCAGTGTGTCCGGAACCTTGTGGTCACCTGCTGTCCAGCTGATGCTCCCTTTCCAAAAGGTCCTTCCCTTCCATCTCACCAAGAGTTGAGAGGCACCAGCCGCCCCTCAGCAGGACAACAGGGCCCCTGAGGAGACCGTGTGGCCATCACTAAAGGGAGCCAGTTGTGCAGCCCCAGGGGACTGTGGGGGAGGGTGGGAGAGCCAATTATGGGAACATGGCCCCGTTTCCTAGAAGCCTAGCAGGGTCACATTGCTCCTCCCAGGCGTAGACTCATCTGAAGGCCATCTCTCCTGATCCCCTTGCTTATAGCAGCAGAGTGCAAGTGGTAACTATTACACGGATTTGCTGAATAAAACCGAATTTCAGCAGAGAGAAAGCCCAGTCACATATCACTGTTAAGAAACAGCCTAGCAGAAGGGCTGCCTGGGATGTCCGGAGCAATGGAGAAGCTGTGTATTTCACGGTTGCCTGCAGAAGCCATGCCCACCTGCTTCTGCAGAGTCCAGGGACCTGAGGTGAGTGCAGATCCCAGGCTCTGGGCCTGCCGAGCAGCAATGCCTGTGGTTCTCAGACTCTGCCACCCTCGTGCCTGTCTTAAGGGGTGTCCTGCACCCAGGCATCCCTGCAGCAACCGGCCCATCCGCTGTGGTTCATCTAGCACGGCAGCATCGGCTGCACCTCCAGCCGGAGCACTCAGGAATCAGGAGCACTCAGGAATCAGGAGCACCATCGAGGTTTCCCAAGGAGCAGAAGATGCAGAGACAGCGAGACCATGGGGGCACAAGGCCTTGGGTCACTTGTTAAAGATTGCCTCTGCGTGGAAGAGGAGAACCAGAGTTGGAAAGCAAATTGAAACTTCCACATGCGAGGAAGAAGACAATTCAGATGAAGGTAATATATTTCTTCACTCGTTGCTCCTGTTGGGAAAGAGTGTGCCGTGGATTACTGAAAATAGGGGATGGAGAAAGGACTGCAAAACTTCAGGGCAAAATATGGCCCCAAGTGGGTGGGGGACAGGAAGCTAGGCATGCTCGCAGAACACGTCCACTGTGCACGGGCCTGCCACGAGCTCTGGGTGTGAGGAGGAGGTCAGCACTGTGATACCCACACTCAGTGCCCTCTAGATCCAGCTGCTCCTGTGTTGCGTCAGGGCTGAAAACTCTTTGCTGATGCTTAGGGTTGAAATCACAGAGGTCCACTGTCTTCAGTGGCGTCTGCTCCAGCGGTTATAACTGACAGGCTTGACCAAGGCCATGCGCGTGGCTGCACTGACCTCGCTCTCCTCTGTTAGGACACAGTAGGACGCAGAAGACACCACCCCCTCTACCGAGCAGTCCACATCACACACACACCACCAACGGTGGGAAAAAAAATCCTTTTCTTTGCATTACTAATTTATTTTTCTATATCTGCTTTTATTGAGAAGATAAACATGAAATTTTGGAAATTAAATACAGCAGGGAGAAATGAGTTTGATTTTTTTCATCTACCTAAAACTCAAAAGAGCCACCTTGGTGTATAAATATGATGTTGATATTCCAGTGAAAAGTAAACTATTGAGCATAATTTTCCTGCTGTCAAGACTCCAATTTCAACCTTTTGGGTTGAATCCTCTCTTTACTTCCAGTGTCAAAATGTAAGCATCCAAATTTCGATCACGCCAGCGATTCTCCCACTGGTGTGGAAGCCCAGACATCTGCTGGGACGGAGCGCAGCGGAAGGGCGCTGCGCAGAGTCCTGTGCCTGGGCCCCGCGGAGCTCAGCAGGGCCGCGGCGCCAGCCACCTCCCTTTGGACAACGCACACCACACTGCGCGGAGAGGCAAACATCTACACCTCCCCCGGCGCTTCAGGGAGAGCTCGCTCCCGAAACACGTGGGCTTCAGGTGCGTGTGCAAGGAGGGGCCTTCCTCCTGAGGTCCTGATGGAGAAGCCAGGCAGCAACTCAGAGGAGCCGCAGGGCTCATCCAAACCTGTACCTCAGTCTCCTTCTGCTCAAGAAGGCGGAGCCCAAGCCCAGGAGAGGCTGTCAGCCAGAGTTGATGGGCCGGACTCGGGGACCTCGGGAAGGGAACCATCTGCAGGTAGTGGGGCCTCAGCTGTGCGGCAGGAGGAAGCTGTGGTGTTGGCCAAAGCAAACAAGGAGATGCGCCCGGCTCCCCTTCCTCCCTCCTCGCAGGCTCCCACCAGCATCTGCCGCTGCGGCAGGGGAGCTGGGGCGGTCCAGGCCGTGGGCGCCAGCCCAGCTGCCCAGCATGCTCCATGGACCGCATGGATGTCGTCCTGTGTGTGCAGATGAAATGCAGCTCTGGAAAGTGAGTGCGCTTGGAGGGTTTCTGGTGGGTCCAGGGAAGGCAGGAAGCCTGTGCAGGCGTGGAGTCCTGCGCCTCACAGTTTAGTAAGTACCTACCGCCATTCCCAGCATGCCCGGGGCAGACTTCTGTAGGCGGAACTCTGAAGTCAGCCCACAGACCTGGAAGCCAGCCAGCAGTGCAGTGCGTTGGAGCTTGGGCTGCCTGGCCAGAGCTGTGGCCACCCTCAGGACATGGCCAGAGGACTCGGTCCTTTAGAGTAAGACAGACTTTTCTGATGGAACACAAGTCCTGCATTCCCCGTCACCTGCAGATGAGGGGCGAGATACGCAGCAACAAAATATGCCATCCGCGCACAGCCTGACCCCAAGGAACCGCCAAGGGGCGATATGAACAGACCGCTTGTCCCCAAGGAAATCTCTTCCTTGCAGCAAAATGCAATAATTATGGTTCTTACTGATGACCTCAAGTCATCAAAACCTAGTTAATCATGGTCAAATAATTCTGTTTTTAGAGACTTCATTGCAGATCAATGAATATTTATCACCAGCTAATTGTGGGGGGAACTGTGGGCATCAGTGGGGTCCACGTAGGGCAGGGCATGCTAATTAACATGAGGGGCTCAGCTGTAGCCCTTGCTTAGGAGGCAGGTGCCTGCGCGTGGTCCATCAGCCAGCGTCCCGGCTCTGAATCTGCAGAGGCAGAGCCCCCACCATCCAGGCTTGAGTGTAGCATCCTCAAGCTCGCCTGGGAGCCAGCCCTGCCTTCCTTGGGGATGCCACACTCCGAGTCTCCAGGCCGCCGCTGCCTGCCCCACGCCTTCCTTTTTGCTCTGTGCTCAGGAGGAGACAGAGGATCTATTTGCTCACAATTTCTTGTAGATTCCGGGTTTAGCCATGTGAAGATGGGGTCTATGGATCTCGGGGGATGGCGTCGGGAAGCAGAGAGAGAGAGAGGGAGAGGGCGAGCGAGCGCAAAGCTGTGCCCTGGCACCATGGAGGTCAGAATCAAGCCAGGAGAGAGCAAGCAAGGCAACTCAGAGGCACAAGCGTGGTCTCTGAGGCCACACGTCCTCCTCCAGCCGCACCCCAGCAGCCACAGTGGCCACCCAGGCCACGGTAAACCCATCACCATGGATTTACCTACTGATGCCCCTCATGACTTGACGGCATCAACGCCAAGCTTTAGTACATGAACGCTGTAGGCCATTCCGGATCTAACCACGACGCAGCCACTAACAAACCTGACGTGGGGTCAGACCACCGTTCCTACTTCGTCCCTGTAAAGCAGGGGGAGCCTGGCAGAGGGGCCCGAGTTGCGCGTTGCGCTGGGAGCACAGCGGGACACCTGCGAGTGGGCTCGCCCGGTGCCCAGGCTGCCACCCGCAGCTCGTGGTCCCTGCCGATCTTTGCGGAGATCTAGGCGAGGGTCCGAGGTGCCTAGAGAGAGGAGTAGGTCAGAAACAAGTGGTCTCAGAGAAGGAGGAGATTCATCCTACCAGACGCTTGGCTTGAACTCATGAGACGTTTTCCCCCAACTTTTCTAAACCCAGTTACTTATTTTGCCAATGCATTGGCATGAGCTGAAGCAGATACTGCCTCCACATCAACAGGCAAAAATGCAGAGTTGAACATGTAAGTACACACCCGGAGGCTGAGTCGAGAGCACAGGAGGTTCTGAGCTCCAGAAACAGAACGAGTGCCCTCAGTGGGCGGGGCCCGCGGCTGGCCTGCACCGCCTCTCTGACCTGCAGAGGCCGCAGCGAGGAAGTGCCTCCCTGCCCCACGAGCAGGCCGTGATCGCTCTGGGGCCGCTGGCGTGTGTGGAGGGCCCGCCATGTTTGTGAAGAGACCAAGCTTCCTGAGGCCACGCCAGCCCTGCTGCCTCTCCCAGCTCCTGTGGGTTGGCGGCTGTGGAAGACTCTGCACACCTCGAGGAGGAGCCTGTCCCCACCTCTCCCCACATGGGGTGAGCCCCGCTTCTTGGCCAATCAATCAATCACTAGAATCACCCAAGGATGGCCTAAAGTATGGAGAAAATTAAACCCAAATGGAAAGATAGAACACAAGAAGCAATGATGAATAAAGAAGAGAGTAAATACGCGCTACTCTATAAACAGTAAGTAGTAAATGGAGATAGGAAAAAATACGCCAACAACGCGAAGGGCGAGAAGCCTTCGGAGAGCTGGGGTGGACGGCCAAGAGGTGAACGTTAGAGCCCGGAGGTCGGTGGAGCATGGCCGTGAACGTTTTACAGGTAGCCACCAGACGCATGCAAATAGAAGAAATAGCGTACACACTCCGAGAGGGGAAATACCAAAGGAAACATCACCGACAGGATGCGAGTTTAAAGAGAGAAAGAGGGCAAGGGAGCAGAGTAGGGAATTGCAAAGTAAGAGGAAATTACACAATAATACTCAAAAAATTTCTCAGTGTTCAAAGTGTTTAAGAGAAAAATCACAAGAATAACAGAAGTTAAAAAAATACTAGTAACAATAAAGGAATAAAAAAATAAAACTAAAACAAGCTGGGTACGATAGCACATGCCTATAAGGCCAGTACTTGAGAGCCTGAGACAGGAGCGTCATAGGTTCCAGGCCAGCCTCAGCAACTTAGCGATACCCTCAGTAACTCGTGAGACACCATCTAGAAATAAAAAATGTGAAGAGCTAGGGGTATATCTCAGAAGTAGAATGTCCTTGGCTTTGATCCTAGTACCAAAAATTTAAAAAATAGTCATTGTTTTTAAAAGAAGAAACAGAAGACCGGCCTAACGTGTCCATTCATCCACGTCCCAGGAGAGAGTGGTGGCTCACAGGCTTGAGGCCAGTTGCTCGGATGAGGCATGCTGACCAGAACAGGTGAGCAGAGGCTTGGGCCCAGGGGCCCAGGGGCCCAGGGGTCCAGGGGTCCAGGGGAAGCAGGTGTGTAAGAGTCCTGGGCAGGCAACATTGGATGGGGCCACCTCCACCTCTGGGTAGGTGGAAGCCAGGAGCTCACCCTGCAGAGCCACAGGCACATGGCGCCTGGCGGGGCAGCAGGAGTCCATGCCTGGGCACCCACAGCTCTTCTGGCCCTGACAGGCTCCCGGCTAGTCAAACCCCAGCGGAACTCAGCAGCAAGGGCCCGCCAGTGTGGCCCAAGCAGGGATCAGGACAAGGGTGGGGCTGAGCGGACACAGGTTCTGACACCATCGTACTCCAACTTCCCCAGGCCCTACAGAAATCGTGTTGTGAGACTA
This sequence comes from Muscardinus avellanarius, assembly GCF_963383645.1. Classification (NCBI taxonomy): domain Eukaryota; kingdom Metazoa; phylum Chordata; class Mammalia; order Rodentia; family Gliridae; genus Muscardinus; species Muscardinus avellanarius. The sequence goes on from NC_137786.1 coordinate 1,664,675, forward strand.
GGGTGGGTTGGCTGGGTTCTGAGGCAAGGGCATCAGCATCGGGGTGGGAATCATTCCTTCAGGAATTTCACATCGGTGCACATACTGGTCAGCGCGCTCTCCAAGTCCATGAAGAACGGACACTCAACAGGAGCTGTGAACCTATGGCCTTCCTTCCTCCTTCTTTCCTTCCTCCTTACTTCCTTCTTTTCTCCCTCCCTCCTTTCTTCTTTCTTTTTCTCTCCTTTCTTTTCTTCCTTTTTCTTCCTTCCTTTCTCCCTCCCTTCCTCCCTTTCTTATCCCTTTCTCCTCCCTTTCTCCTCCCTCCCTTCCTTCCTCCCTTCCTTCTTTCCTTCCTTCCTTCCTTCCTTCCTTCCCTTCCTTCCTTCCTTCCTTCCTTCCTTCCTTCCTTCCTTCCTTCCTTCCTTCCTTCCTCACTTTCCTGCTCTCAGGCACACGATCCAATCCAAAGCTCCCGGGAGGCTGCCATATCCATCCCTCAGCTTCGAGCACATCTAAAACCCGCTGTCAAAAGCAATGCAGGAGAAATTAAGACCCACCAGGAAGCCCGAGCACATTTAAATTTACTCCCAGGCACTGGTGCTTTATTCTAGGAAGAGGAACAGACAAATGAAATGCTCGGCACCAGGGCTAACCACAGGCTGCTCCATCAGAGCCAGTCGCTCTAGTCCTAACACGGGCATGCAGCCCTGCGTCTGCAGCCTCATGTGTGTGCCCTGCGCCGCTGTCCACCCTGTGCCTGGCTCCAAGCCACCTCGGGCAGTGCCAGGGTGCTCGAAGTGACCTCAGTGGAAGGACCAGAGACAGAAGAGCTCGGCCTCAGTCCTCAGGCATCAGACTCTCCACACCTTCCCCGCAGCCTCACACCGCAGGTCCCCACACCATTCAAACCACAGGGCAAATATTTCAAGCATCGTAGAAAAGTATTTTCATGCAGGCACTGACAATTAAATAGTTATGATCATACAAATCCTTCCTAACTGTTTCCCCACAGCAGGCATGTGTGGGGGAGAAGACACCTCGGGCATCTCTATCAGCTTAGATTCCTTTCCAGCCACCCGCTGTGAAATACGTACCGGTTGCACATTCTCTACAAGTGCCTGGGTTTTGCTTTGTTTTATTTGAACAGTAAAGGACAACAGCTATACCCACATCAGAACTGCTTTGCCTGTGTGGAGAGACCATGCCCGTCAAGTACTTAGCAAGCACTGAGAGGTGGAGAGGACCCACAAAGTAGTTCCCATGGGTTCACTACGAATGATTGTTACAGCTGCTTTTCTTAAGTAGACTGGACCTCCCCGCTCTGAATAATATGACATTTTCTCCACCAACAAGGAAGATGCAGAGGCTAGAGGCCAACCCGTCAACCCCTGTGCTCCGCTCGAGTAGAGAAAGAAGCTTCCATCTACTAATGATTTCACTGGATATGGAGAGCACAGAGGAGGTTTGCTTCACTTCTTCCTACAGACGGCTCCTATTTCTGTCTAGTCATGTTTCCTTGACCCCTTTGAGCAGGCTTGCTGTAGGACACAGTGCTCTGATGCTGGGCAAAGAACGTTCATGAGCTCATTAGGGTTCCCAGGTCCCTGACGTCTGGCCCAGGACACAGGCTGTCTCTCGTCCTGACTCAGCTCCCTCTCCTTTACCGCCTCCCACTCCCTGTCGGGAGCCTCTACTCAGCACCCACTGTGCTTCCAGGGCCAGCTCAGAGCAAGAGGCATTTAGCAGGCGCCCGATCTCCCTGACAGACTCATGTTGCTTTTGGAGGTAGAGAAACAGAATGGTGCAGGCCAGTGTTCCCTGGAGTTCAGAGGTAAGTAGAAGGAACAGGAGTTTGGCTCTGGTGACACAGAATGCAGAACATGCCTCATGACGTGGGCACCAGCAGGCATGTTCCTGAGGGTGGATTGTGAGCCCGTACCCCGTGGCACTCCTGGGAGGTGGTGACTCTTTAAGAAGTGGGGCTAGGTGGCATAGAATAGGACCTGAGCCTTCTCTCTCTCTCTCTCTCTCTCTCTCTCTCTCTCTCTCTCTCTCTCCTCTCTCCTCTCTCCTCTCTCCTCTCTCCTCTCTCCTCTCTTCCCTGGTCACCATGAGGTAAACAGGCCTCCTGCCATGGTAGGCCATGTTGCCACAGGCCCAATGCAATAGAGCCAAGCCAAGCAACCATGGACTAAATTTCCACAATCATAAACCAGATAAAATGTTCCTCCTTGTAAGCTGATTGTTTCAGGTGTTAAGTCACAGTGGGGCAGAGCCAACAGACGCACTGACCGGAGTCAGACAGGAGAGCTGGGGCATCACTACGGACACAACAGACATGCGTAGGAGAGAAGAGAATGTGATGAACAGTGTCAGCCAATGACTGCAGCAAGTTCCATGAAACAGAAAAGGTTCTTGAGTGAAAGAAGCCACTAAATGTCACGGAAGGAGGCTTGAATGGCACGCACAGCCATCTGTCTCTTGAAGACATTGGACTCGTACTTTAAAACCTCTCACAAAGGAAGCCCCGGGCCCTGATGGCTTTACAGGTGATTTCTACTAGACATTTAAGAAAGAGATGATCCTGTTATAAGAAAAAGGAAGGAACATTTAACACCTTGTTTTATGAGGCCAGCAACATACTGATTCCAACCAGACAAACTTTACTAGAAACTGCAGACCATAAACACGCTCATAAAATTCCTTATAAAAATGTTAGCAGTCAAACCCAGAAATAAAAAATAAAGATAATGTATCACACCAACCGAGATGGATATATCTCAGGAATGCAAAAATGATCTAGCATTTTATAATTAGACAATATACATATTCATATTTGGCTAAAATAGTAAAAATAACATATAATTATATCAACAGATCCAGAAAAAATTGACAATACTAGATGCTCATTAATGATAAAATCTCTCATCAAACTAAAAATAGAGGGAAAAAAGCACACAGATTGGAAAAGAAGAAAAATATTTTTACTTGTAAGGGATTTGATCCAGTATGTATAAAATGTGAAGTAGTTATTTATTTATTTATTTATTTTTGCGGGTCTAGGGATGGAACCCAGGGGCATTCTACCTCTGAGCTATACCCCAACCCTATTTTTTATTCTTTATTTTTGAAACAGGGTCTCACAGAGTTGCAAAGGACCTCACTAAGTAGCTGAGCCTGTCCTCGAACCGGGATCCTCCCATCTCAGTCTCCCTAATGCTGGGATTACAAGCATGTGCCACCACACCTGGCTTGAAATAATCTTTTAAAAAAGCCACTAAAACTCACAAAGTTACTGAATAAAGAACAGAATAAAATCTAATTTGTTTTTATATTTAAGCTTCAGTTAGTTAGAAGTAGAAATCGATATATTTTAATGTAATATTTATAGTAACATCAAAATTCATTGAAATACTTATGAAAAGATTAAACAACATTGAAAATCCTATAAGAATGTGCAATGGACCTATAGTATCTAATTCAATTTTAGAAAAGAATGGAGTAATTCTATATTATTCAAAATTTATATAAAGATATAGTAATTATGAAAGTGTGCTATTACCATGAAGAGGGACATGACGATCCATACAACATTAAAGAATCCAGAAATTGACACACACATGTGTGGTCAACTGATTGTCAGCAAAAACGCTGTGTTTACAGGCTGTTTATTAGTTTCACAATAAGTTTGGGATAATAAACTTATACATAGAAAAGTTGTCTTTGGCTCACGGTTTTAGAGTTTCCAGTCTAGGATTGGGCTGACCCATGGGCTTTAGGCCTTTGGTGGGGGAGAACAGAGCACAGCAAATTGGTTACCTCATGGCCAGGAAACAGAGAAAGAGAAGGGCTGGGGCCCCACAGGCCCTGTCAAGGATGGGGCCCTTGACCTGAGCACCTCCCGCCAGGCCCCTCCTCCTCCTCAAGGTCCCCACCCCAGAGTGATTCCCAGAGACCCAGCCCTAGTACCTGGGCCTCTGAGGGACAATGGAGTGTCAAGGTAAGCAGACGAGAAGGCAATTCAAGAAAGAAGCAAATGTTTCTGGAACAGTTAGAATTAATATGTAAATAAAATGCAAAGAAGATAAGAATCTTTGCTTCACACCATATACAAAAATTAACTTCGGTCATAAACTTCAACGTAATAGCTAAAACTATGACATTTCTGTTAGTCCCTCTGAGGGAATCTACTGCATCCTTGGGCTGGTCTGAGGTTTTGGTAGCATATCCAAAACCTGAGCTATAAGTTATTGAAGAACAAATATTGCATTTTGTTAATTTTCTTTTTTTTTTTTCCGGTGGTACTGGGGTTCCTGGAAACCCTTCTACCTCCGGGCTACACTCCCAGACCTATTTTTTATATTTTTATTTGGAAACAGGGTCTCTTAAGCCAGCAAGGCTGGCTTCGAACCTGAGTGATCCTCCTGTCTCTGCCTCCCAAGCACGGGGATTACACGCCTGGCTAATTTTTTTTTTTTAATTTACTCTTCCATAGACATTTTTAGGGAAATTTTTGAAATGTATTTTAGGGAAATTTTAAGGAAATGTATTTTAGGGAAATTTTTGAAATGTATTTTGAAAAATACATTTTAACAATCTTGTCCTTACAAATGTAACTCAATATTATGGCAACCCAGTAAAAGTAAGATGAAAACATATCATTAATAAGTTTTAAGAAATGACTGATGTGATTAGTCCTCAGCCTAGAAATGAAATGGAATTAGCTTTAGAAATAAAAACTCCCGCCTCATCTGGAATGGTAAAAAGTCTCTAAACCCTGATAATAAAAATGTTAGCACAACCGTGGAGCTACTGCAGCTTCTCCCCGTGGCTGTGGCATGTAAATGGCCAGCCATTCTGCGAGAGTGAACAATTCCTTATAAAATTAGCACACAGTTAACACAGGAGTCATCAAGGATTTCTCTCCTAAGTGGCTACCTAAGAAAAGAGAGCCTTGCCCACACAGAGAGCTGCAATCGAATGTGGACGGCTGCTTCAGTCGCAATAGCTAAAAACTGGATTTAACCCACGTGCGCGTCGTGCAGGAGGGACGAAGCGTGGCTGTCCAGCCAGCAGCACCCTCACTGCTAGATCCCCAATGACTGACCACACCACCTGGGAGAAGGAAGATTTACGTGCTCACGACTTCCTTGGAGATCTGGGGTTCAGTCCCTGTGAGACCCGGGATCGCAGAACTCAGGATGTAGCGGGGGAAGCAGGAGAGGGGGACGCAAGGCTTTGCTCTCACATCACGGAGGGCAGAAACGGAGACAGCAAGCAAGCACGGGGGTTCAAGACACAGGCACATTCCCCAAGGCCACGCCCCAGGAAGCCACCCTCTCCAGCCACACCCTACCGGCCCCAGCCACTACCCAGCCGGATCGAGTCCACGTCAACCCTGAGCTTCATACGTGAGTTCTTTAGGGCTAACTGTGACCGTGGCATAGCCACACCATGAAACATTGCTTAGCAGTGAAAAAGGACAAACCGCTGACACACACCACAACACAGTGCCTCTCCACAGCACTGTGCTCCTTGGAAGCTACAGGACGCCATGCACAGTCCTAGGACTGCTTCTCTGCACACGGAGCTCTAGAAGAGAGAGCCGTGGAGAGCAGGCCATCGGAGAGTGGTGCCTAGGAGATGGGCACTGGCCCCGCAGACATGGGACATGACTCACCTGAGGGTTAGAGTCCTAAGTCTTTATCATGATGGTCATTCCACTGCTTGTCAAAACTATCAATCCCAACATTCAGTGTGGTTGAGTTATACTCCATATGAGCCAATGCTCAGGCGCACACTTGTGATCCTAGCACTTGGGAGGCCAAGACAGGAGGATCACAGGCTTGAAGCCAGCCCCAGCAAATTAGTGAGGCTGTTTCCAAATAAAAAATAAAATAAGGCCAAGGGTGTAGCTCAGAAGTAGAATGTCCCTGAGTTCAATCCCCAGTACCAGAAACAAATAAAAAATAAAAATAAACTGCTCCTCAATAAATGTGATTTCTTAAAAATCACTCCAGAAGTCATATAAGGAAAGAATATAGAGAGACATTTCAGGCAAAGGGGGAGATGGAAAGGAGGACATGCCGTCTTCAGGCAAGCGCAGAGGTGGAAACCCACAGGGGGTCAGGAGAAGACCCGGGAAGGAACCAGAGTCCTCCTTCCCTGAACAAACTTACGATGCCAGAAGAAAACTCAACAAGCAATCAAAGGTTTGATGGTAATGTATGCTTTATGTTGAAAATATGTCTTGCATACCAAATAAAAAATGCCCAAAGACTTGCCTCTGAGTCCCCCTAGAAGTCAGGTCGCCCACCAGTCTGGTGTCCTTGGGGGACAACCTGGCAGCTCACCTGGGCATCAGCTCTCTGCACCTTGCCTCTGCTTTCCCAGAAGAGCTCCCCCTCCCCTAGGGTGCAGCCTCACGGGGCTAAGAGCTGCCCACCCTCACCTAGCAGCAAGGCCTTTCCACCCCCGCCCAGGGGCCAGGGTCTGTGCGTGCACTCAGCCACCTGAGCAATTCCAGGTGTGCAGCATCTGCTGTTTCAGGAGACACTAAGACCCACTGCAGAGTCACATCGTTCAAAATTTCTTTCTCCTGAATAAGATGACCCTTCGACAGCCCATGGGACATCTGTTCTTTGTAAGATGACCGGCTCTG
>NC_137786.1:2388817-2558817 GCF_963383645.1 Muscardinus avellanarius
CCAATATGGCCAGCGACCTCGCCAGGAATGCAGGAGCGCCTGGCTGGGGGGCCGGGCACCTCGGCCAGGTGGCAGCATCGAGGTTCTCGATCAAGTGGTCAAGACCAAGTACTCAATTCTCAGTTAATTGTTCACTTCTAGTCAGTCAGCAAACATTGCCCCTGCTGTGCAGCTGGGCGGCCCTTGCAGGTCTATCAGGTGGTCAAAGCCAGGAAGCCAGAACCACCGGCCCCTCAGCTGGAGGGAAAAATGTGCCCCAGAAAGGAGCCCCCAGGAGAAGCAGGGGTTCCACTAGACATAAGAGGAAGGTGTGGGCACGGGGTGTAGCCACCCCGGTCCTGGGCTGGGGTCGCGCGCTGGCTCCCGCTCTGGGTGAACGCCGGTTGGTCCCCTCTGAGGAGGCATTCAGTTTTGGCTTCCACTTCTCAATGAGAGAGGCCAGCAGGTCTTCCAAGATGGCTCTTACTGCTTCTCAAAAGCCATAAATCCTAAGGTTCTGGTAATTTGATGTTAAAATGTTCTCTATATAGTTGGGCGTGGTGATGCACGCTTGTAATCCCGGTACTTCGGAGGCTGAGACGGGAGGATTGCAGGTTCATGACCGGTCTCAGCTACTTAGTAAGGCCTTCTGCAACCTAGTGAAACCCTGTTTCAAAATAAAGAATAAAAAATAATAAGGCTGGAGGTGTAGCTTAGAGGGAGAATGCCCCTGAGTTCCATCCCCAGTACCACACACACACACACACACACACACACACACACACACACACAATGTTCTCTATATATTAAAATAACTAATAGAAAGTTGATTTGCCCAAGTCTGGATCTAGAACTTGGTTCTTCTTAGCCAGTACTGAGGAGGCTGAAATAGGAGGATTGCAGCTTCGAAGCCAGGCTCAGCAATTTAATGAGATTCTGTTTCAAAATAGCTTGGAGGTGAAATGTGAAATGCCCTGAGTTCAGTCCCCTGCATATCTCTCTCTCTCTCTCTCTCTCTCTCTCTCTCTCTCTCTCTCTCTCTCTCTCTCTCTCACACACACACACACACACACACACACAACTTGATTCTTCCATTGTGCTTGTATAAACGCAACTCCCAGGAATAGGCCAGGATCCAAATTCTGTTTCTGCCCTTTCTGGGGACAACACAGAAAGCACCCTAATGTTTACAACGCTGTACCAAGTAAGCCTGTCCATGGCTCCGAGTGCCAAATCTCCTCTTTAGTGCCCTGGTTCCCATGGTGAGGCCAGGACCCAGGAGACCAGCGTCCCCTCCCACCCACTCCCCACTCTCTCTCCCCTGCATCCCCTTCAGAGGGTCTTTGATTTCAAAGCCAGCTCCTCATCAAAGCCTTCCTGGGGAAGAATGAAAATGCGCGAGGGACGGACATGGCCCAGGGCAGCTCAATGGCGGGGCATTGTTTGAAATCCCAAGGCCGGCCTTGGTCAGTTTCTGCTGCAGAGTCATCCTCAAATCTCCATTCTTTAGTTTCTACCATATAAAAAAATAATTAAGAAAAGAAAAATCTCAAAATATACTCCGGGGGAAGAGTAGGGCAGACATGTCTCCTATTCTTCTGGGATGCCTGTCTCTCAATTACCAGAGAGGTTGCACAGCAGAAAGGAAGACGCCCACAGTTGTACAAGAAGTCATCAAGTGCCAACCAGGAATGTGTTCCTCCACCCTCAGTATGAATAGGGAGAATATAAATCGAATGGGAAAAGCCATTAGAATAATTTACTTTCCATCATGAATTATAGATGACAGGATGCGCGGTTCATACACATCTCCTATGAACGTAGAATCGAGCCCTATCGAATGGCAAAGGCTCAGCCTCTGGTCTTGAAGCTGGCTTTGGGTTCTCCCTGGTTCTCCTCTCCCGGGCCGCGGTCTGGAGCTGGGCGACAGAGCCGGCGACGGAGATCCCTGCCTCACCAGCTTGCGGCTTGCAGTGCAAGATGCAGGCGCCATCAGGCCGCTGCTGAGTGACCGAGAGAGATCAGGCCGTGTTTCCTTCCTGAATCCAAATTAGTCTCGCAGCTGGAGCAGCATCAGGGGCTGATAATGGCCTATCAACCTCCAGCACTAACAGATATGACCCGGCGCTGCTGACAGGAATGCCAAGTGCCCGGCCAGCGTGTGCACGCCGCGCGGGAGCCACCTTGAAAGATAAAGCATCCTGCAAGAAGGGTGAGGCCAAGCCACGGGTGGCGGGTGGCACAAGAGCCCCTGTGGAGCGGCACCGGGGATTCTCCTCCGGTACCAGAGAGAAAGCTGGACTTTCCGAGGATGCTCAAATACCTGCGAACTTTGCTTCTTTGCCCTCTGGTTAAAGAGGAAGTGTATGTTCAAGTCTCCCCAGGTAACCTTTGCCTTCTCTGTGCCAGAGCACCTCCAGGACCACTGGGCTTCCTGGCCCATGGGGAGTCCTAACCCATGCCGCTGATGACCACAGCAGAGGCATTTTCTTGTGTGTTGTGCCTAAACCAACTTTTTCTACACTGAAAGTTCACGTGTTTACTAACTGTACATTCAGTTGATATCATTCAAAGAGAACATCCGGATGTCCTCCAAGGGCCAGGCACCCAGCTGGGAACCCAGGCGACCCAGGCAGAGCTCTTGTCCCTTGAGAGAGGGTCATACAGTGACCTCCAGGGCATCGCCACGAGACAGCAGCTGGGCCTGGAGCCCCCGGGAGGATGTGGCTGCCTGAAACATGAGTGGCCCCTGGCCAGGAAGACCTGCTTGGGGCCAGAGAAACTTCATTTCCCATGAGAAAATAATGACTCTAGGTTTGCTTCACTTTCAAAGGCACCTGCAGATATTTTCACCTTAAAATAATAAACATGGTTCTGAAATATCCCACCGTTCTAGACTCAAAAGATGTTTGGGCCTTACATACAATTATAAAATATTTGCTTTTTTAGAATTATAAAATATCCACACTCAACGATGGCTTAATCATCTAAGCCACGATGATTGGTCTGGGAAATAAGAAAGCGCCTCTGTCCCTTGTCGATGCCCTCACAGGGGAGCCCCATGAGCCGGATACTTCACGCTGACCTCCGGAGCCCGACACTGGCAGGCGCAGGAGGTCCCGAGCCTCGCAAACGGGACCTTCTGCTCCCGGTCTACTGCGCAAACCATCACATCCACTGCTCGGCAACGCGCGATGCTTTGGGAAATACAGAGCAACCAGAAAACAAGTGAATTGTGCTTTTGAATATCTTTCTCTTTCAAAGGCAGCTCTTTAATGGTTTCTACATGGAGCAATGATATTTACACATAAAAGATTTACTGATTTTAATTTCATCATAAAAACATATGAATAAGAAATCTACTGGTGAACAGCAAACGCATTTCACCCACCAAGAGCAGAGCCACAGGCCTGCCTTGGCGCCCAGGACGGCATGGCAACCAGTGCTGCTGTCCAGGGACCCTGCTGCCCTGCATTTGCTTGGTCTCCAGGACTGATGGACAGCGATCCAGCACACACACGTACGCAGACACACACACGTACACACACACACGTGGGGGCAATTCTGGCTCCTCAGCATCCTCCTGGGATGTCCTACTGAGACCACAACTTAGGCCATCCCCAAACAAAAGGCCCACAAAGCCCCAGCTGAAGACTAGCGCAGTGTTGGCTGTGGCCGGCTTTCTACAGGAGCTGCTCCAGTCCGGGCTAGATTCCATGACTGTCACGTGTCACCAGTCATTAGCCAGCTCCATGACGGTGGTGGGAGGCCCAGGGCTGGGGTCTCCCCAGTGAGCTCACTGCCAATTTGGGGAGCAGCGGCCTCATGCGACATTCACCACTGTGATGAAACCTGGGAAGAATCATCGTGGTCCCCGCGTGAGCCTCGAGCCTCTGAGGCATCTATCCTTCCCAGGGGTGGGCTCGGGGCGATGGGATTCTGCATGGAAGGCAACAAACTTTCCGTTACAAGAGGCATACGTTCTGGGGCTCTAATGTAAAACGTTGAGAACTCCAGTATTGTATGTTTGAAATGTGCTCAGAATGTAGATCTTAAGAGTTCCTGCCACATAGACAAGATGTAACTTTATGAGGTGATGGGGTGTTCATTAGCCGTATTATGCACTATTTTATTATTTTAAAATATGTATGTATATCAAATCATCCCATTGTACATATAGTTTTTGTTTATCAATGAGGCCTCAAAGCTAGGAGAAAAAAATGGAGGAGAAAATCTATGTATCCTGGAAAAGAGAGCTGCCCAGGTGCCCAGAGCTGTCCAATAGCCCAGCAGCTGGGGCCCAGGAGCCATAACCCTGTGGTCTTCACTGCCAACGTTAGAAGAGACTAGCTAAGTCCTGGGGGCTGGTCGGGGTGGGGCAGACATCCTGAGTTGCTGATGTCTGAGGAGGTCAGGGGATAACATGGCTTGCCAGTTGGAGGTTAAGGGAAGAAAAGGAAGAAGAACCCAGCTTGCACATGGCTCCCACCCTCTTTCACACACTATTGGCCCCCTGGAGTCTCCCTTATGCCCCTGCCTCCCGCACCCCCAATCAGTGGGGCTTCAAGGCCAAAGCTTAGGTACTTTGAGGATCACAAGTTAAGAGCCAGCCTCAAGAACTTAGCAAGATCCTACTTCAAAAAATAAAAATAAAAAGCTGCTAAGGATGTTTCTTGGAGGCGGAATGCTCCTGGGTTCCATCTTCAGTATCAATGAAAAAAAAAGAAAGAAAAGGAAGGGAAACCCACTCCAGAGATAGTACTGATTGTGCTGAAAAGGGGACTTGAAAGAGAGGTGGTGGGAGTTCATGAATAGGGTCTTAGAGGAAGGGAAAGTATGAAAATCAGTGGGCGGGGAGGAAAACGCAAGGTCATTGGAAGGAGAGGAAAGAAGTTCGTACAGACATCCCGGGAGGCTGCGGGAAGGGGCGGGCTGGGAGCCAAGAGCGTCTCCCAGGGACGGGAGGCCACGGCACCTCAGCGCTGGCTGCGTCCTAGCATCCGGCCCTCTCCTGAGCACCTCTGTGTGCTCCCTGCGTGTGGGGGACACCAGGAAGACTGAGGGGCCTCCCCGCCCACCCAAAGCTGGGAGCTGAGACTCCCCAGCAGCTGCAGGGCTCCCTCTGAGAATGGGGGTCAGAACCATCAGGGACCTCCAGCTGCGGCAGGGAGGACCTGAGGCAGAAGGCACGTTGCTTCCTCTCCAGCGCCTCCTCATGGCGGGTTTCCCATTGGCCCCTGCAGCCATAGTGGTCTCTTGAAGTGCTAACACCCAGTCCTTCGTGGGCAATATGGCCTTTGCAGGTATCATTAGGATGCGAGTTAAGTTCAGGGTACCTTGGAGCAGAGTGGGACCTCACGATGTGATGAATGTCCTCAGAAGAGGAGGGGAGGAGACCCAGAGGGGACACATGCAGGGAAGAGAAGGAGGCAGATGCCACAGTGTTAGGACACAGCAGGAACACGTGGGATGCCAGCTGCCCCAGAAGCCAGGGAGCAGCGGGGACAGGGGTCCTCTCTCCGAGCCCTCAAGAAGGGACGACTCGGCCAACCCCTTGATTTTGGACATCTGGATTCCCAAATAAATGTCTGTTGTTCACAGCTGTCCAGGGTGCGCAGTTTACCATGGCGGTCCTAGGAAACTAGAAAATGGGACAAAGACAAAGGAAGCTTCCCACGGGCTGGGCCCAGCGACTGGGATGGCGCTCGCTGGCCAAGTGAGTGAAGGGAGCTAAGGAACGTCTGGTCTATGGCAACCCACACTCAGCACACCCATGTTCAGGGCAGCACAATTCGCAACAGCCAAAATATGGATCTAACCGAGGTCTCCATCAACGGATGAATGACTTACAAAATTATGGGAAATACACACAATGGAATTCTACTCAGCTCTAAAAAAGAACAAAAATCATGTCACTCACAAGAAGATGGAAAAAGACCTGGAGAGCATTATGTTAAGTGAGATCAGCCAAGCACAGAAAGAGAAGGGACTTATGCTTTCTCTGATATGCCCAAACTAGAAAGTATTGGGGATACCAGAGAGACTCCAGACAATGGAGGGGAAACCTCAGCAAAGCCAGAGAGGAAGGGGAGGGGAGGAAGAAGGCTGAGGTTGATTAATGGAGGAGCTACATCTGAATATGTGTATACATGTGAATGTAGCATGGTCAGCCTGTACTCTCAGGTTTGGGAGGGGGAAGGGAATGGGGGGGCACCAAGCTCTGGGTGAATGTACGCCACTGTCAATATGATCCACCTTATGATGTGAAACTATAGTGTACCAATAATTTTTTTTTTTAATGACTGGTCTGAAGTGACCTTCTGGTGTAAGCTGGCACCTGCAGATCTTCTCCGCGCCCCCTCTTGTCTTTGCGTCAGGATACAAGAATCATTCTACAAGGTCCTGAAGCTCCGGGGCAGGCTGGGGCTGGGGCAGGGGCAAGGTGGTGGGGTAGCACCACCTTTCTGTAACTCAGCAGCACACCCGCCTTCCTGCCCTCCCCCACGCCGTACCCACGCCATCCCCCTCCCTCTATCTATGTTCTGATTTCCTCTCTTCTTTCCTTCTGTCTGAGCCATGGACCACCCCACACATACTGGCAAGAAGACCTCCTACACTGATTTTAAATGGTAGCATCTCTGCCCTCCCACTTAACCTGCTCTGAGAGGATACGGATCTGTTCTCCTGCAGGTCTGAAGCCATTTCTCCATTCTCAGCTTCACAGCTGTGTGTTCTGGGCAGGCAGTGTTGACCCATGGCCAGCAGCTGCAGACCACCACCACGTCACCTCCAAGACCCCCTGAGCAAAGACAGCTGCAGTCAGGGCCCTCCCTGTGTTGCCTGGTGAGATGACGGAGGTCAGTTCTTCTCCCACGCTCACACACAAAAAGGACCCTCCATCTGGAGATATCGCAACTTCATTTCCTCACCCGCACGGGGTCAGCTTGTCTACTATGGATGGAGGTTATGCAGATCCCAGGCGAGCTCATGCCCTGTCCTCTCTTCTGCCCTGTGCCAGGTAATCCACGGGAACTGGCTATCTGCCCTTGCTTTCCAGCATGTGCCCCTTCTCCGAGTGTACCTGTCTACAACACAATTTTCTGGCTCACAGGCCCCAAACACGCTGTTCGACTCACCTTCCCTGGCCCACCAGCGCGGCCTTGGCCAGTGTCTGCCTCAGTCAACCGTTCTCTTCTGTCTTCACCCATTCCCAGGATTTGGGCTTGAACTTGGCCCTTTCTGTTATCTTTTCCTCATCGTGGAGGGAGCCCACCACAGCTGGTGTTTCTGAATGGCTTCCAGGGGGCAGCTCTAGCTGTGTGCTGATGGACCCTGCGATTCCTCCAGCCTATCCACGAGACCCCAGTCCTCTTGCATCCTCCTGTCAGTCAGGAGCACACCCTCTGCTCCGAGAACTCATATTCTTGGTGAGAGGCTCTGTGGCCCTGCACCGCGGCCACCAGCTCCTTCCTCTGCACTCTCAGCTGCCCTTCCTCTCCAGGGTTGATGTCGGCCCCTCCAGCGTCTTGTCCCCGCGGCACTCAGATCACACACACCCTTAGTAGTGACGCGCGCCACCCTGTCTTGAGTTCTCTGTCATTTCATTCACAACCTCACACGCATTGCTGCTAATTCTCACCATAACCTTGCAAGGCACTTATCATTGGGTTAATTTACACCCAGCAGGGAATGATTAGCAGTAGATGAAAAACTGTTCAACATCACTAGTCACCAGAGGCATGCAAATTAAAGCTGCAATGAGATGCCATCTCGCACCTGTTCTAATGGCTATTACCAAAAAAGCCTCAAGGTAACAAGTGTTGGTGAGAAACAGAATAAAGGAGTGTGTTGGAACCTGCACCAGCACCAGCGCGGCCATATGGAAAGCTGTGGAGGTGTCTCCATAAATGAAACACAACTACCCCTGACCCAGCAACCCCCCTCCGGGGTACTTGGGGGAGAACGTGGAGAGTGTGTTGGAGAGACACATGCACTCCGTGTTCCCTGCAACACTCTGCACAGCCTGGAAGAGGAAGCAACCAAAGAGTCCACCAAGGTGAATGAATGAACGAAGACAGTCCACACCGAAAGGGAATGCACTCGGCTTTAAGGGAGAAGGAAATTCCATCATGTATGGCAATAAGAATGGACCTGGGGATCACTGTGTTAAGTGGACTCATCTGGGTACAGAGACAAGAGCTGCGTGGTCTTACTCTTGGTATAGAATCTTAAAATGCTGGCCTCATAAAAGCAGAAATTTGAGTGGTGGTTGTGGGGTAAGGAGAGGGGTAGATAAGTGAGCTGTGCCCAGGATGTTGGGAGTCAGTTCGCAGCCTGAGTGGAAGAGCTGTGTCTGTCTTTTGAATGAGCGTGCTAGTAGGAGGGGAGAGGCAGAGGATGGAAGAGGTGGCATCCGTGAGCAGCATCCTGCCCCTCTCCAGGCTTCACTGAGCTCTGAAGAGAAGACGGGCTTGGTTCAGGCCTAAATCACGTCTCTCTGAATCCATGTATCAGCGTTGTAACCCCAGGCCCCAGATGTGACAGTGCTTGGAAATGATCTTTAAAGAGACCATTCAAGTAAGGTGAGGTCCTTAGGTTGGGGTGTTATAACACCAGTTGACTGGTGTTCTATAAGTAGAGGGAAATTTGAACCCAGTCACCCACAGAGGGAAAACCGCATGAAGAAGCAGGAGAATGGCCACTTAGGAGCCAACAGACAGGCTTCAGGAGACCCCAGCCCCGTCCACTCCTGGACCCAGACTTCTAGCTTACAGAGCTATAAGGGAGAGAATAAACTTTTATTTTCAGCCCCCTGCTTTGTGGAACTTTGTTACAGCAGCCAGTATAGATTCACACTGACTCGGTCTGGGCCCTGAGTCACCCTAAGGAAGACAATCAGCATCCGAGCCATTTTAAAACAAAACAGAAACAAATATTTTAATGGGAGTTTTCTTAGCACACTCGAAATTTTCTCAAGTCCTTGGTTTTTCCTCTTGTTTTCCACTGATTTCACTAGGGTGTAATAAAATACAGTCACACATTTGAGGACAAAATGGACTCTGTGTACAAAAATATTTAGATTCCAACTAATTTGAGGCACCTCACCTCAGGCTTTGGGAGCAGTGTGTCAGAGACCAACCTCTGAGACCTTCAACTTAGGTTCAGATGGAGCTCTGCTTGGTGAAGTCACCACCCTCCTATGGTGTTCTTTTGTTTTGTTTTTGAGGTACTGGGGATTGAACCTGGGGCATTCTACCTCTGAATTACAACCCCATCCCTATTTTTAAATTTTTATTTTGAAACAGGGTCTCACTAGGTTGATGAGAGTCCCACTAGTTTCTGAGGCTGTCCTCAAACCTGTGGTCCTCTAGTCTCAGCCACCTAAGGACTAGAATCACAGATGTGCGCCACCACGCCCAGCTGTCCTTGGTATTCTTGACAGTGAAATACAAATAACCACAATGAGGTTCCCCATGATGTTAAGCCTACCCAACATAATTAAGGTAATATTTTTATAAATAGATTCCCGACATGTAAGTTTTTCTTTTTGCAATTAGAAATTCTATGTACACAGAATTCATGAAATGATTATGTTTAGAATCCACAGATGTACACAAAATTAATGTTGGTATTCCAGAGAGTGAAGTTTCCAGCAGACTTCATGTTCCTATAGTATGCCATGTATTCTCCTTGTTTTATCTTGTGGAGGTTTGATCTCCTGCTCTGTGAGCTGCAGGTGTCACCAGAGGTCTCTAGTGGAGGAATCTGGGTATATATAGGG
This sequence comes from Muscardinus avellanarius, assembly GCF_963383645.1. NCBI lineage: Eukaryota > Metazoa > Chordata > Mammalia > Rodentia > Gliridae > Muscardinus > Muscardinus avellanarius. The sequence goes on from NC_137786.1 coordinate 2,398,578, forward strand.
AGGGAAACAGGTCTGTGAGTCACGAGTCAGGCAGGAATGCTCACTTCTGCTTGAGGGGTCAGGGCTGGGACCCCTCATAGATATCAAAAAAAGTCTCATAGATATCAAAAGTTTATGACAAAGACTTGACACAAGGCCCATGGGTTCACCATCCATGTGGCCAAAACACAGTGGTAAAGGAGCGAAAGCAGACCAAAGTTCCAGCTCAAGCAGTCAGGCTGAGACAGCAAACGCTGGCCCTGCGCCTTTGGTCTGTTTGGGTTCTGGGGATTGCCTGGGCCCTCTACAAAGGGGAGAGGCACCTGGTTCACTACATCCTTGGAGTCAGAGGCCGTTCCTGTCTGGGAACTCACACACACACACACACACACACACACACACACACACACACACACCCATAAGTAACCTTCAGCCAACTACCTGGGCACCCAGGATCCAGGCTAGTTAATAAAACCCACAGCACCCAGCTCTGCTGGAACACCTGTCCCTCAGCCCACAAAATGATCCTGGCAACAGTTTATCTTGAACCGCCGTCCCACGAGTCACCTCTGGGATAATCACCTCGGCTCTTCATGAGCTCCACATCGCTGGACACAGACTCCATTATAGAGGATGAAAGAAATAACAAAAATCCACCGAGTCCCGTGATGCAGAGCCAAAGGCCCCAGCCTCCTTCCTCTTCCTCTGCTCCTACTGCAAGGGGAGAATGACCTTGTGCCGGTCCCATCCCGGTGCCCACGGAAACCAGGCTACCGATCGCTAATTACCCAGAGCCCTGAGCATCTTTTCACCTTGATCTTATTAAGAAAACATAAGGAGCTGATTCCGCGGCAGACAAGCAATCCGATGGCTGTAAAGTGCTTACTCATGTGAGGGAAATTAACTCCCACGAAGCATTCCTCATTAATCTGCCCCATTGTAAAATGTCATTGACTACGTGGGGCTTTTTAATGTCTTAAACTTCCTACCTGGCCATTAGCAGCACTTGAAACACTGCCTCTCCTTGATCTTGTGGAAGAGAATTCTGCATAGGACCATGTGGACATGGCCGTCTCTGCTGTGCTCTCAGGAAATGTGTCACCACACTGGACTAATGTCACCTGTCTCTGAAATGTGGTAAATTCCACATCACTACCATGGCTGTTGGTTGCTGTTATCCAAATTTTCTGCCCCTAAAAGCTCCAGCACCATCTAGACTTAATTTTCTCATAATAAAGTATTTGATGATGTCAATATATCCACGCTCTCAGTGTAAGTGTAGTTGTTCTTAGAGCTATTTGAGGCTTTCAGGATTGCAATGAGAACTTTGGAGACTAGTATTCTACCTTCAAGTTACACTTCCAGCACAATCTTATTTCTTCTTTGGAGACAGGGTCTCACTAGGTTGATGAGAGTCTCACTACCCGCTGAGTCTGTCTTTGAATCTGCGATCCTCCTATTTCAGCCTCCCGAGTACTGGGATGACAAACCTGCACCACCACTCCTGGCCTGAGGCTAACATTCCTCCTCTTTTCTTTCTTTCTCTCCTTGTCCCCTCTCCCAACCCTTTTAAAGATCCCATGTTCTTCGTGTAATGAAAGAGTGTGTTGTAGAACAGTTGAGATAGGTCTCGTTCCTCCTGGTGCCACGTCTAGAACCTTCTCTGTGTTGAATGCCCTTGTTTCATCTAGCCGGCTCCTCCTATGGCATGGTGGCGTACATTGTAGAGTTTGCTCTCCACTGCTGAGGCTTGCCGGATGAGGATATGCGTAGAAGCTTTGTTAACAGTCTTCCCTCTCCTCCCTCTACATTTCTTCAAGGACCTTAGCATTTCCTTTCCTGAAACTTACCCTGCTTCCTGCAGAAGTGACTGTTTTGCCAAAACCCCAGCAAAATCCCCTTCCACGCAGTCTCAGGACAAGCACTCCACACCCCCACACCTCAGCAACCCAGGCCACTGCCTCCTACCCACAATGCACTCCAATCTTGGCTTCAAAACCAGCCCACCTTCTCCCTGAGACAAAGCTGCTGGGTGGCTTTCTAGCCTCATGCTCACGGAGACCAGAGTGACCCTGCTGGCCCCACACAGACCGCTGCACAGAGCACTCCAGCTCCACTGGACATGCCGCACCTGCAGGCCAGAGTCCTGACTGCCACCGCTGGCTAGCACCACCCAAGTGTCTGGAAAGCCTACACTGGGTCCAAGGACGGCTCTTTGGTCCACAGATGTCTAAGCCCAAAACGTCCCCCCGCCACACACACACAGGCATGCACACAACACTGCGTTTGAACACCTTCCCTATGCCCTATGCCATGACGTAAGAGAACAAGGCTTTCTGTTTCCAGGTCAGTATCACAGGCACCGTGGCATCTGCCAGCAGACAATCGCGGCAGTGCACTTACTACCACTTAGGCAGCGTTAGGGGTCAGCTACGGGTGTGCTGGCAATGCAGCAAGGTCCTGGGGAAGCCCTGCTAGAGGAGGCAGGCCGCCGGGGCGCTGCCTGAGGACCGGGTCTGTCCCCAGCCACTCTCTGCCTCTCTCTGCTGGTGGTCACCATGAGCTGCGAGACATTCCTCCGCCGCGCCTTGCTGCCGCGGTTTCTGCCTTGGAGCCCGCCAACTATGGACTAAGCACCTGAAACTACGAGCCAAATGAACTGGCTCTCTAAGATGCTCTTGAGGGGCTTTGGGGTTCCAGCAATGAAAGAGCTGATTAATGCAGAAGGATACATTCAAATTACATAAAATGGAAACTGTTAAAAGAGTGAGCACCTGCTCAGCCACCTTGAGCACCATGAAATCTAGGACCGCGTAGCACAGGCCATGTTAATTATGGAGGTTCAGGTAGATATTCTGTGTACTTATTTAAGTATTATAGATAACAGCCGGGTGTGGTGGTGCACGCTTGTAATCCCCGCGCTTGGGAGGCTGAGACAGGAGGATCGTGCGGATTCAAAGTCAGCCTCAGCTGGCGTAAGAGACCTTGTTTTCAAATAAAATATAAAATAGGTCTGGGAGTGTATCCCAGAGGTAGAAGGCCTCTGGGTTCCATCCCCTGTACCACCAATAAATAAATAAATATTATAGATAATAAACCTTTATATCTTGAATGGCATATTCAGAAAAATAAACAGCAAGTAATACTTCACACAGTAATGTAGCAAGAAACACAAACTTATTATAATTTATTTTGTTGCATTATGAACATGCAGAGTTAATTTTAAGATACAATAGACAGTACAAAGTATGAAAATCACCTATCAAGATATACTTTACATAGTGACAAAATGTTTCCTAAAGAATAGGAAAAGAAAAGTAGGAGACTCACCTTCCCCAGAAAAGAAAATACCCATGAGCCTGACCCAAAAGAAAGGAAAGATGGCCACACGTGCTCAGCGCTCCAGGACTGCGCCACCCTGCCTGCTCTGTGACAGACCCCTTGGTCAAATGTTACAGCTCTGCTCTTGCACACTCATGAGCCTGTCTGTGAGCGTGCTTAGGTGCCTGATGACGTAGGCCACTTACATACTGTCTTTGTTGTCCTGGGGAAATCCTTCTCCCCCATTGCTCCTGGCTCAGACAGGGCTTGTCCAGCAAAACCTCCCATCTCATCAGCAGACCTCTGTGCTGGGCTCCCTTCCCACAGGTTCAGCCCAGCCAGTGTGCTTCCCAGCATTGTGAAGTGGCTGAGCCCTGTGTGGACAGGCACCCCTCTCTACAAATAGACTTGTCTACACTGGTGTAGAGGGATGAACATAGGGAAATGAACACTCCCTGGCCCCTGGCACCATTTCTCTTCCTCTTGCATCTCTAGTGTGACCTGCTCTCCAGCTGACCACCTTTGCACTTAACTTTATGTTCAGACACCTCCGTTTCTGAATTGCTCTGGAGTCATTACCTTCTGCCCTTCTATGAACATCTCTGCAGAAAGACACAACACTATGTGTGGCTCTGGCGAAGGACGTACCACCCCACATCTGAGGCAGGATGACCAGAACCACGTGACAGTGTCTCCAACAGGAGACACGTGAGCTGGGTACATGTTCCCTATTGGAAACACAGCTTATGAGGACACTGCTCAGAAGCCAGCGCCAAGATGTAACAGAACACGGAGAAGACATAGTTCAGCTGGTTGCTACTATGCCTATAAAAAAGATTAAAATCCTTAAGATAAGCCAGAGGTGGTGCCTTGCACCTACAATCCCAGTACTTGGAAGGCTGAGACCGAAGGATCGCAGGCTCAGGAGCAGCGCCAGCAGCTTAGAGACATCCTCAGCGACTAGCTAGATCCTGCTTCCGAGTGAAAAACAAAAAGCATACTTCAGAGGCAGAACATCTCTGGGTTCAATCTCCAGCAAAACACACACACACACACACACACACACACACACACTCCTTAATACATGGGTTTCAAAATAAAGAGTAAAAAATAGGGTTGAGGGTGTAGCTTGGTGGTAGAATACCTTTGGGTTCCATTCCCAGTACCACAAAACAAACAAACAAACAAACAAACAAACAAACCACTTAATTATCCAGTTATTTGATGTATCATGGTCCAACATTCTTACTCAGAGTATTTACAGGTGTGCCGATGTTGGGCTTCTTTTCCAACGAAGCACAGTTGGGCAGGTTGGCACCACTGGGAGCCCATGGCTGGAGATTAAGAAGCAGGGAAGGAAGGATGGCGCAGTGTTGGCTGCACCATCGTAGGGCCTTTGGCAGGAGGTCCAATGAGACTGCGGGTCACCATCGCCCAGGGCATGGCCAGTGAGGGGCCCTGCCGTGGGAGCCATAGTCCAGAGAAATCAGAGGCCATGCCCCATTTATTGTTTATATGGGCACATGAAGGTAGCTAATAAACTTACAAAAAATTTACTAAGAGGTTAATTTTTGTCCACGCTCTCACCTAGGTGAGGGCAGGGCTTTTCTGGAAAGTGCAAGACATGGGAGGTTCTCCCCTCCGTGCAATGGGGCACTCCAGTGACTAGAGTAAGACCAGGCAAGGTGAGGTGAGGGCTCTGGGTTTATCAATGCGGTTGCTCAGCATAGACTGGATAGACTAGCAGTAACTCAGAAAAAAAACAACCTGCGAGGCCGAGGGGGAAGCGGACCACTGCTCTCTCTCCTCCTCCATCTCCAGCTCTGAACCCTCCCCCAGGCACGCAGTCCTCCTCCTTCCCCCAAGCACCTTCTAGGCAGGAAAAGCACTCGATTTCAAAGTCCCAGAGAGTTGCAGAAAAGAGAAACCAATTTATTGATGAGTTTGGAAATGTAGGAAGAAATCGTTAGCAACCCCCACTCTGTCAGCAAGACCGAGTTCACGGCTTAGAGCGTTTTAATTAGTGTTTCCATTTTCAATATTATTTGAGGCAAAAAAACTAAAAAATAAAGGTAAGGTAACACTAGGGAAAAGTGAATAGAATACTGTGAAATAAGAAACCAGCCACAATGAATTATGGAAGACTCTAGAAAATAAAAAGCAGTAGAAGCCGATTGAAAAGTAGGATACCAGGTGCTAAAACTAAGAAGAAACTGTTCACTCTAACAGGATGATTGTTTGGTTAGCCATACTTGTCTTAGGAGTTTATAACATGTTTTGAATAAAAATAAATGGAAATTTCATTTGTAACAGCTGTATTTAACCCCACACCCTCAATGTCTTACTTCTGTTTGCTATCAATTAATTCATAGTGTGTGTGTGTGTGTGTGTGTGTGTGTGTGTGTGTGTGTGTGTGTGTGTGTGTGTTACTGGGGGTTGAACTCAGTAGTGTCCAAACACTTAACTACATCTTTAGTCCTTTATTGTTATTATTATTTTTTATTTTATTATTTCTCTTTTTTGCGGGTCTGGGGATCAAACTCAGGGCCATTCAACCTCTGAGCTACACCCCCAGCCCTATCTTTATTCTTTATTTTGAAACAGAGTCTCACTGAGTTGCAGAGGGCCTCACTAAGTAGCCTAGGCTGTCCATGAACCACAATCCTCCTGTCTCAGCCTCCCAAATGCTGGGATTACAAGTGTGCACCACACCACCATGCCCGGCCCTCCTATGTTTTTAATGATTGAAAAATTACTCAGTCCTCAGCTTGGATGATAGTTATTTACTTGAGGTCGAAGCAGCCTATATTTTTCCCTATTTGACCCATAAATATGATAATTTCATATGATTCAAATGAACGCACACACCGGTGCTTTCTTTACTGAAGGAGGTAACTCGCTTCCTCAAGGGCATTCTCCTGTGTGCTGCTCCTGCTGGAAGTAGGGCTCCCCCGGGTGCCCCAGAGTAATGGCCAGAGCCCGACCCACCCGGGAGAGCCTGCGCACACGGCCCTTTCTTCCTGCAGAGTTTTCAAAAGCAAACAGACTTGGAGATCAGAAGTCAGTGGGTGTCAAGAAGTGTGGGGAGTGTAGGGATGAAGTCTTGAAGAAACTGGTGAGAAGCAGATTCCTTTTGACTGTTGTCTCTTGCTTTTTAATGTTCTCAGAAAACGGCTGTATCTTTCAGAGTCTCTCAAGGATTTTTAGATAAAAAGAGAGGTTTTATCTTTGCATGTCTATAAGCAATGAAAAACTCCTGAGACCAAAACCTACAGGCAATTCAAATAAACTAAATCCGATCAAGGTAATATCAATGCCAGAATTAGAAGAAAACCCAGAGAGAATATCAATAACAACATTAAAACAGCAGGTTTCAACTGGAATCAATAGGCAGAATAAACAGAAAAAATTAAGTCACAAAGTGTTAGTAGATAAAAGCTCCTCGCTCATTAAAATTCTGTTTGTCTTTGAGTCTTTTTATCAATGTACCTATATATCTATGCAAGCGTATCAAAGTTTGTAATGTAAAAGAATGATGGAATAATCTAATTAATGTCCGGTGTCGTTCTACATGTTTCTTTCAAGTTAAAACTGCAATATTAATAATGGTTTGCAGTTTAATAAAATATCTTTATGTCCTATTAACTCATATATGAGCACGTTATAAAAGCCACTTTCTATCAAATAGCTAAACTTCAAAAGAGTTTTGCTTTGATCAGAAAAAAATCAGGTTCATTGCATTTGTACTGAATAATCTCACTCGTTTTTATAGAAAGGTAGTTGTCTGCAGCTGCCTTTCTCTCTTGAAAGATATTCCAATGGGCAAAACGAAGAAAAGATTGAATATACTGAGGACGCCATTGAGCCAGGGGGAGGGTGATTTATACTTCATTAAGCAAAGAGAAGTTGGCTCCCCAGACTAGCTGGGTGCAGAGCCAGGACCCTCGGTGGGGGAGCCCCCTGCACCCCCAAAGTGGACAGGGACCACTGGAGGTGGATCTCAGGAATGCCACCACAGCTGAAATTCAGCCACAGCGCTGGAATTCTTCTTCTTCTTTGTCTTTGTCTTCTTCTTCCTCATCCTCATCCTCGTCCTCTCCTCCTTCTCCTCCTTTCTCTTTTTCTTCCTAAAACTCCTCTCCTTCTCCCTAATATGTTTTGTTCGGCTGGCAAAGAATTGTTAAATAATTTCACCCAGTTGCCGCAATACGAAACTGCTTCTCTGGCTTCATCTCCCACCCAGGCCCCAGGGTATGCTCAGTTGCTCTTGCCACCCCAGCCAGCCAGGAGTGCGGGCACACTCCCCCAGCACCTCACAGCTGCCCGGCTCTCACAACACTGGGTTATTCCCAAGGGCGACTGCTACCCCAGGAAGTGTGAGGAGTTCCTTTGTTTCATTTGCCTTTTGTCTTCTTAGTATAGCAGCTAAATAGATGTTAAATTAAGAACTCTGACCAACGCTCTTAATTACTTAATTTCTTTTTTTTGGTGGGGGGACAGAGTATTCCTGAGTTGCTGAGGTTGCCCTCTAACCTGTGGTTCCCCTGATTCAGCCTCCCTTGTCCTGGAATTACAAGAGTGTACCACCACACCTGCTCCATATTGAATATTTTTGGATACTTTATTTTACTCATATGGGTGAAAACTTTGGAGACGCTACCATGCTGGCACGGTGCTCTCAGCCCAGGGTGACATGGTCCCCCGGGAAAGTGTGTCTGCACTCTGACAGTTCTACTCGCACCAAGCAGGTAGAACCCAAGGACGCTGCTGAATATTTTATATGCTCAGGACATTCCCCCAAATAATTACCCACTTCAAAGGTCAGGGACACTGAAGCCGGAAAGTCTTGCCCACCAACTACAGCCAGAAGCCCTTGACCCTCCGGCGAGTGGCCCTCGCTTTCCATGCACTCCTGAGCCCCTGTTCACTCACCCAGATTTGGGCCTTGCTCCTGGACTGTAGGCCATGCCTGCCGTAGTACCCACATGACTCCTCTGGGCCTGAGCCCCTGTCCTCCCTGCTCCTGGGCACCTGGCTTCCTCAGGGGAGATAGATGGCGTGCTTGTGAGGTGCTGGTTGGCTACCTCCTCCTCAGGTAGGAAGCCTTCAGAAGAGGAGGCTGGGTAACCTGGGAGTCCAGTTGGGCCAGGGCTTTGAAACTGGACAGACATAGCCTGTCTACTTCAACTCCCTCCTTTCATGAACGAGGAGACTGAGGCCCACGTGGCCTTATGTTTCTGGATCAGGACCCATCATCACAACACCGAAGCAGACCCCCCATCGTCAAACCCATCTTTTCCTCCCTTGGGACTCCAGTGCTCTCTTTCAAACATCATCTTCTGAATTTGGACTGGAATTAAATCAACTTTACAGCAAATTTGCATTTCATTTTTTTAAATTTTTTTAATTAATTTATTTTTTAAATTGGTGCATTGTAGTCATATATCAATCACATTGGAGTACAAGACTTGAGAGGATATACAAGCACACATCATCCAATTAGCCCTCCTCCAACCCCCATCCCATTCCCTCCCCCTCCCTCCATCCCACACTTCTTTGGTGATTTACTTTGATACATTTGTTTATGTACCTCCTGCGTTTTAAAGCGGCTCTGTCCTCCAGTATTACATACCCTCTGATTGGTCACATTAGTTGCTTCACTATAGGGCCCTTTCTATAGCTCAACCTCTTCCTGTTGCCCTTTTCCTCCTAGTTATTGCTGATTAAGAGAAGCGTCTGATTTATATTTTCTGCGATATTTCTCTGTGCATGCTGCGTTGCAAGTACCAATCCCACTCTTGATGGTCCCAGTAGTGGCCTGGCTACTCTGTGGACTGATCCAGACCTCGCTGGCTCAAGCAGCGGCCTTGCCTCATGGGAGGCCCCAGTTCTGGTCTCGCTGGCCCCTGAACCGGTCTAACCCCTAAGCTGGCTTTGGTCCCGACCTTGGAGGCCGCAGGAGTGAACTTGTCTCACGCCAGGCTCCGCTGCTGGCCATTGGCCCCTGCACTGGTCTAACCCCTTGGCAGGATTCCAATCCCGGCCTCGGAGGCCCCAGCACCGGCCTAGCCTCATGGCAGGCTCCAATGCCGGCCTCGTTGGCCCCAGCACCAGCCTAACCCCTCGGCAGGCTCTGATCCCAGCCTCAGAGACCCCAGCACTGGTCATGCCTCAAGGCAGGCTCCGATGCCGGCCTCGCTGGCCCCAGCACCGGCCTAACCCCTCGGCAGGCTCTTATCCTGGCCTCGGAGGCCCCAGTACCGGCCTTGCCTCAAGGTGGGCTCCGATGCCGGCCTCACTGGCTCCAGCACCGGCCTAACCCCTCGGCAGACTCTTATCCTGGCCTCGGAGGCCCCAGTACCGGCTTTGCCTCACGGCAGGCTCCGATGCCGGCCTCACTGGCCCCAGCACCGGCCTAACCACTCGGCAGGCTCCTATCCTGGCCTCGAGGCCCCAGTACCGGCCTTGCCTCACGGCAGGCTCCGATGCCGGCCTCGCTGGCCCCAGCACCGGCCTAACCCATCGGCAGGCTCTTATCCTGGCCTCGGAGGCCCCAGTACCGGCCTTGCCTCAAGGCAGGCTCCGATGCCGGCCTCACTGGCCCCAGCACCAGCCTAACCCCTTGGCAGTTTCCGATCCCGGCCTTGGAGGCCCCAGCACTCTTCATGCCTCACGGCAGGCTCCGATGCCGGCCTCACTGGCCCCAGCACCGGCCTAACCCCTTGGCAGGCTCCGATCCCGGCCTCGGAGGCCCCAGAACTGATCATGCCTCAAGGCAGGCTCCAATGCCAGCCTCACCGGCCCCAGTACCGGCCTAACCCCTCGGCAGGCTCTTATCCTGGCCTCGGAGGCCCCAGTACCGGCCTTGCCTCATGGCAGGCTCTGATGCCAGCCTCGCTGACCCCAGCACCGGCCTAACCCCTCAACAGGCTCCGGTCCCGTCCTCAGGGGCCCCAACACTGGTCTTGCCTCACTGCAGGCTCCGATGCCGGCCTCGCTGACCCCAGCGCCGGCCTAACCCCTCAGCAAGTTCCGGACCCGACCTCGGAGGCCCTAGCACAAGCCTTGCCTCATGGCAGGCTCCAATGCCAGCCTCGCTGGCCCCAGCATCGGTCTAACCCCTCTGCAGGTTCCAATCCCGGCCACGGAGGCCTCAGTAGTGGCCTTGCCTCACAGCAAGCTCCGGTGTTGGCCACTGGCCCCGGCGCCCGCCTAACCCCTCAGCAGGTTCCGATCACTGTCTCTGTGGTTATTATTTCAAAGGTTCCAGGTGTAATGTATCAGATCTCTGCCTCCCCTGAATATTGGCCACTGGCATTGCCACTGCCTCCACTGTTTCAAATCCTTCCCAGGCTCTTTTTCCACTCTGAATGTTGTCCAGTGTTCCTAAGCATGCGTGATGGTAGCATTCGACATTTGGTGTAATTTCTCCAAAAAAATAAAGTTGGTAAGATTCGGTTTCTGCTTCTCCTGAATACAAGTCTCCACCACCATCGCGGGGAACTCTTTCAACACCGCGTTTCTCCTTGGTCTCCGCTAAACTCTCTCCTTATATGTGATGTCTGAGATTCTTAACAATATAGAGAAATAGCAGTCCTCTTTCACGGAGAATTTTTCCATAAGTTCCAGTGCATTTAGATAAGTTTTGTCTGCATCTCCAGTGTCCTGGCATCCATAACGGCTTTCTTACCTCCTCTCCGATATTTTTCTTTATCTTTTTCTGTTCTGGGCCCGGTTTCTCCAGGGGTCTGGCGTGCTACTCGCAGTTCGGCCCGGGGCCCAGAGTCCCGCGACCCAGGCCCCATCTGGTGTGCCCCGCCCCCGCGACCCCCACCCAGAACCCAGCATCTTACTGGGCCCGGTTTCTCCAGGGGTCTGGCGTGCTACGCACAGTTCGGCCCGGGGCCCAGGGTCCCGCGACCCGGGCCCCGGCTTTTGTGCGCGTGCGCCGCGCGCGACCCCCGCCCAGAACCCAGCGTCTTACTGGGCCCGGTTTCTCCAGGGGCCTGGCGTGCTACGCGCAGTTCGGCCTGGGGCCCAGAGTCTGTATTTCATTTTAAAACACCATTCCCAGGCCTTCCCAAGTAGGATGCCTTAGGGGGTTTCCACTGATCCCATGACAGGAAGACAAAATTCTGACCAATGGTCCCCACTGAGGATGGAGGATCGGATGAATCCCCGTCTAATTTCTTTATTAGCCCATCACAACCATGCGTGAAAATTATGTCTTGTCTTTGGCTCTAGCTTCCTCTCACCAATGGTTTTAAATTGGGAATCTGGAGCTTGAAATCAATAGTTCCCGCCTTCCCCTTGGCAGGTCTGCGCCATCACCAGCCAGATCAAAGTAGCAGTATGGCCCAGCTCAGTTCCAAAGGAAACTGGACCGCGGCGAGCGTAGCCTGGCTGAGGTCAATGCTGCATGTGACAAAAATTAAGTAAAGGAAGTTCCATCAAAAAGAAAACCGTGGCAAAGTTTTTAAAAACACAGATTTCTCAACAGGGCAGAGATTAGGTGAAACGCAGCCCTCACGACCAGATCCTTATCTTCCTCTGGATGGAGCAATGGCAAGCGCGGTTCCTGGTGTGGACGTGACATTTCCAGCCCATCGAGCTGGAGACAGACATGCCAGATAAAGACACATGGTGGGCCTGCCACCAGCAGGAGGAAGCTCAGCCGCGGGCGGTTGACCTTCCTGGTAGCTTCCAGATGTGCTCAAGAGACCGGCAGGGAGGCGGCCGGAGGAGGCCACCCTCTCACCCCAACAGGACACTGCGGCAGGACTTCAGCCTGGAGGCCTGCGTTCCCATCTGCACACACCTTGCAAGGAGGGCACCCTTCTAGCTCTGAAATCAGACTGTCAGAGGCAGAGCATGTGGTTATAGTAGCTCTGAGTAGAGCTTTCTACCAAAACTTACTCACACAGAGTGCCCACTTTGCAACATGCTTTATCCACAGTCCTGAGGTCGAAAACACGAGGCTGAAGAAATCATGCTAGAAGCATTAAGTGCCCATGTATCCCTTCTACTCCATACGCAGAGATTGTTCTCATCCAGATTTATGGGGAAACACTGCCCAACTCCACAGGTAGTCAAAAGATCCAACAAGAAATGGAACACTGGGGTGGCAGCCACCCGAGCCCACACCAGCTGCCTTCGACCCGCCAGGCCTTCACTTCTCAGCCTTCACCTTGACTCCTACTGCTCCACCCAGGAGAGGGCATAGTGGTACACAGCTGCATCCCAGTACCTGGGAGGCTGACACAGGAGAATCCCAGGTTGGAGGCCAGCTTGGGAATTTAGCAATTATCCGAGCAACTTAGTAAGATTTTGTTTCAAAAATTTAAAAATAATGCTGGGTGTGATGGCACATGCTGGTAATCCCCGTGCTTGGGAAGCGGAGCCAGGAGGATCGCATAGGTTCAAATCCAGCCTTGCTGGCTTAAGAGACCCTGTTTCCAAATAAAAATATAAAAATGTGTCTGGAAGTGTAGCCCGGAGTAGAAGGGTTTCCAGAAACCCCAGTACCACCAAAAATAAATAAATAAATAAATAAATTAATTAATTAATTAATTAATAGGGCTGGTTGCGTTGCTCAGAGCTAGAATGTTCCTGAGTTTTATCTCCAGTAAGCTAAAGAGAGAGAGGGAGAGAGAGAGAGAGAGGAGACTAAAGAGAGAAGAGAAAGCATGTTTGTTCAGAAGTCAGCTTTCTGAGCTGCCTGGTGTCCTGGGCCTCTGGTTGCACGTCTTCTTGTCCATTTGGGTTCCCACATGGGACCATGATATCAACAAGGCCACCACCATCCACCCCACACCTGCCGCTGAGGCCCAAGAAAGCAGAAGTTCAGAATAGCAGTGCCTGGTCCTCTGCCGCTGTGGCCGACAGCTAAGAATCTGGACAGTCTCCACTGGGCAGGGAGGGCTGGTGGGAAGCAGGACCAAAGTGCTCAGCAGCTGATTAGCACAGAGCCCAGCCACAGACATCCAGGTGGCTTCACCCCGAGGTCCCTGGCGTGTGCACCTGCGGGGATACACACTGCCAGTCCCCGCCCGCCCCTAAGAGCTGAGCTTCCCGGGCTGGTGTTGGCAGTGGCCATGACATCACCTGGTCATCCCAAATCACCGTTTCAGTTGTTCCTGTCCTTACCAAGAATGAGCCTCCAGGGGAAATGTCCACGTTAGGCTACTCAGGGCAGATGTGCATGGAATGTTTACAGCCACATGTAGTCAGCTGTTGGTTCTGTTTTGAAGATCAATCAAAGAATCTTCCTGGAATACAAAGAACATTCTTTGACTTATGCTTTCCCATGTGTTTGGGCTGGCTTTTGAAAAGAGAGTCATTGCTATTCTAGCAGAGAAAAAAAGTTTAAAAATAACATTAAAACAAGTACATTAAAAGTGCTCCCATACCAAACGCTCCATGGGGAAGGTATGTCCCTATGCCAAGGTGAACTGCTCCCTCCCAATCTGGCCTCACCCAGCCCTCGAGAACCCCAAGCTCCTGTCTTGGCTCACACTGGGGATTTCAAATAAAAAAGGTAAATATGAAAAATAAGTTGCCTAAAGCAGGCAGGAGTGTTGGCCGCAGCTCTGGGGGAAGGTGCTCCCTTCGCTCCTTTGCAAGAAAATTAGAAACCTCCCTCAGGTATAACATCATGACTCTGACTTCAACATGTTATTATATTTGTATAATATATGCAACACCAGCCCTGCCTTTCCCAACCACTTCCCAGGGGCAGGTGCTTAGAGCCACGCAGAGGACCAGAGAGGAAGGCGAAGGAAGGAGGGAACAAGCAGGTGGCTTTGTCTCTTCTCATTACTTGACTGCTTAGCGTCATCCAACGTTGGGGCATAAAGGGACCGCCAATTCATCTAAACAAACTCTCTTTTCACAGTTGAAGAGGGCTCAGAATGAAACCTTTGGATTGCAGGTGTACCCAACACTAAGAAAACTCTCAAATCTTTTTTTTATTTTATGAGGATCATATTGACAATGGCATACATCACCCAGGGCTTGGTGCCCTCCCCTCCTCCGTTTCCCCTCACCCCCAACTCTGAGTGTCCAGGCTGACCATGCTACATTCACACGTATACACATATCCAAATGTGGCTCCTCCATCAATCAACCTCAGCCTCTTCCTCCCCTCCCCTTCCTTTCTGGCTTTGCTGAGGTTTCCCCTCCATTGTCTGGAGTCCCTCTGGTATCCCTAATACTCCCTAGTTTGGGCATATTAGAGAAGACATATGTCCCTTCTCCTTCTGTGCCTGGCTGATCTCACTTGACATAATGCTCTCCAGGACTTTCCATCTTATTGCGAATGACATGGTTTTGTTCTTTATAACCAAGTAGAATTCCATTGCGTGTATTTCCCATAATTTCACAATCCATTCATCTATTGATGGAGATCTCCATTGGTTCCATATTTTGGCTATTAAGAATTGTGCTGCTATGAACATAGGTATACATATGTTGCTGTAGTTCTCTGATTTCAACCCCTTTGGAAAGATACCCAGGATTGGTACAGCCAGACCATATAGTGGATCTATTCCAAGTTTTCTAAGGAATCTCCACACAGATCTTCATAGTGGCTGAACAAATTTGCACTCCCACAACAGTGTAAAAGAGTTCCTCTTTCCCTACATCCTCGCCAGTATTTGTTGTTACTTGACTTCTTTATGTTTGCCACGCTGATTGGGGTTAGATGGAATCTTAGCATGATTTTGATTTGCATTTTCCTCATGGCTAATGATGTTGAACATTTTTTCATGTATCTGTTGGGCATTTGTAGCTCTTCTGTCTTAGCTATTCTGAAGTGTCACAGTAGACATGGACACATAGGTACCTCTCTGGTATACTGATTTCTTTTCCACTGGATCCTGTGGTAGACGGATTTTTAGCTTTTTGAGGAACCCCCATACTGTTTTCTATAAGAGCTGTACTCAGGTATATTCACACCAGCGTGCATAAGCGTTCTTTGACTTCAGATTCTCAGTAGCCTCTTTTTTTATGTCTTTTTATAGTAGGTGTTCTAAACTGGAGTGAGATGGGTAGTTTTATTTGCATTTCCCTGCTAGCTGATAAAGTTAAGAATGGTTTTTCATAATGTTGTTGGCCACTGAAATTTCTCTTCTGTGACATGTGTATGCGTATCATTTTCTTATTTTTAAATTGGGCCGTTGCACTCTGTTTTTGAGGGTTGAACATCTCTCACGTAGTGTGGATCTAGACCTCTGACCAGTGCACGGCCCCTGCAGATGCTCCCCACGCCGCGGTGCGGAGACTCGCCTCCTCACTCGGCTTCCTCGCTGTGCCGGGGCATCTTAGCTTGATCTATTTGTGCCTGTGTCTGTCCTATCTAGAGAAGTGCTGCCTGTACCAGTGCCTTGAAGGTTTTTCCTGTTTTCTTCTCATACTTTCCTAATTCCAGGTGTTACCTCTGCTCCGCTTTGATCTGATTTCCGTGTCAGGTTAATGATGGCGACAAGGTCCAGCCCTTTGCATGCGGATGCTCAGCTCCCTGCACCACCCAGTGGAGGGGCTGCCCTCTCCCCAGTGTACGGATCTGGTACCTGTGTTGAGAATTGTTCCTGTATTCTTAGACTTATGTTTCAAAAAGTCTTAGCAAATTAAGACAAAGGTTTCTAACTTTCTATACCTCTACGCCTAGGCTGTATCTAAATGTGTGCACCCAAATATGTATGTGTATACCTGTGTTTGTACACACAGGCGCAGGTTCACACATTTGCATATTTAGTGTCTAAATGCATGTAATCTACGTGTCTCATTGTGCACCCTTCTCCATGCATCTAAAGCAGAAACACTGTGAAGCACGGTGGACGTGGCACCCCAGGAACTCCAGAAGCTTCATCATGGCTGTCACAGTCGAACACTCGGCCAAGACTCCTGACCCATGTGTCCATGCCAGAGACCAAACACCAGTTCTGGGGCTGGAGACGATCGGGGCCCAGACCTAGACCACATGCCCCAGCGACTCTCCCAGGGCACTGGGCTTGTCCAGGGGCATCTTCTAAGCAAAGCAGGAACATCGAAGCCACAAGGAACTTGAAAAAAAGACCATTAGCTGTAATTTGGAGCCTGAGCCCTGCAGAACCATGGAGAATTTGTTCTCTGTGTGAACCGCCTGAAGGTACAGTTGGCTAACCCCGGGCCACACTTAGGGACATGTGTTCTCCCGTAGTCTTAGAAGACTTCCCTTTGGTTTGCACAGCACACTGTGGAAATTGGCTCTGACTTCCCTCCATGCAGACTAACCTCCGATCAAACTTAATTAAAGCAAGACGGGTCATATTTATCTCACGTTTTCTCCCGGGCGCTGTTTTTCTTCTAATTGGGACTTGAGGGCATCCCCCAGTCAGGGCGCCTTGGGCTACAGTGCAGTGGCCGCTGCTGGCAACCTGACAGGCGCGTAGCCATCCCAGGGGAGACGCAGGCTCGTCATCGGCTCCCGCCAAGGGTCTCCACTAAATCATGTCCACCCAGCCCCGGAGATAATGTTCAGGCTGAGGTTTTTCTTTAGAAGGGCTCTGACATTCTCAAAGAGCGCCAAGAGCCGGAGCTGGGGACAGCAGGCATCTGCACGTGCAATTGTACACAGCCTGGGATCGTCTGGCCGTCTGGCTACACCTCCAGTCTCTAAGTCCATCCCGTCCAGGTCGTACACGGTGGGATGGGGAGGGCACACGTGTGCAAATAAGAAGTCCTGGACATCTGGATAGAGTGGCTGTCTGACCCCAGTGGGTTTCTAGAGTCAAAAAATTTGAGATATTAAATGTATGACTGCAACTAACCATTTTGGAGGCTGCAGCTTGTCTGAGCTGCCAGCAGTTTGAGGGTATCAGCCTTCTCTGCCAGCAGCCTGAGCCCCCAGCTTACCGAGCCCCCGTGGCCTCTGGACCTCCTACTTCCTGTCTGGTGGCCAATCTTTTCTGCAAGGCCTCACACTTGACCCCTGCTCCCTTGGACCAGCACTGTGTCATGAGCGAGCTATCTGCGGTGTCTAAGTGACCGACGAGTTCAGCAGCCGTCCAGCGACCTGCTGGACAGACACCTGAATACGTGTCTGTCTCTATGGCCTGGGAGGCCTTCCTTGACTTTCCAAGATGAATGGCCGCCCACCGTCCACAAGGGCTTTTGTATCACAGCTGTTTTTATGTTATTTTGTGTCTGGATTTCACCGACGTCGTGCAATCTCCCCACTTCCCTCCACTGGGCTGTTGTCCTGCTCCCGCATGGCGGGGCTGTCTGTGTTCTGGGTCGAGGGCGGCGTCTCAGAGGTCTGAGCGGCAGATTGGCTCAGCCAGCAGTTCTGTAACTCAGTTTCAGATCCCGTGCTCTTTGGATCTTCAGGATTCCCCGCAGCGTTCGGAGGAAGCGTGTTCCTCGCGACGTGAGGATGAATGGCCTTCACAGAGCTCATTATGCCAAAGGGCAATAAAATAGCAGGCCGGTGGCACTGGAGCAGTGATAAATGACAGTTTTTATTTGGCCACATCATCATTATCTCTCCTTATGCCCGGCTGTTGATAGACTGTCTTCCGGCCAGCCCGGCCTGGATCTCCGTGTGTGCCAGGGAGAGAGCGAGCCCGGGGCCTTCCCTCACGGACTCTGGCAGCATAGAGCCAACATTTCCCACATCACCGACGATTCTTATAACCTTCCAATCCTAGGAACACCAAAATTCCAACCTCAAAGCGAGCATAGTCCCTCCTTCCTTTTCCCCCTCCCTCCCCATGGAATGATCTGGAATTCTGGGTCACACCCACTTTCTCTTGACAGGGTTACTGGAGATCCACAGAGAAATACTGAGAGTTTATTAAACTTGGCTTTAAAAGGTCAATATTAAGGAAATGGGAAGGACTTAGTACATTTTGAGAATCTCAAGAAGTTCTAGAGGTCATACTTGGGTAACAGCTTATCAAACTTAATCAAACATAAATAAGGTGAAATATAAAACAACAACATAAAGCTCTACCCATAAAGCCCCGTGGATTGTCCTTACCTGCTTGTCAGAAGGGACCAGAAGGATGCTGTGATCTTCTTGTCTTCATCTGCCTACCTTTGTACTGTGGAAGGAAAAGGTCCTTGTGTGGTTTGGGCAGAAAAACTACGAAATGGAAAAATGTCAAAGCTAAGCAACCCCAGCTTGTCCATACTAAACTGTAGCTGTCAGGTGAAGTTTAACCCCTGTGTCCGTCTGCTTCTCTGAGAGGCTCCATCTCGAAGGGTCTGCTGAACTCACATTCCCTTTGGTCACCGCATTTTCAGCCCAGCCCCCTGCTTGCTGCACACCTGATCTAACAGGCCAGTGTTAGTCTTTCTGGGGAAAGGCCTTCTTTCCACTGATGATAACTCACTCAAACTGAAACTCTGGGTACCGACTACTGTGTCCTAACACTGAAAGCTGACATTGTAGGAACCTGCTACGGTCTGGGGAGTCCTTTGGAGTGGTTTCAATGTTATCTCTCTAGCTTCTCAGAGCATCCCAAGAAACCAAGATTCTTTGACAAATCCTGTTCATAGGGGAGAGAGCGAGACAGACAGGGTGAATACAGAATGGAGACAGCACTAGGGGCCTGGAGCGGAGCCAGGCAGCCCACACAGTCCACCAGTGGGAGATACTATCTCTGTGGGTGCTCAGAAGAGGTCAAGGTGAGGGTGAGGACAGTGCAGCCCTGGGCTTGAGTGGACTACTGATGATTTCAAGTCTTCTGGGGAAATCTGCAGCTTCATGGCTCAATGCGTTTTGGTGAAGAGCAGGGCAAACCTGTCCTGATGCAGCAGGAGGCCTGGGAACAAGCTGCAGCCAGGCAGCCTGTGCACGGTCCTGGACTCCCTTCACGGTGCTCCCTTCATGGTGCTCCACGGCTCCCCAGGCCACGCCCACCGCAGCCCTTCCTCTCTCAGCTCTCCCCATGGCCAGCTCCTGCTCCACCTGGACTCGCTCACCTGTGACATGACTTCCAGTTTTCCACTCCCACATGCAATAAGTTTGGAAGTGTTCACTCAAGCTCAGAAGAGTAGAAACCAAATCAAACAGAAAACAGCAGCTCTCCTTGGATCGCTCAGAGGCTTGGGGTCACAGGGTGAATCGCTTCCCCCCGGAACTGAAGAGGCAGACAAGTGGCTGTGGAAGGACACAAGGCACAGAAGCAGAGACCCAAGGCCAGGAACGCGCTGAGCAGGGCTGTGCAGTGACGGACGGCTGGCTGAGGGTGAACTCTCAGGGACACGACTACAGGGACTCAGACATCGGGGGTTTCCTGTGAGATTCACCTTCAGAAAGGCTACTGGGTTCTCATGGTGAATAGGAAGAAAAATTCCCATGTGCTTCTGGCAAGGGAGAAGAAAGGAATGAGTTTGAAAGAGTCCATGGTGATCTGTCCTCCTGAACGAGATGGGACTGTCCATCCTTAACAAGATGTCTAAACAGAGTGTAACCTACAGGGGTCTTATCAGGGTCTGCCAGACCTCAAAGAAGACAACTGCCCAGCTCCAGCCAGAAACAGTTAGTTGTAGACCTCCACATGGTTGAAAGGGACACTCACCTCCAGCCCACTGCAGCCAACATGCCCCACCTCAGAGGGGAGGGAAATGCCGGGAAGCCCCTGTGAATTCACAGGTCAGAGGCACAGGATCAGGAAAGGTCTGAGAACTACTCATAAGATTATAAAGCTCTGCACCACTATTGCCACATTACAGAAGTCCACACATGCCCATTCCTTTTTGCCAATACAGGATGTCCAGCTATAAGGAAAAAAATGACAAGGTATACAAAAAGGAAAAACAGTATTTGTTCTTTTTCTTTTGTGGTTTTGAGAATGGAACCCTGGGAACTCCTACCTCCAGTCCTGTTTTATATTTTATTTGGAAAGAGGGTCTGCCTAAGTTGCCAAGAGCCTCATTAAGAGGCTGAAGCTAGCCAGGCATGGTGGCACACGTTTGTAATCCCAGCATTCGGGAGGCTGAGACAGGAGGATCACGGTTTGAGGACAGCCCTTTGCAACTCGGTGAGAGCCTGTTTCAAAATAAAGAATAAAAAATAGGGCTGGGATGTAGCTCAGAGGTCGAAGGCCTCTGGGTTCCATCCCCAGACCCACATACACACACAAAAAAGATGCTGAAGCTGGCTTCGAACCTGTGATCCTCCTGTGTCAGCCTCCCAAGTACTGAGATTACAGGCGTTCACCACCAGCTCAGCGGGGAAAACACAGTCGTAATAGAGCAAACATCACAACCAGACTCAGATGTGGCAAGGGTATTGTAATTGCCAGGCAGGGAAATTAAAACAACTATGATCAGTATGCTAAGAAAGCACAGGATAACAGGTGGTAGGCGGGACCAGGAAGAAATGTAAGCAGAGAGACGGGAGTCACAAGAAAGACTTATAAATATCACATGCTAAAACACTCTATCAGAGACAAAGTTCTTGCTGGTCTTATTAGTAGATTGAAAACAGAGGAGGGTAGAATCTCTGAACATGAAGATATGTCAATGGTTTATCCAAACTGAAAAGAAAAGAGAAAAAAAGCTAAAGAAAAAACTAGAATGGAAGACCCAAAGTACTGTGGGATTCTACAAAAGCTGATACACAAGTGCCAAGAAAGTCAGAAGGGAAAAGAAAAAGGAAGAGGAAATTATCTGAAGTAATCATGATGAAGAAATGTGAGATAGCAAACCACAGATTCAGAAGGGGCAGAGAACACCAAACAGGAGAAAGGTCAAATAGAAAGAAAGGAAAGGAAGACAAGCGCAACACAGTCATACTGCATTCAAACTACAGGTGCTCAAAGGTAGAATTCCTGAGAGAATGGAAGGGAGGAGTGAAGTGGCCCTTAGAGAGAAGAAAAGAAAGAGTGACTAATGGTTTCTCAGAAACCACAGAAGCAAGAAGGGAATGGAGAAACTACATATAATTATTAAGAAAGAAAACAACAGCAGCCTGGGATTCCAAAGCTTCAAAATTATCCTTCAAAATGTAAAGAGAAATAAGAGCTTCTTGGACAAACAAAAATTGAGGAAATGTTCTGCCAGTAATGTGCTTTTTCATAAAAGTTAATTGAAGTTCTTTAGAAAGATTTTTAAAACTGGAATAGATGTGCAGGATGAAGAACTTAAAATGAAATAGATAAAAGCTCAGATCTGCAGAGAGAGAATCAAAAATAAAGTTAAAATAACATTTCATGTTTCCTTATTCTATACTAGTTTAACAGGTAATATATTTCCCAGAATAATATCAACAACTTATTTAAAGAGTGTGTGTGTTTACTTGTGTACATATGAAGTGAATGATCCAAGGCATGGGAGAAAGGAGCTAGGATTATTATGTTTCCAGAAGATTCTAGCAGTATCTTTGAAATGATATGGTGCTATTTGAAAGTGAACTTAAATTAGTTATCAAAGCACACTGCAGACTTTAGACTAGGCACTAAAAATATGAAAAAAGCAAAATAATTAGTATGTTAAAAGAAGATGAAGTTATGTAAAATGTTCAACTAAAAGTACACAAGGCATAAAAAGTAGAACATAAAATAAGAAAGCAGAAATAAGGGCAAAAAGCAAAAAAAGGTAACAAATATGATAGATATTAATCAACCTTTATCAATAATTACCCTAAATATGAATGTTCTAAACTCACCTGTTAAAAGACAGAGATTGCCTGAATGAAAAATTTTTTAAAAAAGGATTCAGCTATATGTTGTTTATGGAAATGCACTTCAAATACAAAAACATTTAAATATTAAAAAATAAATATATGGAGGAAAATATATTATTCCAACACTAACCCACATAAACAGAGTAGTGGCATTCATTTGAGACGGAGGAAACTTCAGAGCAAAAGAGAGTTATCAGGAATAGAAAGGGCAATAGCATAATGAAAAAAAGTCAAGATTCCAAGAAGACACAATAATCTTTAATGTTCATATGCCTGAAAACAAAGCATTAAAATACATGACATAAAAACTGATAAAACTGCAATGAGAAATAGATGAATCTATTATGACAGCTGGAGAATTCAACCCATCTCCATAAGAATGGACACACACCAGGCAGAACATGAGTGTGGACGTAGTTAACTCATAGCAAGTTGGGTTAATTACAGGTGCACACCTACAATATCAGCACTTGGACTGCTGGGATAGGAGGGCTGCAGGTTTGAGGTCAGCTTCAACAACTTAGCAAGACCCTCAACAACACAGAGTGAGCCTATTCAAAATAAAAGCTAAAATAGGGCCGGGACTACCTCAGTGTACCATGCTCCTCAGTTTGATCCCCAGTATCACAGAAACAAAACAAACAAAAACCCCAACTCTACAGCATCCCCTTCAATCGGTTCTACTTTTTATTTATAAAATGCTTCACCAAACAAGTCAGAATACATATTGTTTTCAAGCCAATATAGAGCATTTACCATGATGGACCACATTCTGGGCCCCAGATCACACCACAGCAAATTCACAAGACTGGCATCATACAGGGTCTGCTCTCAGACAACCACTAAACTATAAATCACAATAAAAATAGATAGAAAAGTTTCCAAATCCTTGAATTTTAAAGAACACACTTCCGAAAAACACATGGGTCAAAGAAGAAACTAAAAACAATTAAGATATTCTGAACTTAAGAATTTGAAAAACACAACTTATCAAAATTTGCCGTATACAGTATTCAGGGGAGAATTTATATTTTTGAATACATATGAAAATATCTAAAATCAATCATCTAAATTTCCATTTTGTCAAACTAGAAAATAAACAGAAAATGTTATACAAAGCAAGCAGAATAGAATATAATAAAATTAGAACAGCTGGGTACTATGAATTCTACCAAAGAATTAAGGAAGGAATGATACCAATTTATATCAGTCTCTTTCAGGACATGGAAGTAGAAGGACTGTCTCTTAATTCATCCTTTAAGGCAAATATTAATATAATACTCAAATTAAACCAGGTATGGTGGTACACATTTGTAACCCCAGTACTTGGAAGACTGATACAGGAGGACTGTAGGTTTACCACCAGCCTCAGCAATTAGTTAGATTCTGTTTCAAAATAAAAACTAAAATGGGGCTTGGGATATAGCTCAGAGGTAGAATGCCCTTGGGTTCAATAAGAATATAATACCCAAACCAAACAAAGACAAAGCAAGAATGAAAAACTACAAGCCAGTATATCTCATAAAAATATGGAAAAAGACTAAAAAATTAGCTAGTTGATCTAACATTGTCTAAGAAAAAATTATACACTATGAGCAAGGGGCAGATGTACAGGGTTGAGAACACTGTACCTCACTACATCAGCAGGATAATGAAGAAAACACAAGATGACCCAATCACTGGAAATAAAAATAATTTAACAAAACTCAATATCCATTTATAATGTAAAATAAAACATTAAGCTTGAAAAAGGAGAATTTCTATAATTTTATAAAGAATACCAACAAAAATTATAGCTGACATCATACTGAGTGGTGAGAAACTATAAGCTTTTGTACTAATTCATTCACAAAGAAGTCAAGAATCAAGGATGTCTCCTGTTACTGCTTTTGTCAATATTGTTTTTTTTTTATTTTCTTTTTTTTTTCTTTTTTTTTTTATTGGTGCACTGTATTCATACATCATAGTGGAATACAAACTTTTGTAGACATACATGCACACATCGCCCAGTCAGCCCCCACCCGATCCCCACCCCATTCTCTCCCCATCCCTCCCTCCCATGCTTGGCTTAGTGGTTGACATCTAGTATTATAGCAATTTATCCAAAATTAAAAATGATAATCTCACATAACAGTTTCATTTGTCTGATACCAAGCTTTTGATGACTTAAAGATAACATTTCAATATTTCTTTTTACTTTCTTTCTTACCAGAGAATATTTTTTTTCTATTTTTTTTGTGAAACTATCATATATTTATATATGTATTTTTCAGGAAAAAAAATCTATCCTAATATGGAATATGGATTCTAGATACCCAAAACGATCTTGAAAAAGAACAAAGCTAGAAGATATATATTTTCTGATTTTAAACCATATAAAGCTACAATAATTGAAACAGTATAGTACTGTTCTAAAGGCAGATATATAAACCATTGGAGTTAAATACAAGCCTAGAGCTAAACTCTTCCCTATATTGTCAAGTTATTTTTGACAAGGTTTCCACGAACATTTGGTGGTGGAAATAATATTCTTTTAACTAAATATTGTTGAAAAATAATAATTACATGGGAAAGAATAAAATTGGACCCTTACCTAATCCCATATACAAATATTAACTCAAAATAGATAAAAGACCTAAATATAAATCTTAAGACCATAAACTTTTAGGAGAAAATCTGGGTCATAAAACCTCACAACATTGAAATTGGCAGTGATGGCCAGGCGTGGTGGCGCACGCTTGTAATCCCCGTGCTTGGGAGGCAGAGACAGGAGGATCACGCAGGTTCGAAGCCAGCCGCGCGCGCTGGTTTAGGAGACCCTGTTTCCAAAATGAAAATGTAAAAAATAGGTCTGGGAGTGTAGCCCGGTAGAAGGTAGAAGGGCTTCCAGGAACCCCAGTACCACCAAAAAAAAAAAAAGAAAGAAATTGGCAGTGATTTCTTGGATATGATATCAATGGCACAGGCAACAGAAGAGTATACAAACTCCCTAAAAAATAAAAAATATATATATTGTATATCCAAAGACAATGTAAACAGAGTTAAAAGTTACTAATAGAATGGGATGAAATATTTCCAAATGTTTTATCTGAAGGTATATTAATATTCCAACTAGAAATCCTAAAAATTAACAACAATAAAGGCAAACAATACAATTTAGAGATAGGTAAAAGACTAACATAAGTAATGAATCTCCACAGATAACCAATCTTAGTTGACTGTTGGATGGAAACTCTTGTTTCTCTGATTCTGGTGAGTGTTACCTATTTCTTCTTTGTAGTTAATCTCTTTGAGTATTTTCTCTAGTGCTGGTTTTGAAGACATAAACTCCTTCAGTTTCTGTTTGTCATGGAAGCTTCTTATTTCTCCATCTAATTTGATAGAAAGTTTTGCTGGGTAGGAAATTTTTGGCTGAAAGTTGTTTTCTTTCAGAGTTTGGAATATGTTACTCCAAGCCCGTCTGGCTCTCATGACTTGGTTTGGGAAGTCTGGAGTGATTCTAATTGGCTTGCCTCTATGACTTCACTTAAGGTGCTCTGGATCTCGAGTCAGTAGTATCTTGGACCCCACTACTCCTTTACTGGGTTGTATCACAGAGTCTCCGACCCAGAGAGTCGATAGAGGCTGCTTTAAACTATGGGGGGTGCCAGGTTGCACGTTCTCCTATGGTGTGATATCTCTGCCACCGCCCCTCCCCCACTGGGTCAAGTCTCAGGGAGTACAGTACTGGGATTTCTCCTCTGTCGCCCGCAATTTGACTCACTGTTCTTGAGTACGCAGATGTAGCCGTACTGAACTTGGTGAATTCGCTGCTGCTGCCGCCGGTGGCAATATGGCACCGCTGTCACGCCCTCGGCCATGAGGCTGGCGTATTTCTTCTTGGTTTTGATTTCCACTCTGAATCCCTGCAGCGTGTGCTGAGCTCAGCCACTGGGAGCTTTAGATGTTCCCGCCTGGCTGTTCCGCAGCGGCTCACCTCGGCTTGCTGTAGCCGTCCAGTGAAATCTACGCTGCCGCCGGCAGTATGGCGCTGCTGCCGCGTCCTCGGGGGTGAGGCCGGTGTATCTCCTCTGTGGCTCTGAGTTCTGTTCTCAGTTCGCTTTCTCTCTGGAGCCTGGTGATTTTTTTGTTTCTCTGGTGATGGTGTTTTCTGGCTATGGAAGGCGCTGATTTTGTGGTAATGGAGATTATTTGTTAGCGGGACTCTTAAGCTCCGCTTTTCTCGGTCGCCATCTTCCCGGAAGTTCTTGTCTATCTTGTGCTGAAAGTCCTAGATAATACAATGAAACATGATAATAAAAAGATCTATTGATTCAAAGGAAGAAATAAAACTGTATTTGTTCACAGAAGATTAAATATCTATGTAGAAAGTCCTAAAAGAGTCAACAGAAAACTATTCTAACTAATAAGCAATTCTCTTGAAGCAGCGGTGTAGTGCCTCGTGCCTATACTCCCATGCCTGTGATTGAGAGGCTGAGATAGGAGATTCACAGGTGTGTGGCCACCCTCAGTAATTTAGTGAGGCCCTCCACTACTTAGTGAGACCCTATTTCAAAATGAAAAAAAATAGGACTGGGGGTGTAGCTCAGAGGTAAATGCCCTGGGTTTCACCCCCAGTCTCTCTCTCTCTCTCTCTCTCTCTCTCTCTCTCTCTCTCACACACACACACACACACACACACACACACACACACACACACAGACTCTCACACACAAACTGCTGCTGAAAGAAATTCAAACATCTAATCATCTAATCTAAGGGAAAGATGTCCTATGCTCATGGAAAGGAGCATTCCATGTTGTGTAGCTGTCAGGTCTTTTCAACAAAATTCTAGATTCAAAGCCATTCTAATGAAAATTCCAGACAATTGTTTTGAAAATATCCACAAACCAATCTGATTATCCAATCTAATACTGAAGGAAAAGGACACTATTGGAAGAGGGAAACTATGCATATTTAAGGTGTTTTTATTAAGCGACAGCAATCATGGCAGCATGGTTTTGACAAAATAATAGCTAAATGGACCAATGTAACAGAATAAAAAGCTCAGAAATAGACTCATATAAATATATTCAATTGATTATTAACAAAAGAGAAAACATAATGTCATAAAGTATTAGAATCTTTTCAACAAGTGGCACAGGACCAACAGGACATTCACATGCAAAAACACTAAATCCAGACAGACCCTACACCTTCATAAAGATCTACTTCAAAAGGGATCATAGACCTAAATGTAAAATTAAAAACTACAAAACTTTTAGAACAAAGAATAGAAGGTCAGATGACCTGAGATTTAGCAATCCCTTCTTAGGTATAACTCCAAAGCTGTGGTGCAAGAAATTAGGAACTGAAAAGCTCCACCCCATCAAAATTCAAGATGTCTGCTCCATGAAAGACACCTTCGCTCGAGGAAAGCGAGAGCCCCGGGTGACTGTACATTCAGTAGAAGACTCTTCCCCAGGAGACCCTTTGGAGTTGTTAGAACAGGATGCGTTTCACGGGCCGTTGTTGCACCAAGTGGGGCTGGCTGGCTGGGCACTGAGGCCGCTGTTCGCTGATACCGACAGCTGCGTGTCGCTGGGGCTCACACAGGTATGACAGCCTGTCTTTGCTGAGGCCAGCTACCCTCCATGAGAAGTGGCACTCCGCAGGTGGCAGCAAAGAAGAGTGTGAGGACGCGGAGGCCACAGAGCCGTGATCTGCCAGGCACGTGGGGCAGGATGTGAAGCTGCTTGTTCGCAGACCCACCATACTTCCTGCGGGATGGCACGGGAGCCTCCTGTGGCTGCTGTGGCCCCTGGGTGCCTCCTGGCACGGCTTCTGGGGAAGCTCCAGCACCATCAAAGAAGTAGTGTTCTGCCTACTTTTGCATACCCCATGCTTCTGGGTGGCAGTGCTGGGCTGCCCTGCACAGGGTCAGGTAAAATGAGAGCGAGGAGAGACGGCCCCCGTGCTGGGAGAGGGAGCTGGGTTTCCTGGGCCCGCTCCATGAGCAGGCTGTGTCTGTCATTTGAAGGATTATCAGCCCTATGCTTGTTTAAGGGTTCAGCCTTCACCAGGCTGAGTCTTGTGTTGCAAACTCCAAAGCCTTCGATTCCTACTCAACAGAGGCTTTGAAATAAACAGCTGGAATCTCTAACCTAGACATTAGAATTTACATAGCCCTGGCTCTCCCTCTGCTCAGCAACTCTTCCAGTCCAAATGCAGGTCAGCGGTCACAGCAAGGCCCTCACAGGACTTCAGCCCCTGCCCTTTGAGGCCCTGGGGTTGGGATGATGTCTGCTCTGCTAACCACAGGGCTGCCCTTGTGCTGTCCTGGCTGGCTGTCTTGCATGCGCATACTCAGAACAAGCGTCTGTTTCCACTTGACTGTTTTTCAGTCAACTTCTACATACAAGTGTTCAATATTCTCTTTATTTTTTTCTTTTTCTTTTTGCGGGTCTGGGGATGGAACCCAGAGGCATTTGACCTCTGAGCTACACCCCCTGCTCAGAAACAGTGAAACAGGGTCTCACTGAGTTGCGAAGGGCCTCACTAAGTAGCTGAGGCTGTCCGCGAACCGCGATCCTCTGGTCTCAGCCTCCCCAATGCTGGGATTACAAGCGTGCGCCACCACTCCCGGCCAATATTTGCCTTATTTTTTGTGTGGTGTCTCCACAGGGAGACAGTCCTGCCTGTGGTCTGCAGTCCATTAATGGATCTGGGGACATGGTGTCTGGGAGACTGGCCAGCAGGGACTCCTGGTTGATTATCAGCCCTTATGGAAAGAGGGCGCCACTGTGTTCACATGAGTCCTAAAGAAACACCTGGTACCCTGGCGTGTAGGAGAATCAGAGGCTGAACTGACCATTGTACTGGGATGTGGCTCTTCAGTCTGGAAGTGTCAAGTGAGCACCGTGGAGGTTCCTAAGATCTGTGGCCACTGCACGCTCTGGCTAGATACTCTAAGCACTTGGGGCTCCCCTGGTACAACACAGGACAGGCTCAGAAGGACAGACTCAAAACTAGGAAGGAAATGTTTACCTCTGGGAAAACAAAACAACAAAAAAATTAAGACAGTCTGCTCAATGGGTATAGATCCTGGGAAGTTGTTGCCTGTGACACCTGGAAGTTGAAAGGCAGAGCCAGAAGGATGTGGGGGAGGTGGGCATGCGGGGCCCACAGGGTGGCTCCTGACTAAAGCCAGCTCATAGCTCGACCAGCATCGCAGTAGCTCCAATCTTGGGCCATCGCCCTGGGTGAGGGGCCTGCGTTTCCATCCTGAAATATAGGCAGATTGACCGTGTCTGGAAGAACAGCCATTTAGAGCTGCTCATCTTGATTTCTTTTTTCTTTTATTGATATCATGTGTAAGCGAGGACCCTGGATTCAAACCACATGAGTTCAACTCCCGACTCAGCCTCTGGCTCGGTGTTATAAATTCCCAAGTCTCAATTTTTTTGTCTTTAAATTGAGGGTTTTAAAAAAACCCTCTGGGAAGATGCTGGCGTGGGGGCGGACCTGCTCACACACAGAGCTTCAGCTCCCGCCACGCTCAGCCCCCCATGGGATTTACTTGCTGACCCTCATGCCCTCTTCATTTGAGCCTCTCCTGCAGGTTTCCAAGCTTCCTGGGCACTGGAGTGGCTCGCCTCCACAGTCCCACTAGACCAGCTCACGCCTGAGCCCCAGGGACCCTGCCGCCATGGCACCCCTCCACCCCTGCCTCTGGAAGGGCGTGGCCATTGCTGCTTCCTGTTCTAAGTCCCCCCGTGAGCAAGCCCTGTATCCTCAGAGCCCGCACAGTGTCCGGCCCCTGGTGGGCTTCAGGCAACGGTGCCTGTGGATTTGGGAGGCAGAGGAACCTTCACACCTCCACCCTGCTTCCAAGTACCGCTGGCATTACAGAAAGCGTTGCTAGACACACCTCAGGGCCAGTCCACGGCCAGCTGGATACAGCCATGGGTATGCCTGCCCAGCGCTCCTGTGAGTAGCAACGCAGTGCCCTGTCACTTCTCATTTCCGATCACTCCCAGACACAAGGAGAAGCCTCCGCGGGGCGTGGCGGGAGGCCCGGGGCCCACGGGGCAGCAGGCTGAGCTGGGCCTCCATCCTGCCTGGAGATGGGCGTCTCCTGCCCGTTGCTGCCCCTCCGTGATTCTGCCCACGCCGCTTTATGCTCAGCTGGAAGGCTTTCAGTGCATTTTTGTCTGGGGGGATGCAAAATGGAGCTTGTCTCTGCTTGTTTCCATGTTTCTGTCTTCGGGTACCAAGTCCCCAGGTAAGAGGAGCGCCTATGGAACTAAACTGAACAGGGCGGCGGGTGCTCGCAGCACCTCCGGCTCCAGGCTGCGGCTGGATTAATGGAGACTTTCGGTCTCCAGGAGTGGCCGGTGCAGTCGGGTTCCCTTCACTGCTCACACCTGCTCACCCAGCCCCGAGAAAACCTGAAACCCGGCAAAGCCCGCTCACAATGGCTCAGTGTCGGCTGCGAATTAAAGGCCTCCATTGTCTGCGAGGATTATTTCCTGCCTTTATGGGCTTCAAAGAAACGGGAATCTTCTCTCACTTTCCCATTGACCCCGGTTGATCAGATTAACTTTGTTTTGGATTCCTATTGAAACAAAGACAAACAGATACATTTTAAGCACTTTCATGTGTGGCTTTGTTTCACTTCAGAATCCTTACCGGCTTCCACTTCCCTGTGATAAAAACTACTAGGCAGTTGGGAGAGAATAAGGGAATTACCAGAAATTCTATTCACTAAATACCAACACTTTCGGGCAAATTATCTCAATTGTAAAATACTTTGGCATACCAAGTAATTATCGGCAATTAAAATCCCACTGCTGCTCTGCTCTCCCTTGTTAATTTATAATAGAATTACCTGTACTCAGGAAAACTAAAGATTAGCAAGCACTGGCTATCAAAGGCATCTCTCAACACCACACAAATAAAGCCAAACATGTACCCTACTCGTTGGGTGCTTCAGATTTCAGATAAAATTATTTAAAACTCTCCTACCCTTTAATGAGCCCTAAAGAATCTGAAGAGCATTTCCTTGGAGACAGAATGTTCTGGGCTCTCTGATCCTGCACTCCTCTCTCGAACATGACTTGGCCCGCCAGGCTGGGATCGGGAATGTCCCCGCACCTCCTTACCTGGCCTTCCTCCTCCAACCCCTGAATCTCTATTTAAACCCTAAGAGGCTCCCACAGCCAGGAGAAGGGCCCACAAGCCGACTGTTAGGAGCTTGGCTGGGCTCACCCACCTCCCCAGCGGGAAGCCAGAGAGAGGGGAGGTGCCCTTGGGCCACCTCTGGGCCTGCTGAGCAGAGCCCCCTCCTCACGCCAGAAAGCTGCATAAGTGACCAGTGTGGTTGACTGACCTCTGGACCATCAAGTTGCCATCAGGATGTGTCGTCAGGAAAACATTAACACCTCAGCTCCCCCGTGTGAGAATATTAAAGGGGACCCACAGTCTCTTTCCCCGGGTGGAGGGGGCTCCTGGCACTGGACATTCCAAGTCCTAACTCCTGGGGACAGAAATGAGCTGCTCACCCTCTGGGATGCTGTGGTTGGGCCTCCAGGACCTGGGCCACAGGGACCCGGCAGGGCCTGTGGGGCCTGAACTGGCTGCTGCATCTGATGACAGTGAGCATAAAGCGCTGCTCCAGTGTGGTCTGCACACAGACGAGCAAGTCCAGCCCAGGGCCGGCACCTGCCCTGGGGTTGGTCCTATGAGGCTGCCTGCTGGGAAGAGCCTGGACTGTGTACCCCCCGCCCTGCCAGCCCCACACATTCTGAGAGCTAGCAGGGTCCTTGCTGGCCACTGCAGCACAACCTCTAGCACCAAATCTCACTGAGGAGACTGCAGGAAGTTCTCCAACAGGCAGCTGGAGAGGAACCACCTGTCACTCAGGTCCATATCTGACTGCCCTGTTTGGAGCTCTGGAGCAAGGTCCAGGAGGCTGACACCTTGGTGCAGGGGACTCGCTGCATCGCGCGGACACAGCAGCACACACAGGCACACCCCTTCTCTGCCCGTCCCCACTGTCACATGGACGTGCTCAGGTGGGAGGCAGGTGGGTTGGGTCCATCAAAGGCACAGATGCAAAGAAACCACCCAAGGTGCAGGGAAATGGATGGACCTGGAGGATGCTATGCTAAGTGAGATTAGTCAGTCACAAAAAGTGAAAATCAGATGTTCTTGCGAATATGTGGAAGCTAGGGAGAAAAGAGCCATAGGAGGAACTCAGAGGAAGAAGGAGAAATCATAGATGAGCAAATAAGGCCACCTGACTGAGGGGTGGGAGGGGAGAGGGAATTCCCCAGTGCACATGATGTACACTCACAAACAGATCAAAGGCAGTCACTAGCCAAACAGAAGGAGGGTGGGGGAGGGAACAGGGCGGGAGTTGGGGAAGGGCTGAATAGTGATGCGTGCATGTGTGCCTCCACCATCTTGCTCTCCAGTAAGACGTATGACTACAATGCACCAATTAAAAAAAAAAAGAAAGAAAACACCTAAGTCCAATAATTCAGGGACTGACCATTTACACTAAGTTCCTTTGCAGTTCTCCATCCGTAGCCAGTGGATTACTCCCCATCTGCAGTCTCTGCGCCCCAGGGCCACCTGTCAGTGAGGACCCTGTGCTGCTCCTGGAGGAAGCACGCGGAAGGTTCTCTGCCCCCTCCTGCCTCACTGGACTGGCCTTGGCAGGCAGCCGGGAGCCTGCACTGCTGGTCAAGGCTGAGAGGCCCACTGCAAACTGAGGGCGGAGCCCGGGCTCAGTTAGGAACACCCAGCAGCACTGATCCTGGCTAACTGGAATATGAGAACTTGCGCTCTCCAAAAGTGTCACGGAAGCCCTTTCCCACCAGAAGGCAAGCAGCATGGGTGTTTTGAGGTTACTCACATGGAGACTGTTTATTGGTGTTCTCAAAGCTAAGTTGTATGAACAGATAAAACAAAAGGGACACGATGGGGACCTGAGCCCAGCTTGGCCATGCGTCCCATGTGTCTTCAGGATAATTCCTCAGCTCAGAAAACACACCCTCCTCCTCAGGAACGAATCGGCCAGCACCCAGCGGAGGCCGCCCACTGCGGTCAGGGCTGAGCCAGTGATCAGAAACTCTCTTGAAGCATAAATCTCAAAAAGAGCCAGGCACTAATAATAACCGTGTCATAATGACACAGTGGCTTTTCTCACTATATTTTCTTCTGCCGTGTCTCAATGCCTATATTAAACAGAATCACTAAAACTACCATCCATGAAACTAAGAGAAACTCTCAAAAACTAGATGCTTTATTAAATAGCTGTCCTATTACAGTGGCCTGAGTTTCAATTCACAAAAGATAGTTTCTTAAAGTCATCTCAACACAAGACAAGCGTGTGAAGGCTCCTAACCTCAGGGGGAAGTCACGTCCCCAGTAGATGGCCGCCCTCCACTGTCTACACTGCATAGTCCTGACTTTAAGACCCAAAGCCTCTGAGAGAGTCTGGGATCCAGGACAAGCTAGTTGGAGAAGAGGGTCACCAAGGGCTGGTTGATGTCCAGCAGGACCCAGTGCCCACACCTGCTGAGCCCGGCAGCTTCGCTCTGGGGTCTGTCCTGCACCACACTTCCCAGGAGAAGCTTTGCGTGTGGGGAAGTCGTCCAGACCTACCTGCTCAGTCCCCTAGCCACTAGCTCAGGCAAGGCTGAGCACTCGCGGCTGGAAGATGTGCCTGGGGAAGGGAGAGAGTCTACCCGAAATGTTATGCTGTTATTTCTGTATTTCCACTAAGCAGTCACACATCGCAAGGGGCTGCCACGTTGGGCGGCGCAGGCTCTGAACTGTGAAGTGCCAGTTGGAGGGAAAGTAAGGAAAACATTTATGGAAATGCTAATGAAGCCAATAATAAGTTGAACCTACAAGGCCGTGTTGGCAAAACTTCTTTTGCTGTCTTTCCATTAAAAAAGTCAGTGTGTGCACTTGGAGAGATGGAATCCTCCCAGGACAATGTCGTCTGTGTAGAATCCTATAAATTTGGGAAGTACAGTTGGTAAGATGTATCAGAAGCCTTTTAAAAAGTGCATAGCCTCTGTTCTGAGAATTTCATCTCTAGAGGTACATCCTAAAGAAGTAATTGAAGGTTCAGACAAAGATTAAAGTGCAGAATTATGAATGACATCATTAATTAAAGTTAGAAAAATCCCCAAACCCACTAAATGTCTAAGACTAAAAGAAGAGCTAACGGTATTAAGTTTATCTGGTAGGATGGCATATTTCTAATACTGTTTCATAACATAAGAAAATAGTTATGATCAAAAGTCTAGATATAAGCAGTATATAAGCCATGACCTTAAGTTTGTTTGTATGTGCACGCATAACCAAAGGAAGGTTATCGCTGGGGTTTTGTCTGAGTGGGAGGAGTATTTCTCCTGTATCATCTCTTGCATTTCTTCCTTTTTTTCCTTTGCAGTACTGGGGATGGAATCCAGTGGCATTCTACCTTCGAGTCACATCCCCAGCCCTAATTTTTAGTCTTTTTATTTTTGAAACAGGTTCTCACTGAGTTGCGAAGGCCTCGCTAAGTGGCTGAGGCTGTCGGCAAGCCGTGATCCTCTGGCCTCCGAATGCTGGGATGACAAGCATGCGCCACCACGCCCGGCTTTACATTTTCTTAAATGTGTCTAAATTAGTTTTATCAAAAGAAAAAAAATCAATGACAAGAATTCTTTCCTTCACCAGTGTGTCTTTAGAAAACGTGCGCTTGGAGTAGTAAGTGGTGCCCAGGGACTTGAGTAGCCCTTCTTGCATTTACTCTTTCAAGCCATTAGGGTACCACTTACATGCATTCTTAGCCGAATAAATTAATTGACTGTTGACTTAATGTGTGGGTCCCTTCTGGGTATTCTTTCCCTCCCCTGGTTGTGCAGTCTGCATGGTGTCCCTTGTTAACTCTCTGGTTCTGAGCGAGATGGCACAGAGCCTGACCTTGCGGCACACTCATCTATTACAATAATAACAACTGCAAAGACATCAGACACACAAACCCAGTGATGAGAATTGATGGACTCTGAGAAATGAGAAACTTCTGGCTTGCAGCAGGGCCCGCGTGTGGGAGTCCGGGCAGCGAAGGGCACATTGGCCTCCTCCTGCGAGCCTCCTCTCCGGCCTCTGCTCCGAGGGTGTGCTCGAGAAATCGCCGACCACAGCTTGAAACGGGCCCCCAGCGGCAGGGAGAACTGATGTGCTTCCCGGGTGCACAATCTAATTCCTTCCTCGGAGAGGGCCTGGCCAGAGCTCCCAAATCGAATTCTATGCAAACTTGTGATGACTAACTTAGTGAATCATGTCAAATTTTAAACTTTATTTTATTTTATTTTTTATCAGCTGCTGGGTAATTGAGGGGAAGGAGATGCCCAAGTGACATCCTGCCCC
The DNA here is from genome assembly GCF_963383645.1 of Muscardinus avellanarius. NCBI lineage: Eukaryota > Metazoa > Chordata > Mammalia > Rodentia > Gliridae > Muscardinus > Muscardinus avellanarius. The sequence goes on from NC_137786.1 coordinate 2,433,964, forward strand.
AGGCACCAGTCTGCCTCGCCAACCCAGACAGGTGTCAAGAAGAGTGTGGCTTCTGCAGAAGTGGTGCCCTCCACCCTGTCAGGACTTCTCAGCCTCTGCTGCTGTCACATCCCGCTCTCGCTGCGGCTCCATCAGCCCGCGCCTCCCTTCCAGGGGGAGTAAACACCCCTCCGAGTGCATAATGGATGGGAATGAACTTCCCCAAGGAGTGGAGACCTGCAGAGAGCACCTGGAGATGTTCATTTTGAGCCACTGGCCAAAACCTTTACCCAATATTTTTACAAAACAACAACAACAACAAAAAAGCAAAGTCTCAATTACTGGTAAAATGAAGTATAAATCACGGAATATGTTTTTCCATATTTAACTATTTTTAGAGCCAAGTGTCTATTTTTAAATGAATAAATGAATGAAGGCTGAATCATCCGTGCTCCCTCGCATGGTGAGAGCTGCCCTGTCAATCAGACGCCGCACACCTGGAAGAGTCTCTCCTGCTGACTGCCTGTCCTCAGCGGGCAGCGGGCAGCGGGCAGCGGGCCGGGCCTGTCTGTCCAGAAGCCCACTCCCTGTCAGAACTCCTGAAACTGCACCACTGCCAGGTTCAGCCTGAAAAGGCCAGTAGCCAAACCCAAATGTCTACAGTGTTCAACAGGAATGGAAACTGGGGTGGACCGACTTTCTATATCTTAAACTAGAAAAAAACAAACTGAAAGAAAACAGCAGTAAGAGAACAGAAGAATACCGCCTTGTGCTAAGTGCAGGAGCCTAAGAACGCCTGCTCGGAAATTTCCTTTTTTTTTTTTTCCTACTCTAACCTCAAAACTACACTTTTTCACCAGGCATGGTGACACACGCTTGTAATCCCAGCATTCGGGAGGCTGAGACTGGAGGATCGTGGTTCGCAGACAGCCTCAGCAAAAGTTAGTGAGGCCCTTTGCAACTCAGTGAGAACTGGTTTCAAAATAAAGAAAAAAAATAGGGCAGGAGGTGTTGCTCGGAGGTCGAATGCCCCTGGGTTTCATCCCCAGACCCCCCCCAAAAAATTAGCAATATTTTAAGGACAATTGGAGGTAATTGTGTTCATATATATTCACAATTGCACTCACTGAAATGTTAAGCTTCCAAAACTATTTTAAGCTAATTAGCTTACACATACACAAATACACACACAATTTTTGTTTCTAATTGACACATCTATTCCATAGAAACAGTCATATCCATAATAGAGTATCATATCGGGGCAGAAATAATGGGATAGAATTGAAGAGGTTGGAAAGAACAATCTACATTTTATTAAAAAAAATAAACTGCCATGCTGATATCCCTACTGTGAAGAATTCCACGTGGCCCCGTCCACTGTCTTCTTCTACATATTCTTTATACGTATCACCTTGGGTGAACGGGTAGGATTTTAAGAGTTAATGTTAACTAAACTGGAAAAATGATATCACATGCAAAATGATGAAACTGGGCCCATGTCTCACCTCAGCTCACAGTGGATGCAAGAGAACTAGGTTTGCAGTGCAGTAGTCAAGAGTTCTTGACTAGCATGCATGAGGACCTAGGTCTGGTCCCCAGCACTGAAGAGAGAGGGAGACAGAGCAGGAGAGAGAAATGGAGAGAGAGAAAAAAATGAAGGAAGGAAGAAAGGAAGGGAGGGAGGGAGGGAAAGGTGGAGAGAGGGAGGGAAAGTTTTAATTCTCAGAACAGTAAAAAGAAAAGAAAACTGAATCAAAAATTTAAACATAAGATCTGGGTATGGGAATAGCAGGAGGAGGGAATCGATTCCCCAGTGACCGAGCCCCTGCAGAAATGCCAGCCTGGACACCTGTCAGCACACGTGGATATCTTTACTTCAACAAAAGGGCCGGAGGAAAAGTCGTCGTACCTGTCTATGGCATAAGAAAAGACGGCGACATGGAGCTGGGTAAAAATAACAGCTCTGCATTGTTCACCTCCCGCTCCTGGTAGCAGAGAGCAGGGATGCTCTTCACCTGGGGGAGAAAAATAAGTAAATACTGAATTTTGCCTGGAACCCAATATGATGTCCACCAGAATGAGATTCAGCACAGGGCAGACTCCACTGCCCTGTCTCCAGGCCAGCATCTGTACACATGGTCTCTGGACTCATTTCCATGCCTGACAGGAACCTGCAGCTACAGAGAAACAGACTGCAGTCCTGGCTTGCATTTCCACTGGTCCGTAATGTGAAAGACAGACCTCTGTATTCCAGGGCTTGGAGACCTTCCTAACGTGGTGCCAGTCATGGTGGTCCTGGGCTTGGGGCACATCCTAATTCTGTGATAACTTCAATGCCATGCACTTAGAAACATAGCAAAAGACCTGCCTGGAAAGCCCTGGTTTCCCCAGATAAAGCCAGACAGAAAAGGAGGAAAATGCCTAGCTGTGCGATGCCAAGCATCACTGCGTAGCCACAGAGAACAAGGAGGATCAGGAAGCCCGATGTCACCAAGCAGCCAAAGCGGGGTGTGTGCCTGGTCCTGAGGAGGGAGCGCTGTTAGCTGTCTGAGAAAGAATTACAATAGCTATCTTGAGAACACTCAACAACTGCAGGGAAAGACAGTGCAACAATTTAGAAACTTAGTAGAAAAACTTACAGATAAATTGGAGTAACTGAGGAGGGTGGCAGCTTTCCTGGAGCTCAAATGTACAATGGCTGAACTAAAACTGCAAGGCAGCATGGGCAGCAGAATCAGCCCCGGAGACACAGGCGGTGGGGAAATCTTCAGGCAGAAGAGAAAAGAGGAAAACAAGGAGATGAAGGAAGCTTAGGAAATAGGAGATGGTGACAGAAGACCAAGTTGTAAATCATTAATTAGAAAACTAAATGATAGAAAGTGTACTTTTAAAAAGTAACAGAAATATTTCCAAATCTGTAGTAAGATATAAATACCCAGAGACTGGAAGGCCAAGGTCTCCAGATACAATTCAAAGAAGACTACCCGCATCACATCATAATAAAACCGTCAAGGATCAAAGATGAATAGAGAATTCAGAAAGCAGCAAAAGAAAGAAAGCAAAGCACGTACAAGGGGGTTCTACCATGCCTAGCAGCAGACCTCTCAGAAGAAATCATAAAGGCCAGGAGAAAGGTGGATGATATTCAAAATGTTAAAAAAACATTGCCAGCCAAGAACGCTTTCCCCAGGAACTCTGATTTCAGAAATGAAGGAAAGATGATGATTTTTTCAGACACCACCAGACCCGTCCTCCAAGGAGGCTAAAGGGTAATCTTCACGCCGGCAGAAAGACAGGTGAAAGTGTGCAACTGAGTGTGGAGATGGGTTCATAGTCAAATAGGGAATGCTCTAGTTCTGTGAGAGTGGTGTGGAACTGACTCACACTTTTTTAAGTATGAGGGTTAAAAGAAAAACAAGTCAGTATAAAGCTATAGAAATTTGCTAAAGAAAATTCAATATAAAAAGATAAAATTTGGGGCAAAGGCAGAAAATTTATTGGAACTAGAGTTAAAGCGTAGGCTTCTGTTCTGGTGTTGTAATCAAAAGTAAGTTGCTATCAGTCTAATCCAAGTTGCTATAATTATCAGGATTTTGTAAGCCTCACTGTAACCACAAAGAAAAAACCTACAATAGATACACTATAAATAAAAAGCAAGATACAGAAACATATCAGTAGAGAAAAACACTTGACCATAAAAATATAGTAAGAGAACAATGATAAAATTATATAAAAAGAAACTAGAAAAGCATTAACCAATGGCACCACTAAGTTCTTATTTATCGATAATGGCTGTGAATGTCAATGGATTAGATTCTCCTATCAAAAAGCATAAAATGGTCAAATGGATTATTTTCTAAAAACCCCAACTATATGCTGCCTTTGAGATTCCAACTTCACCTATGAGGACACACAGACTAAAAGCAAAAGGCCATAAAAGGATTCCAAAAGGGAGCCAGCAGGGTTAGATAGAACGGACTTTAAGTGAAAACCATTAAAGAAAGTCAAATAAGATTGGTCATTACATCATGATGAATAGTTCAATTCAGCAAGAAGACACACCGAGTATATATACACCCACATCAGAGCAGCCCCAAAAGCTGTTCTCAGAACTGCCACCCACTCCTTTGCACATGTCTCATTGTTTCAAATACCCCACAGCCACACCAGCCTCCCATGAAGGAACAGACACCCTCTGCATTCCCAGAAGAAGCCTGGGCGTGTGAGCACAGCTAAAGACTACTGCAAGAGGGTGGGCCCAAAAACTTGGGGGAAGGATTGCTAATTTAGATACAAGCAAATTGCTTCCCTTATTCATGCCTCGCTTCCTATTCAAATGAATTTCTGTGAGGATGGGATGTTCGGAGCTGTCGCCGCCACATTCAGGATATGAGGCCGCATCAACAAGCAGAGGACGGCCAAGAAGACAAATAGAAAAGGTCTGAGCATCCGTGACACCATGAAGTCCCTGCATCATACTCAAGCAGACACCTCTGGGCTGCTTATCTGGAACAATCAATCATCATTTCTCTGCTTAAGCCATGATTAGTCTGGTATTTTGGCAATGGTAACTGAATGGATCCAAACTGATGCAATCACACCTGCCTAAATACTTAAAAAGTAGATTGCTTGCAACAGCACCCCAGAGACTTAATGTTCAGCGAGAGGCCCTGCAGGTAGCTCGCTGCACTGGGCAAGGACTCCCTGGAGGAGGGAGATCTGACACATCCGGCTGAGCGCGGTGTGTGGAGACTGTCTGCCGGCTCTGGGTGCGGGGAAGAGCCATCTTATTTGGTCTTTGGTTTGGCAGCTGCACACTGTCTCCACCCAGTCCTGCATGAAGCAGTACAGCTTCCTAAGGTATTTGCTGTAAGCTAGGCAGGAAAGCCAGGCAGGCTTCTGTCCCTTCTGAAGCAGGACATTTTTGGATTCATCACAAAGACTGTGGTGTGTGGGCTGCACGTGGGAAGAGCCCCCATGCAATCCAACCCCACCGAGAATGTGGAGCTAATTCATAGTGGACACGCGGGCAGCAGAACCCTGGCCCAGGTGTGCGCAGCAGGTGGACAGAGTGGCCGCCTCTGCCCTGGCCATCAGGGCTGAATGCCAGCATCTCCCACAGTTTATGCCATTTCAGCTTGGACTTCTGGTCTCTGCTGGGCTCTGTCTCCTACCTAAGCCTCATCAAAGCCTATAGCTCCTACCTGCAGGAGAGTGCAGGTACCCCCACGTTCTAGACTTCCCGAGAGGGTGCAGGTACCCCCGTGTTCTAGACTTCCTGAGAGGGTGCAGGTACCTCTGTGTTCTAGACTTCCTGAGAGGGTACAGGTACTCCCATGTTCTAGACTTCCTGAGAGGGTGCAGGTAGCTCCGTGTTCTAGACTTCCCAAGCAGTGCAGGTACCTCTGTGTTCTAGACTTCCCGAGAGGGTGCAGGTACCTCTGTGTTCTAGACTTCCTGAGAGGGTGCAGGTACCCCTGTGTTCTAGACTTCCCAGATGGGAGCAGCTCTAGACGCTCAGAATGCAATTAATGTATAACATTTGAGAATCCCATGGTTGGCCACAGCAATTGAAGTCATTTGAAAGGACACTCCTCTCCCTTGGTCCTTAATGAGGGCAGTTTTTATTAAACCGCAGTAGCATCTGCCCGTTTTTTATTTGATCAATTGTGATTCAGACAGCATAGAGTCACTGCTGAACAGAAGATGCATCAAAATGTGTGCTCACTCCACTCGCCTGGGTGTGGAGGTCTGGGGAGGGGGGAAGATAGCAATGTGTTGACTTCTAGCAGGCAAGGGGAACGTGGAGAGAGGCTAGATGCAGCCAGGTAAGTGAAGGGTGGGCCAGGTCAGGGTCAGGAAGCTTCCTCCCCTCCCAGTGCGTAGGAGCACAAAACGGCGCAGCCAGGGAACATGCACCCAAGGGACAGAGGACACACGCAGGCCCAGAGCTCGGGCTGCCCCCGGGGCTGGAGCCGTCATGGCCTCCTGGGGCCTCGCTCACTGACCCTTGGTTGCCATGCAGAAGGGGGCCCCAGCCGCTCTTCCCTCCACTCCCCTCCAACGTGACCCCGGGACGCACCCTCCACAGGTGTCCTTCATCCCGGGTGCATCCTGAGCTCCTCCAACCAAGAGCAGGAGGGGCCGAGCTAGGCCCTGAGAGTGTGGGATGGTGGCCCAAACACCCCCATCCGGATCCCTGCAACTGGGGGATGTGACCTTATTTAGAAAAGGATCTTTGCAGATGTAACTAATTTAAGTACCTCAAGATGAAGGAATCACTATGGATTTTCTAGGTGACTCCTACATCCAGAAACAAGTGATCTTCTAAGAAACAGAAAAGGAGGGATATACCCAGGAACCATGGGAAGAGGGAGGCAGAGGCCAGATGATTCCAGAAGCCCAGGTCAGGGTCAGGTCAGGGTCAGGGTCAAGGTCAGGTCGGGATCAGGGCCAGGGTCAAGGTCGGGGTCAGGGTTGACAACCGAAGCAGGAAGGGCTCCGAAGGGCGTCCCCTGCAGCCCCTGGTTGGGGCCTGGCCCCGCCCACACATGCTTTCTGTTCTTGTGTTGTGTTCTGCACAGCTGTGGGGAAGCAAGTCTGCTGTTTTGACAGAACGTTTAGTGGCACCTTCTCATAACAGCTGTAAGACACTGGCCCAAGCTTCTCTGCCGGGCTCTGAGGACCCGGGCGTCCCCTGGGCTTTCTGGTGCTGGCCTTGAGAGTGGACGGTGTGGAAGACCGTGGCCTCAGGCTCACTCGGCCTCTGACCCTCGGGTCCTTCTAGGGAGCAGAGAGACTAGGGAGGGTACGGGGGCTCCTGGGAAGGCTGGTGGGCTTCACCCTGGCACACAGGACCGGCCAAGCTGGGTAATCTTTTGGCCAAGTGGCCAGCGTCAGCCTGGCACTGCATGCACAGAATGTCACCTCAGGACATTCAGAGGCCCGCGAGGCTGCGGAACTGGTTGATCCAACCTCAGGCCGAAGCCTCCGCACCTCTCCAGGGAGCACAGAGCCCGCCAGGCCTTGTGCGGGCTCCCCGCTCAACAAATATTTGCTTGGCAGCAGTCTTTCATCTGTGAGGCAACCCTACTTAAGGAAAAACTGTGTGCTGGGCACTTGGAAGCTGGGGCCGCAAGTCAAGGAGGCGAGCCACTGAGGTGCTACGCTTTCAACACACAGAAAAGTAGCTTTAAAAATCATGCTTTAAGACAGGTGCGGTGGTCCACACTGTAATCACAGTACTTGGGAGGTTGAGACAGGATGTTCACAGATTCCAAGACAGCCTCAACAGTGTAGTGAGACTCAGCAAACTAAGGAGATCTGTTTCAAAATAGAAAATAAATAAATAAAAAGGGCTAGGTGTGTAGCTCAGAGGTAGAATGCATCTAGGTTCAATCCCCAGTAGAAAAAAAAATTAAAAGAAATAATATTACACATTGTTTTAAATGTTCTATAAGACCCCTGGATCATTATTTTTCATTCACTTTTTGTACTGGGATTGAACTGAGGAGCATTTTACTGCCAAGCTACATCCCCAGCCCTTTTTGTTCTCTGTCTTGAAACAGGGGCTCCCTATATTGTTGATTCTTGCTAAGTTGCTGAGTTAGGTCTCGAATCTGTGATCCTCCTGTCCCAGTCTCCCAAGTAATAGGATTACAGGTGTGTGACACCATGCCTAGCTTTGGAATATTTAACAATCAGCTGAGCACGAGGTTTCCATGTGGGCACCTGAAGGGATCCCTGGGGTGTCTTTCTTTCACTCTTGCTTTATTTACTAATAATATTCTTGAAGCTAACAAAGAGTATTAGATAACCACATATTCTAAAAGAATAATTGCAGACTACTCCATGAATCTTCAAGTCACATTCAGGGGAACAGTATGCCCACAGCAGAGAAACCTTGATTGGCTGGGTGCAGTGGAGCGTGCCTGTAAGTCCAGCACTTGGGAGACTGAGACAGGAAGATTGCAGGATCCAGGCCTGCATGAGGCAATTTAGGAGACCCTGCCTCAAAATAAAATATAAAAAGGTTTTTGAGGCGTAGGTCAGATGTAGACCATCCTTGGGCAAGAAGAATTATAGCAATTCTGAAAAACTTAAAAAAAAAAAAAAAAGTCCAAGCTCATTCAAATTTTGTCAATTATATTTTAGACAATATATAGGCTCCAGCAAAAATCTGCAGTTTTAAAGTTTGGGTCAAACTTTAAAAACACTGCTAGCTTCTTTAAGTAATTCTCTGGCAACTCTCCACTCTGAACGTGGCTCACACAGTCTTTCTACCAGCACATATGTACCAGGCAGGGAGCAGATGCTGTACGGGCTTGTGGGTGCACAGAAGTCTGAACAGGGGCTCACCCTCTGCTGCCTGGGTCCTGAGAGTCCCCTCCTCACAATTACAGCAGCAGCGGGCATCCCTGCTCCGGAGCTCCAGGCTCGGCGGCCCGTGGTGGCCCTGGGCTCTGGGACCTCAGTCCTGTCTGCTGGGCACAGCGTCACGCCCACCATCCATACACCACGGGCTCAGCCTCTCTCCCTGCCCTCGGTGGCCCGGAGGGCTCCCCTCTTACTCTGCCACCTCCTTCCTTCGCCTGTTTAGCCGGCGAAGTTGATGTTGGCTAATTGATGGGAAGTCTCACATGAATGGCAATGGTCTCATAACGATTTTTAGAAAAAGAAAGCAGTTGAAGGGGCTGGGGGGAAAGAGATCTTCCCTCCCTGTCCTTCACCAGCACCGTGCTTTCACTGAGAGTTTTACCCAAAACATTGTAATCACAGAAGACAGCAAGCAGTCATGGAGTGAGTTGGGGAAAACATCAAGGTGGCCACAGATGAGTCAGGGAAGGAAAGGGCAAAATGCTGGGAAATAAGGAAGTTGCCAGGGTTTCTGCTTATCATCAGGATTTCTGTTTATCACCAGGATCCCTGCTTGTCGGTCTCTTTTGGCCCTTGGATGGTCAGTGTGTGCCCCTCCCGAGCTGGACCAAGGTGACCTCCAGGCTGATGACTAAGAAGGCCCCCAACACTCTGGTCCTGTGCAGGCTCCCTCAGGCACCGCTCTGCAGGCCCCTAAGCAGTCATACCTGTGGGCCCTGCATTTAGACCTCCAGCAAACTGCCTGTCTTCTGTGTTGACTCCTGCCCCAGGTGTTCAGCTGGGACCTTCATGGGGCTGGCCGGGTGACCAGGGACAGCCGCAGACATCCTCTGGCCCTTAGATCCATCTCACCCTGAAAGTGCTCCCTGCTTGTCCCCTCCTTCTCTGGAAGGAGTGGCTTTCCAGAAAGTTCTCCTGTGTCCCCTGCATCCTTCACACGTCTGCCAGTCTCGCCCCAATGTGTGACAGACAAGTCAGGGGTGAACAAGCCTGGCCAAGGATGCAGCAGAGACTCCCCATGACAGGCTCCACCCTGCAGGGTCTATGGGCCGGCACTAGGAGTCAGCACTCCAGGGGACTCCATCTGTGATCATCGGGGAGAGATGGACACTGCCCCGCCAGCTCTGCAGGAACACGGCCTGTGTGCACGTCCAGCCCCCACAGCAGCCTGCAGTGATGACTCAGAAGACTTCACTCAGTGTCCTTCAGCCTGGAGCCGGGCAAGCGGACTCCAGGACCCAGGCTCTGTGATCCTGACCAATAGTGTCCACAACACGGTGAGGATCTATGTGTGCTGACATGAAAACGTAGGCGAGATGTCAAGAAGGGAGAAAACCGAGTTACAGACAAATGGTGAAGTGACACGGTATTGTTTATGCAAACACTCACAAAGCTTCACACATGCACACATGTATGTGTACACGCGCGTGTGTGACCGTACATCCTGTAGATGGCGATGCTTAGGAAAAGGTCGCAGAAGTTGTGCAACAGCAGAACTTCTAGTGCGTTTGGTGTAGCCATTGTGAAATGCCCAAGGCTGGGTGCTTTATCAAGAAAAAACAAGAGGCTTATTTAGATGATGATTCTGGTGGTTGGTGGCTCCAAATAATGTGGCGGAGAGTTTTGGTGAGGGGCCTGGCTGCATCACAACGAGGTAGAAAGTATAAAAGAGGAAGGGCCCTGTGCAGGAAGGGTTTACGCACAAGCTCCCCAGCAAACACCAAAACCTAGCGGGGAGACGCTTGGCCCACCCTCCCCTCCCCCAACCTCAGAAGGAACCACACAGCAGATGGTGGGATGTGAGGCTTGCAACCTCGGGCCGGGTGACAATAAATGGGAACATTGTTACAGTAGCGCTAGCAAACAGATACAGTGTCAGGATGTGAGAGAAAGAAAGGGCAGGGAGGAGGCAGGTATCAATAAGACACATTCAGGAAGCAGCGTTGGGAGCCAAAGGAATTGTCTAGTGCACTGGGACTCAGACTTTGAAAGCAGCAGCAGTGTCGGGCAGCTCTCGCCCTCAGGGGACGGGCCATTCTCCCACTCCAGGTGCTGAGAGCCGGGAACACTGGACCAGGGCTGCTGCCTGGAGAAGGCAGAGGCCCCGCAGATGCTGAGCAGGGCAGGGCGAGATCCCTGGGAAAGGCAGGGTGCCTCCACCTCAGCCCAGAGCCCCCTCCAATAGTGTCACGAGCCGGCCGCAGCTCAGGCCCCGGCCAAGCAGAGGATGCCAGCGGGGCCACTTGGAGCTGAGACAGTAGGGTGATAACTGGCATCTCTCCTAGGATTTATTTCTGCCTTGTGGAATAATTATGTGTCTTGCATGTTACACTTAACTGTCCAATTTAGGTACTAAGATACTTAGACGACTGTCTGGTTTGTCTTAGCTTCCTCCATGTCCAAGATGCTGTCCATTTTTATAGTAATTTTCTAAAAGCCTTCAGAAAATAAACAAAGGAGAAAGGCAGAGATGAAGGAAGGAAAACAGGAAGGGAGGGAGGAAGGAAAAAAGAAAAGAGAGGAAATAAAGGAGCTGGGAGGAAGCAGGCTGTCCAGAGCTGGCAGCAGCTGGCTCCCGTCTGGCTCAGCGGCAGAAACAGCTGGACCAGCCTGTGCAGGGAGCAAGGCTCATGGCTTTGGGAGGAGAGGGTGACCCAGGAGAGCAGCACGCCATGTGCCCAGCCCAGGCAGGCTGCCGAATGGGGAAGCCAAGGTTCTAATCCTGGATTTATTACACACTTGCTGAGCGACCTTAGACAAACCACTTAACTCAACCCTAGAGATAATGTCACGAAGTCTTCAGCCTGTAAAATGATCACTGATCCTCCCCACCACTATCTCTGCCACAGGGGTAATGCATTTGCTGGCAGTGATGCCTGGCTGCTGACAGAGACAGGAGCGGACCCGTGAAGCCTAATGTGTGCCCAGAAAGCCAGGACCCAGGGACCCAGGAGAACTCCCAGGACAAGGGACTTCACTGATAGCTTGGGTACTTTTGTGTCAGAGGTGGCATCATGATAGGGCTAGCACATCAGCTGCCGGGAGCAGGACCAGCTTCCCAGCATGACCTCCCCAGCTCCATCCTGCCTTCCAGGATGGCCTGGGCACCAGCCGAGCCGGAGCTGCTTCCCCTTGCTTGGAGCCAGAATGAAATTCATTTTCTTAAATGTGCTTTCTTTAAACCTAGAGAGCTGGCAAACCATACAAACACAAAAGTATTTTTATAACTGAACAGACTATGCCAGGGTGGCACGTTTGGCCTTTGATATTAGCCACTGTGAACCTGTCATAATATACAGAATATAATCATACTGAATATCACATGCCCTTGATTTGCTTAACACTGAAGAGGGAAACTCCAGAGCTTCTTGGGAGACCTTCTGTCCTGAAACGGGAATGTTAGAAGCGACCTAGGTACTGCTGGAGATGCTGGGTGTGGTGTGGCTGGGAGGAGCAGAGGACATGGATGGCGCTTTGTGCTAAGGACTGAGCTGTCCAGCCCCCTACCTGGAACTTATATGTGAAAGCTCTAACCTTCAGGACAGGAGAATGTGGCTGAATCTGTGTCCTTCAAAGAGGTGACTGCATCAAAATCAAGCCCTTAAGGTGGGCCTTAGCCAATGACTGGTATCCCCTTAGGAAATTTAGATACTGGGAGATAGCAGGGGACACCCCTGCACAGAGGAAAGGCCAGGAGAGGACACTGAGAAGGCAGCTTCCAGGGAGATGCAAAAAGATGGAGACTTGAGGGGAACCAGCCCTCCCAGCCCCTTGATCTTGGCCTGCTGGCCTCCAGGACCATGAGGCTAGGACTGGCCGCTAGAGCCCCAACGTGTGGTACAGCCCTGGATGGACAGGGTGCTGAGGCTGCCTCCAGCCATGGTTGTACCAGCAGCAGCAGCAGCAGCAAGCAGGTGTGGGAAGCCCCTCTGCCCAGGGCTGTGGGGAAGAAAGGCCCCAACCTCCACCCACAGTGTGGTCTCTGCTAGGCTCACCACAACCTGTCCTATGGCCAGCGTGGCTTGGAAGTGTGTGGGCAGAGGCCAGCATGCCCTCTGCATCCTCTCTGCTCCCTCCCCTGCACTTCTGCCTTACACACACACACACACACACACGCACACATGCACATGCACGCACACATGCACGCACGCACGCACACACGCACACATGCACACAGGTGTGAACATACACACCACCCCAAAGCTGGTGGTGTGAGACAGGGAGGTCAGGTCCAGAGGCCTGAGGCCTCTCTCTGCATTTTGTCTGGCCCAGGGAGGGAGGGATGGGAGCGGCGGAGCCCCACACAGCAACTCTAAACTGCTGCAGGTCCAGAGAGGGCTGGGACGACTGGGGAGAGAGAGGCAAGTGCAGGGCCACTGCATTGGAGAAGAATTTGTTTTCTCTTTGTATCTCTTCCACACTCCACATTTTTATAGGAATAGTTGAAACATGCTCGGATACCCTGGATGTCTTCAGAACTTTCCAGAAGTTTTCTTCTGGACTTTCAAGATGAATTTTTTTTTGGGGGGGGGTCTGAGGATGGAACCCAGGAGCAATTGACCTCCGAGCTATACCCTCTGCCCTATTTTTTATTCTTTATTTTTGAAACAGGGTCTCACTAAGTTGTGGAGGGCCTAAGTAGTTGAGGCTGGTCATGAACCGTGATCCTCCGGTCTCAGCCTCCCAAATGTGGGGATTACAAGTGTGCCCGCCATGCATTCAGCCTCTGAGCTGAATACACGCCAGCTCTACTTTTTTATCCTTCTTCTATTTTTTTTTTTTTTTTTTTTTTTGGTGGTACTGGGGTTCCTGGAAACCCTTCTACCTCTGGGCTACACTCCCAGACCTATTTTTATACTTTTTAAATTTGGAAACAGGGTCTCTTAAGCCAGCACGGCTGGCTTCAAACCTGCATGATCCTCCTGTCTCTGCCTCCCAAGCACAGGGATTACAAGCGTGCACCACCACACTCGGCTTTTATCCTTCATTTTGAAACAGGGTCTCACTAAGTAGCTGAGGCTGGCCGAGAACCCGGATCCTCCTGTCTCAGCCTGCCAAGTACTGGGATTACAAGCCTGCGCCTTTATGCCAGCTTTTTCTTTTATTTATTTACTTTTTGTATCAGGGATTGAACTCAGAGGCATTCTACTTCCAAGGAACATATCCAGCCATTTTCTAAATTTAATTTAATTCTGTTTTGTCTTGAAACATGTGCTTTCTAGGTTGCGGAGAGTCTTGCTAAGCTGCTAAGGCTGGTCTTGAGCCTGCAATCCTCCTGTCTCAGCCTCCCCAGTACTGGCATTAAAGGCGTGCACCCCCGTGCATGGCTCTAGGTGTCTTTGAGACATTGGTCTGGTCCACATTTTTGTCCCTAATGTCTGTGAGTAGCTTTTAACCACCAGATCCTTGTGGTCTGGCTGGCGCACACCTCCCTGAGAATCCTGGAATGCATTAAACTTTCTACTTAGGATGTGTTTTGTGGGTATATATTTGTCAATAGGTCTTTAAGAGGGACTTCTAGTAGACGGGCTTTTATCTTAATAATATAAACGTGGAGGGCTGAGATGAAGTCATGGGAAATGGAACGCTGGTCTAAGCTTCAAGCCTTTCTGGAAGCTTCAAACACAGATATGCCATTTGTGTCTCCCCATTCTTCCCACACATAGCATTTCCTTTGAGGGTTTAGTAGAAAATCATCTTTGGATTTGCTCAGATCTGAGAAATGTATTATCAACCCTGAGCTATTACCTCGCCCCCTCCCAGGTTGTTACTGTCAGTTGTTATTTAGAAGAATATGTGAAGTAAATTCACAAATAAGCTTAAAAGTGTATCCACCTAGGTCTGGTTCTTTGGGCGAGAGATACTCCTGCATCCCATAATTGAATGTCATTAGGTTTATATTATAATTTAACCACTCTTGGTGGTTAGAGCATCAGTTTCAAAATGCACAGCTATGATAAAAATCAGAGATTCTAGAAAGAAACAAAAATTAATAATTCTTATCAAGTGTGGCATTTTTCTTAGAAGCCCATTCCTCCTCCGTTGAACACTATATTAATAATGTTTAATATTTACGTGACAATGGTGCCTGTGTGTGCAATTATATTATTTGATTAATGAAATATTAATGAGACCGGCAGTGAGATCCAGCCGAGTCGATGTGAGGTGTTCTTGCTTTCCCTTTGCTCTCCAGTGAGATGGAGGCTTGTTCTCTGCCCCTGGCCCCAGGTGAGCTTCCCTGCTGGAGCCCCATCCTCCCCAGGGGAAGGAGGAGCTTCGAGGTGTCTTGCCCTCCCAGGCCTTCCTGCTGGGCGTGGCTTTGTCTGAGCTGGATGGTAACACTGTACCCTTCTTCAAACACAGACCTTGAACATGCCTGCTTTAAGCCAAGCTATCCTTCTAACAGAAGTTCTTATCGGAGGTCTGCCTGATAGTTGGCAAACAAGACGCTCTACCTTTTAAACAAATAATTCATTAGGTAATTAAATTCAAGTGAGATTACTCTAATTAAATATATACCGCTGTAGAATCATAATTTCGGTGTGGCCTAGTTAAAGATGAACAATCTCTTATTCCTGAACAAAACAGAAAGCTTTAAAAGAACTCCCCCGTGGCAGGCGGAATAGATTTACAGCACTCTGCAGAGGTCGTTTCAAGAAGGAAGAGACAGAAAACACAACCAGGGGCTGTGGCGTCTCTTGTCTAGATATTCCAGACTAAATTCGCACTTTGCTGGGGTCCAGGTTGGGGGAAGCCGGCAGGGAGTCACTGCGACATTTCTTGGGATCTAGGTATGGTGAGCGCTCTGCAGCCAGGTGTGCGTGGCCACTGCATTCCACAGAGAAGAGGGGAGGAGACCCCAGACCTGTGCGGGCTCAAGGACCACAGAACTCTAAGAAAATGAAAAGTCCCTTTGTCCCTACCCAAGCTCTGCCTGGCTCCCTCTAAAGGCCTTAGCAGCGGCTTCAGGGATGGCGCTCTCCCTGCAAAGCCCCCACTGTCTTTGATCTGCAACTCTGGCAACCAGGAGCTGACAGTAGGCTGCTTGGCGGCCCCGCTTTCATTTGTCAGACACGGTTTGCTAGTGTAGGGAGCAGGCAGCGACACCTGTACTGCAGGAATTTACGTTGCCTTGCTCCAGGATGGCATTGATTTGGGACGGGTGAAATACAAGCACAAACTAATTAAAAACTGCATAATGGAGCCCTACAGGAACACGGCAAAAAAACAAATAAATACAAGTGCAGCTGGCACGGCGACTGTGCCTCTGCCCCCGAGCAACCGTCTGGTGACATCAAATTATAAACCCTGAAAGCCCTCGCACCGTCGCTGTTGATCATATTGGAGGCATAATGGAAATGATCTGGTTAATTAACGGGAAATTTATAAAATATTTACTTGTGTGTGCACACGCATGTAATTCCATTCTTCCGATAGTCCACGACGTAGACATTTTGGCACTCCAAGCAGAGTTGCTGTGGTCTGTTCCTTCATGCCCAAGAAGCCCAGGCCAGGCTCCCAAGCTGGGGACCAGCAGCCCTGTGATGCCGCAGGGGGGCGCTGCTGCTGCTGGGGTCCTCTGCCTGCTTGCACAGCTGTGCCCAGCAGGACACTGTCCTGTGTCCCTGAGCGCCCTTAGTCCTGGATCACCAGAGCACTCTTGGATCCTAATAACCCTGGCCTAGGGCAACAAGAGGGCAGAAGCCTGTTCATCCTAAGTAGGGGTGTGGCCCACTGAGAGGGGTTGCAGCTGCATGCACCCAGAAGGTCTGAAGTTGGTCCCCTGTCACACCGGAAGGCACCAGGTCCTGCTGCAGGAAAGGCGGCATCCTGTGAGTATGTAGCATGGCTCATATATAAGAGAGCTCGCCTTGGGGCTAAGGGCCTTGTCCCAGACACCCCCAGCCAGGTAGGACAAACATGCCTGGCTTAGCACTCTGAGCCATTCTGAAAGGCAGGCACCTTCTGCAGCTCCCTGACTGGCTTGCCTTGTCAGTCCTGGCGCCAGAGACCTTTCCTCAAAGAAGCTCTCTCAAGAGGGACCCTCCCAGACTCTCTGTGTCAGAAGCCTCCAGCCCCAGAGCAGAGCCTCAGAGCAGGGAGGTCATTTTGCAAGACATGATTGTAGATGAGGATGCTGCTGGGCTTGTCTAATCTCATCTTTAAGTAAGTCAACTGGGGAGGGCAGGGAGTAGGGAGGGTATCCAAGAGGGAACCTGATCTTCAGAGAAAACCGTTCCCTCTCAGTTAGAAAACTGCCTGCAATGGGCAAGGAGACTTCTCATCAAGCCTTAAACCCACTGAAAAATCAACTCACTCAAAGAACTGCAGGCCAGCGCCCCTCCCCCACCCCCTCCAGGGCGCAGGTGCCACCCTCCCCCAACAGGCTCTGGCTCCTGTTCTGAGGTCCCACCCAGGCTCCTGCATTCCTGCTTGGGGTCTAGTCCCCTGTCACTCTTCCCCAGGCTCCAGGCTCCTGGACCTGCTAGGCAGGGCTAGGATTCCACCATGGAGCGACCCCCCTGACTCCTGGGTTTGTTTGCCTTTGAAGGGCTCCGTTCTGCCTCTGGCAAAGTGGCAATTTGGCAGCCACAGGACCAGTCTCTCCCAGCCAGCAACCCCTTGAGGGGGTGTGCCTGTCTGCCAGCTCACCCCTGCAAGGTAGGGATGGAGCTGAGGGTCCAGGGAAGCGACCCCACCTCTCCAGTCCAGCACCACTTAGTTTATGCTGGTTCCAAAGGCAGAGCCTCCAATCTGCTGGCTTCCCAGGGCTCTTGGGAAGCCCCGGCAGGTCCCTAGGTGGACCTGTCCTGCTTGGGCCACCAGAGAGATTGAGCAGCTGGCCCTGGCTGGCATCCTGAGGGTGCCTTTAAAAGGACCCTTTAGCCGGGCATGGTGGCGCAAGTTTGTAATCCCCTATCGCGCAGGTTCGAAGCCAGCCACGCACGATGGCTTAGGAGACCCTGTTTTCAAATAAAAATGTAAAAATAGGTCTGGGAGTGTAGCCGGAGGTAGAAGGGCTTCCAGGAACACCAGTACCACAAATAAATAAATAAATAAATAAATAAATAAATAAATAAATAAATATAAATAAATAAATATATATATATATAAATAAAAAAATAAAAAAAAATAAAAAGACCCTTTAGGCCGTGCGTGGTGGAGGGTGCTTGCAATCCCCAAGCTTGGGAGGTGGAGACAGGAGGATCGCACAGGTTCAAAGCCAGCCATCCTGGCTTAGGAGACCCTGTTTCCAAATTAAAAAAAATATATTTTAAAAAATAGGTCTGGGAGTGTAGCCCAGAGGTAGAAGGGTTTCCAGGAACCCCAGTACCACCAAAAAATAAAGAATAAAAAATAAAAATAATAAAAGGACCCCTTTAAAAGGATATTGAAGTCAGGCCCAGCCAGGGTTCCCAGACACTGAGCTCAGATCATCCCTCCTGGGGCCCTACAGACCATCAAGCTCTGGGTCCTACTTAACCCACTGGATGCTAAGGATGAGTAAAGGAGGGAGCAGCTCTCAAGTGGAGCTTCCCAGGCTCCTCCTCTGCCCCTCCCTCTTAACAGGGTGGCCTAGAGGCAGCTTTCCCCTTGCTCTTCCTCTCTCTCTCCCTTCCTCTCTTTCTGTGGCTAGATACAAGTTTAGGGGTAAAGGAGCAAGACGTCCCAGAGGCTCTGAACACTCTCCTGGGCTCCTGGACATGGGTTTCTGCCGGAGACTCTTTGCAGGCCACCCAGACCCTGGTCCCCAGCAGAGCCCAGGCAGAGATCAACCCCTCCCTGGGGCAAATCTGTCAGCTTGGCTAGTGCCTGCTTCTTGGCAATGACAGGCATGCTCAGCTGGGCTCCAAGCTGGGGCAGTTTCCCAGCGGGGCCGGCCAGGTCCTCCCCACTGACCATGTGGACGCCCCAAGAGTCTACACATTGTTGCGACGTGTAGGTGACACCTAGGTCTGGAGGGTCAAAAGACAGCTCCTGCTGTTCCTATCCAGTCTCCGCCCGGGGAGGGAGGTGAGGACGTTCACAAGTGGGATAGCATATGACCTGAAAGTGGGTGCAGGTTGGTGGTGAGGGGGCAAAAAGGAGAGCAGTGCAGTGTAAGGCACCCATCCCTGTGCTAAGCAGGGTCTGCACCACGCTCCACCTCACTCTCCAGGTGACACAGGTTACAAAGGGTGCTCATCTCCCTGTGCTCACCCGTCCAGTGACCGCGGCACGCACCTGAGCGTGCTGAATAAGAGGGTGGCCCTCCTCCCATGTGGAGATTCCCATGCTGGTTAGCTTTGTTTGGGTAGCGGGTATGGAGGGTGGGAACAGGTTCTGGGGTGAAGCAGGAGTGGGTGGGCTGGGTTCAGGGGAAGCTGCGGTGCCCTGGGCCCACTCATAGATTCTGGCCCACCCAGAATCTATGTCAAAGCACAAAAGGCGCACTGCGGGGAGGGCGGTCTGGAGTGGGTATGTAGGATGGGTCTGCCGGGCAAGCACAGCGAGAACTGACTCGGAGCAGAGAAATTAAGGCCAAACTGGGAGCTGGCAATTCGTCATTATTATTATGGGCCTTATTGTGGTAAATTATAGGGGATGGCTCAGGGTCTGCCCCCAGGCTCCAGGAACAGGAGCCTTCTTGAGGCAGAAGAAACTGGCCTGGAGGCTCCTCTCATCCTCAGGACAAAGGAGGAGGTCCAGCTGGCGTCCAGGGGCCCGGTGGCTCAGTTCCCAGCAGCACAGTCGGCCCAATGGGGCAAAGAATCAGGGTTCCCCCATAGTCCCCAAAGGACCCGCGCCCAGGCCCACGCGGCGGCCCGAGGCTGAAACTCTGGGCAGGCCCAGGAGACAGGAAGACGGCAGAGGATGCCTTCTCTGCCTCCCTCCGCCAGGCCTCCCAGGAGCAGGTGCTGCTGCCTGGACACTCTCCTCCAGGCCCGACCAGGGGGCAGCGCAGAGGCCGCGGCGTCCCGCATCCCGCCGTCCCGCCTCCGGAGGTCGCGCTCCGCGTCCGCTCCCGGGCGCCTGGGCGAGGCGACCAGAGCCGCCACTGCGTGCGCCGTGGCACTGAGTCCGGTGGCTTTTCAGGGAGTCTGAGGACAGAGAGGAATCCGAGGGGGGAGAGGGGCCGGGGCCGGGCTGCGCCGTCCCGCGCCGGCCGCGCCGCCTCGGCTCCGCGCAAGTTAGCTCCCGGCGTCCGCACGCGGTGGACACAGCGGCGCCCCGGCCGCCCCGGGCCGCGGGGCGGTGGGTGGGTGTCCCTCCGCCCGCCTCGGCGCTTCCCCCGAGCAGACAAGGCCCCTGCGTCCCCGAGCCCACCTCCGCCGCCCGCCGGCCGTTTCCCCGCGCAGCGGCGGCGCTGGCCCCTCGCAGAAGTTTTCACACTCGGACGATCCCGGAGCTCGGCCGCTGCCCGCGTCCGGCCCCGCGCGGCCGCAGAGGACGGGCTGAGCCCCGGCCAGGCCTCGGCCGCCCCTGGCGTCGGGGGGGGGGCGGCTGGACCGCAGCCGGGGGCTCCGCGCCGGCCCCGGCCCCGCGGGCGCCCACCGTCGCCGGGCGCTCGGCTCCGCACACCCCGCGGCTGCGGAGCGGGGTCGGAGCGCGGCCGGGCGACAGGTTGCCGGGCGGGCGGCGGGCGGGGCGACCACGTGCTCGGGGCGGGGCGCGGCGGGGCGGGGCCTCGGGGCTGCCAATCAAGGCGTCAACTTCAAATCGAGTCCGGAGCCCCGCGCCAGCCGGCCGGCCGCCGCAGTCGGCGCGCGATCGCGGACCGGGCCAGCGAGCCGGGCGCGAGCACCGCCCCTGGCCGCCTCCGCCCGACGCGGACATGTCCTTCCCGCAGCTGGGCTACCCGCAGTACCTGGGCGCCGCGGGCCCGGGCGCCTACGGCGGCGAGCGCCCCGGGGTGCTGGCTGCGGCCGCGGCCGCGGCGGCCGCCGCCTCGTCGGGCCGGCCGGGGGCGGCGGAGCTGGGCGCGGGCGCGGGCGCGGCGGCCGTCACCTCGGTGCTGGGCATGTACGCGGCGGCCGGCCCGTACGCGGGCGCGCCCAGCTACAGCGCCTTCCTGCCCTACGCCGCCGACCTCAGCCTCTTCTCGCAGATGGTGAGTGCGCCGCCCCGGGAGGGAGGCCGCGGCCGGCCGGGCGCGGGGGCCGGACCGAGGGGCGCGCAGGCCGCAGGCGCAGGCCGGGGAGTCGGGGCGCCGGGCAGGCCTCGGGGGCAGCGGCCGGCCTGGACGCGCCCGGCGGCCCGGGCCTCCTGGCTCGGCGGCCGCTCGGGCTTCGGAGCCGCGCGGGGAAGACGCGCCTCCCTCCCGCCTCGCAGAGCGGGGCAGCCGGCTCCAGCTTGCCAGGGGACCGGTTAAAGCCTCGAGCGCGTCAAAATAACCCTAACAATAGACACCGCGAGGAGGGAAAGGAGAAGTCGCCGGGTGGCCACGGTGCCGGTTTGCGATTAAAAAAAGACACCGAGTTGAAATAAACGTTGGTGTCTGGAACGGTGTTTGCTTCTACTTTTGTGAGTTGCCAAAGTTTTCGTTTCGTTGGCACCCAAAGCATTTTGCTCCCCGCGTTACGTAATGGAGGATCAGAGAAACCGGCGTCCTGGGCTTGCAATAAATGGTGCCCTCGGTCTCCAGCCCCGGAGGGCGTCGGAAGGGGCGCGGGGTTGCAGATTTAATTCTCCGCCGGGGCATCGGCCGATCCGTGCGTCGCAGTGAAATCTTTTCCTTGGTCTGTCTGCAGGGCTTGGGGCTTCTGAACTCTGGTCAACTGGGAGTTGGGCGCGGGGAAGGGGAATCCCTTCCTGCGTGGCAGACTGCTGGAAAACGCAGTTTCCAGGCAGCCCCCCCGACTATCCCGACCCCTCCATAAGAAACCGCGCTACAGGCCGCCACTGTGCAGGAGCAGGGCCGCAGGGCGTTTCCCGGGGTAACTTTTCGTGTAGTTTTGAGAGAAAGCTTATTTCTCCGAAATGGCCCCGGATCGCCTTAGACTAGCTTGCTATCCGCAAAGATCAGCCCCCAGTTTGTCTGGCTGACGGGGAAGCGTTGGAAGCCACGGGAGATTTACACGGTGTCCTTTCAGAAAGAATTCCCAGCAGAAAAGAGTCCAAAATTGTCTTCTTTAGAGTCACTGCCAAAATAATTTGAAAGAGCACAAACTACAATTTAGGAGGACTAAGCCCCAAACAAACCGTGGCCAAAAAAAAAAAAAAAAAGAAAGAAAGAAAAAAGAAAAAAAATATATGTGTGGCCTCCATCACAGAACTCATTAGTCCAAGAAATCTGGTCTTTACAACTTTTTCAGAACCTGCAGGTCTCCTCCACTAATATAGTGACTGTTAGAATTTTTGTGGAGGTTAATTTATTTTTAAACAGAAAATTTGAATACAGATGTGAGCCATTTGGGAGCCCAGGCTGAGCATCTGTGGGGCGGTGGGGAAGCTCCGGTGGGGAGGGTCTGCTCTCCTAGTGAGGTGGGGAACAGCTCCGTTTTTTTTTTTTTTAATTTTATTTTGTTTGTTTGTTTTTCCCTAAGGCGATAATGTTAAAATGCTTTCCCCAAGGTATTTGTGATAACTCCCGGGCTCCTGTGGTTCCTGAAAGTAAGCCTAAACCCAGACCAAGAATCTAGGCCTTGGTTTTCTAGCCATTATAATCAGATATTTGGAAGTCAAAAGATAAAATTGTGAGCAAACTGTCTGGGCAGTTTATGGTAATAATGAGGTCTAATTAGGTTGTTAGAAAGATAAAATGTTATTTACCAAAAAACCTGATGGGATAATTTGACTTGCTGTGTTTTACTACTGATGATAAAAAGAATATTGATTGCAAATAAATCACCCCCTCTGAATGCCTGCGAACAGTTTGTGTTTGCTCCTCAGATCAAAGTTAAACTTAAGAGATAAAGTAACCCAGAAGAGGCCCAGGAAACTGAACCGGTTCCCCTCTGGCAGCCATCTCTTGGGCCCTCCGGCCCTCGCGTTAATATTTTACGGGATAAGCCCTCCTTTTGTATCTTAAAAAAAAAAAAAAAACAAATGGTGTTTTTGTTATTGTTGTCACTGATGGCCAGGATTAAAATTTTAAATTACCTGTCACCCCTCGCCCCTGTAGACCTCTAAGTGTGAGCAATCATTCTATGCAGATTAATGTAGAAGCCAAAAGGAGTGTGCTTTCGTTTTAAATTGCTGGTGGATTTAGACCCCCAAAGAAAACCGAGATGGTTTATTTTGACTGACCCCTCAGGGCAGGGCGTGGGAGACACAGGAGTTTTGGGTTCTTGGGTTTTTGAGAAACTGTTTCATCCCCTTAGTTGAAAGATTTTTCTTTTCCCTCTTGCTAGCGTTAAGATAAACTTGGAAATCCGGATTTCGTGAGCTGCTGGCGGTAGGGGCCTAGGGAAATTGCAGGGGTCCAGGACTCCAGCTGTGCTCTTTTAGAAAGGAATGGTGTCCAGAAGTGTTTCTAGAGTGACACAACCCTGTTCCCTGCGGGGAAGCCGGCTCCCCCTCTTCCCTCTCCCGGGAGCGGATCGGGCGGTCCTGCGCTGGGAGCAGACCCGGGCCCCGCGAAAGGCCAGCGGATCCGAGCCGGGGCCCCGGCCCGGGGAGCTGCTGCCCGGCGCGGGGAGCTCACCTCTCACTGCTGTCTTCTCTCTCTCTCTCTCTGCACCTCCTCCCGCTCCGTCTCCCTCGCCCCGGCCGCAGGGCTCGCAGTATGAACTCAAGGACAACCCCGGGGTGCACCCGGCCACCTTCGCGGCCCACTCGGCGCCCGCCTATTACCCCTACGGGCAGTTTCAGTACGGGGATCCCGGGAGGCCCAAGAACGCCACGCGCGAGAGCACCAGCACGCTCAAGGCCTGGCTCAACGAGCACCGCAAGAACCCCTACCCCACCAAGGGCGAGAAGATCATGCTGGCCATCATCACCAAGATGACCCTCACGCAGGTGTCCACCTGGTTCGCCAACGCGCGCCGGCGCCTCAAGAAGGAGAACAAGGTGACGTGGGGCGCCCGCAGCAAGGAGCAGGAGGACGGCGCCCTCTTCGGCAGCGACACCGAGGGCGACCCCGAGAAGGCCGAGGACGACGAGGAGATCGACCTGGAGAGCATCGACATAGACAAGATGGACGAGCAGGACGGCGACCAGAGCAACGAGGACGACGAGGACAAGGCCCGGGGCCGGGCGTCGCCGCCGGCGGCCGCGGACGGGCTCAAGCCCCCGGACTCGCCGCTGGGCCTGGCCAAAGAGGCCCCGGAGCCCGGCAGCACCCGCCTGCCCAGCCCGGGCGCCGCGGCCGCCGGCCTGCAGGGCGCGCCGCACAGCAAGCCCAAGATCTGGTCGCTGGCGGAGACGGCCACGAGCCCGGACGGCGCGCCCAAGGCGTCCCCGCCGCCGGCCGCCGGCCACCCCGGAGCGCACGGGCCCGCGGCGGGCGCGCCGCTGCAGCACCCCGCCTTCCTGCCCAGCCACGGACTCTACACCTGCCACATCGGCAAGTTCTCCAACTGGACCAACGGCGCCTTCCTGGCGCAGGGCTCGCTGCTCAACGTGCGCTCCTTCCTGGGCGTCGGCGCGCCCCCCGGCCCGGCCCACCTGGCCGCGCCGCCCCCGCCCGGGCCGCCCGCCGCCGTCCCCCCCGGGGCGCTGCACGTCGACAAAGCCCCGGGCCGCGGCAGCCCTGCGCTCCCAGGTAGGGCCGGGCCCGCGCAGGGGGCGGGGGGCGTCGGGCGAGGAGTCGGGACTAGGGCGCGGGGGGGGGGGGCAGAGGGACAGAGTCAGAGAGACCGAGAGATGGACGCTCTGTCCGCCGGGCAGCTCCGCGGAGGGAGGGGAGGGAAGGCTTCTCTGGCCTCCCGGCTTGAGCAGTGCGTGGGAATGCGTGGGAGGGGGCCTGCCAGCCTTCCCGCACCCCCGCTCCGCACCCGTCTGCCCATCCTAACTCTTAACTGGCCATTTCGCCCCCTCGCAGAGAGAGACCTCATCCCCAGACCAGACTCGCCCTCCCAGCAATTAAAATCGCCCTTCCAGCCGGTGCGCGACAAGTAAGTGCTCGGGCGGGATCCCCGCGGACAGGGTGGGGGTCGGCGGGTCGCGGGGAGGGAGGGACTCGGGTTTCTCCGCAGCCGGGAGCCGGGCTCCGCGGGCGGGGCTGGCCCTGCCTTAGCCCGGGTCCTCCGCCCCTTTCTCCCGCAGCTCCCTGGCCCCGCCGGAGGCGACGCCGCGGATCCTCGCCGCGCTCCCGTCCGCCTGATCGAGGGTCTGCTTTTACCTTTGCGGGGGGAGGGGGGAGGAGTTGGGGAGGGAGGGGATGAGGGAGGAATTAAGACAAATATTTCAGACTGGTGTAAAGGACCTCCGAGACGACGTGGTCCACGACTCTCGCCCATCGCTTTCTGCAGCCGGGGGCTCCGGGCCGAGCTGGGTCCCGGCGGCGGCCTCTCCGCCCGCGGCTCCGCGCCCCTCACCCAGCTCGGCTGATTACCCATCGGATGCGGTAAATGCCCCCACGCGCTTGTGTCTTCTTTTTCTTCTTCTTTTTTTCTTTCTGTATATAGAGTGATTTCAGATTGTAAATAGCGCGTCAGCGAACTTGTCTAAATCATATATTTTGTCTAATAAACTAAATGAAAGGATGCCGGCGCGGCTGCGAGTGTGGCTGTGGGGCGCGGGCGGCGGGCGGGGCGCCGGGTCCCGGATCCTCAGCGCGGGCTTGGCCTCTGAGGCTCGGCCGGGCGGCGTCGGGGCGTTTTCACCCTGCAGATCCGCGGTCCACACCGGCTCCTGCTGGCGCTGGCCGTGGTTGTTGAATCAGCACCGTCCGCAGGGTAGGCCTTGCTGGGCACCTGGAGTCTTCCCAGCGCGTAGACGTCCACTTATCTGGGGCACGCCTTTCTCGGAAATAAATGAGTTTGGTGTTAGTTTATAAAGCGATTTTTAAGTGCTCAGACATTGAGAAAAAAATGGGAAGGATTTCTAGCCAGACCCTTAAAGGAGACCTTTGGATGTGAGACCTGTCATGACCGCTTGTGGGAACTGTCCTGGCGGAGGGTCTTTTGATAGTGTGTAACGCCGTTGTGTGGAGTACTGCTTGGATTGTCACCGATTTCCTCGAAGTCACTTGGTTAAGTGTGATCTGGAGAAACCCAGTATTCTAACCTCTCCAGGTGGGCGGGAAGAGCGCTTTGGGGTGCAGCGCTTTGGGTGGCCAGGAGGAGGGCTTTGGTCTGCCGGGGTCTCCCCTTCCGCCTCCCGAGCCACGGCCTGACTCTCTGGCCCTAGAGCGCGCTCCCAGTAAGCCAGGAATAAGTAATCGCTGGGTTAGCGGCCGCGGAGGCGGGGGCTGGGAGCCGCGGTGGGCACAAAGCGGGGAGGGGCAGGCCGGGGGCGCGCCTCGGAAGGTAGTTGGAGAACCGCCGCAGTCTGGAGGTCCGCAACCCGTGCGTCCCACTGGGCGATGCTCCGGGCACAGGGGCTCCTGGGCCGCAGGTGACTCGTGAAAACTGAACGCGCCTTTCAAACCCTCGCAGCAAGGATGCGCTGCGGAGGCGCCCGCTCAGTGGGGAGAAGCCGGTGTCGCCCACGCACCCACCCGCTTCCCGCCCCCTCGAGCCCTGCTGGCCGCGCGGGGGACGGAGAGGGCGGTGGACCCGCGGTGGGGAAGGCGGGCGCGGGGTGTCCGCCCAGGGCCCCTCCGAGGAGGAGGGGGGGGCCCTCGCTGAGGTCGAGGGCAGCTCGTGGGTCCGGAGGAGACCCTCGCCGTGAGGCCCTTCGCAGTCCCCATTACCCCCAGCCCTCCTCCTCACTCGCCGGTCCTTTTAGAGGAAAGCTGTCCCCCAGGATCCTAGACTGGAGGGACGCGCAGAGATGGGGTAGGGGACCCGAGATGCGGGCTGGGATGGACCCCCAAAGGAGCTGGGCCTCCGGGCTGCGAGGACCGCGGACCGCGGGGCTCGGGCTGGGATCGCCCGGAGCAGCCTCGCGGTCTGAATGGACGTGCTCCCGGCGCCCTCTATGGTCCGAAAGCGGAATGGGGCCTTGACCTGTGCGGTGTCCCACCCGTCGTGGTGCTAATCTGGGGGTGCTGGGCATTGGGCCCCTCTATGGCCACAAACTTGGATTCGCAGCGTCGAGGTTTGTTCGGTGTTCAGAGGTGACTCGCGTGCGCGCGTGTCTGCGCGTTTGGGAGCTGCAGGCCCGCGGGGTAGGCTGCTGGCCTTTGGGGAGTGCACACAGGGCCAGTGTGCTTTCCCTGCCGAGAGGCTTGCCTAATCATAGCGGGGTCCTCACCAGGCCACGCCTCTGGGCTCTGTGGACCCCGCGGCCTGGTCTCCCCGCTTCCCGGCTGCGGACAGCGCACCCCGAGCCTCTGAGGAGCGGCTTTTGCAGCCATGGAGATGTGCTGCTTAGGCACCCAGAATGCTCTGGGACGTCCAAGTGGAGCCCTCTCTGGGCTAGCCAGGCTCCCTTCTTTTTGATTCCCCAATCCAGTAGGATGGTCCAGGCAGATACCTGCTGCCTGCGGGCCTGTACCCCAGTCCTTCCCCTTGTGAGCAGGGCATTTGTGGCTCTGTTGGTGGCTGTAGTGCTGGTGGGGACCCCTGTGCGGGTCTGCAGGAGTTCAGGCTGCAGGATCCAGAAGTCTAGAACTCCAAAAGTGTCTGTGGGTCCTCCTGAGAATCAAGCCTCCCGAGCAAGGCACCAGTAGACTGCCAGCCTCAGAATTATTTTTCTCCAGTGAAAAGCAAGAAATGAATTTTTAATCGATCCCTGCCTGAAAAGCGTTTTCCTCTTTTGTGAACCATTTGTTCCCTTCACCTTTCCATCCCTGCATCTACCTAGGTGCGGCTTGGGGATGGGAAGCTTCCTGTGCCCAGCGCCTCTCTTCTGAAAAATCTGGGACCTGGGCAAAGAGGATGCAGGGACTCTTTTTGCTTTCATCCCACACCAGAGCCATGAAGTTCCTCTGGAATATTCTGCCTGAGAAAAGGAGCTCCCCAGCCTACCCCACTCAGAGACAGCCGCTGTGAGCTACAGCTCTAAAGAGAGAAAGGCTGACCTAAAGAGAAAGGCTGACCCTAAAGAGAGAAAGGCTGAGGTCGCTCCAGACATGGGCTCTTCCTCTAGGGGAACAGGCCCCCCATGAAAGGACACGCCCTGTCCAGAACACAAAGGTTTTGTTTCTGGGGTACCTTCTTTGGAGGTGTGTGTGTGTGTGTGTGTGTGTGTGTGTGTGTGTAGGGCAAGAAGTAGGTGCAGCTAGGCACACCCCTCCATTCCAGCACCAGCCCGCCCCAGGTGGTGGGGTGGTGGCCAGGGCCGCCCTCCTAGCCGCAGCCAGAGGATGTGGGGACTGGACTGGTCTCCCTACAAAGGCTGGTCTGCCGGAGTCTCAGATCTCTCCCCCACACCACCACCCTGCCTGCCCTCCTCAGATCAATTCTATTCTCCAGCCCATTTATCTCGCCTGTAATATGGCGAATTCATATTCATATCTTGGTTTTAGTGGCCTGACACTGATGGATGTAACAGGAGCCTGGGCTCCGAGGGGCGCCACGGATGAATCATGCCTCACAAAGTTCCCTTGTCCTTGTAGATGGGACTCTGGCAGAGCTCGGAAGCCAGGGAGAGGGAGGCAAGGAGGCAGCGGAGGGAGGACAGGGTGGCCACAGCACCCTGGGGTGCCTTGGGGGCCCTTTGAGGAGGGGCCCAGGCAGAGGAGCAGACGGGCTCTCCTTGCTCACAGGCCTGAGAGCCCCGACTTGCCAGGACCCTGTTCAGTCCTTGCCGCTGAGCCTTCTTCCCTCCCAGAAGTTGGGATGTGTGCGGCTGCCAGGTTTCTCCTGATGCTCCTGGACACCAGCTTGGGGAGCTTAGAACCCAGAATGTGCTCCCAAGAGTGAAAGGCCGAGGTTTGCCAGCAGTTTCTGCACATGGAGGGTGGACAGGGCAGGTTGGAATGTCAGACTCAGGCAGAGGCCTGGCAGCATGAGCTTGGGGCCCCGCAGCTCCTTTTGCTTCTGAGTCAGGGGGCCACAGGGATGTGGCACGGCCAGACCAGCCTCCCTCCCGTGGCCCAGGTGCACACTTGTGATAGAGCCCTGTGACAGACGTCAGCCAGGCTCAAGGACAGGGAGGGTGGCCCCTAGTCCCACAGAGACCAGCCTCGCAGTGACCCTGGCCCTAGGCTGTGGCTCCAGTGGGGATGGCTGGGCTTGGGACCTAGCCGGTGTGGGGCTGAGACAGTGGAGAGGGAGGGGTCCTGCTCTGAAGGAGTCAAAGGCCATCTACCTTGAGAGTCTCCCAGAAGCCTGTGGGAGGGTTTGGGGGATGCGGAGATAGGAGTGATCCACCCCCCACCCTGATGGTGTCCAGGGGCTTCCTGCAGCTGGGGACTGAGCGCTTAGGACTCCAGCAGCCAGACAAACCAAGCACTTTAATTATGACTGTAGGCGTCCGAGGGCCTGGGGTGGCTGGAGGCCTTTTGTGCCCCTGGACTGGCTGCTAGATGAAGCCCTCCTTCCCTGCGGGCAAGGACATCTGAACCTGGACAGCCAGGGCCTGAGTATCAGGGGAGGCTGGTCCCATCCGGACAGCAGTGAGCACCGGCCTGTGAAAATGTTTTAGGGGCCTACAAAAATGTTTCAAATTGTTTTCCAAGTTAAACAAGTAACTTGCAGAAAGTGTGTTAATAAAATGTAGGCTTTCACCTCTGTTGTCAGTGTGGAGGAAGGGGACCACCAAAACAAATCACCCTGGGGTCCCGGCAGAGAAGGTCTTTGGGGCCCGGAGAGACTGAGCTTTTCCTCAGTGGGCGAGCTGAGAGGAGGGGTGGCCCAGGTCCTGAGGGGAGCCCCACGCCAGCCTGCACACCTTCTTCACCCCAGAGGCCCAGGAGGGGTAGCTGCATCTCAGGATGCAGGCAGTTAGCCTGGGCTCACCTCTATTTGCCCTCCCTGCCCCAGCCACCTGTCCCTGCGACCAGGTGCCCCTCTGGAAAAGAAAGATGAGCCTTAGGGAGGCAGAGAGGCCAGCGGTCACTTCCTACTACCCTAGGGTAGGCCCAAGGGCCAGCCCTCTCTGCTGCTGTGTGGCTTCTGAAGTCCTGGGTGTCTCTGATCCCTTAATCCACTTGTGCAGGGCATCAAGCGCCCTGGCTGGCTGGAGGGACACAGCAGCCAGGCTGTAGCAGGGAGTCACTCCTGAGTCATACCCTCCTCTGCCCCACACGGGCGCCCAGACCCACAGTCCCACCACCCACGAGGGCCCACTCCGTGTCAGGGTGCAGGTTAACGCTTCTACACTGAAAAACTTTCATTTATTTATTATTTATTTATTTTTATTTATTTTTTGCAGCACTGGGGATGGAACCCAGGGGCATCCAACCTCCAAGCTACACCCCCAGCCCTATTTTTTATTCTTTACTTTAAAACAGGGTCTCACTGAGTTGCAAAGGGCCATTCATGCCCGGCTCAAAGCTTTGATTTCTAACTCCTACATTTAACCACTTTTATTTTATCTTATTTTATTTTTTGGTGGTACTGGGGTTCCTGGAAACCCTTCTTCCTCCGGGCTGCACTCCCAGACACCTATTTTTTAATATATTTTTATTTGGAAACAGGGTCTCTTAGGCCAGCAAGGCTGGCTTCGAACCTGTGCGATCCTCCTTCCTCCACCTCCCAAGTGCCACCACCCCCGGCTTTCCGCTTTTAATTCCTATCCTGCTAGGCCCTGTTGAAGAGGGGAGAACTTGCTTTTATTTCTCTACGGCATGTTTATGATCTGGAAACCTGGTGTTTGACGACAGGGCTGTTTAGCTGAGCTGGAAAAGCCCACCGGGCAGCCGAGCCCTGATATTTCTGAAATAATACATGGGGCCCCCTTTGCCTGCACGGTTCGCCCTGTCTCGCTGCCTTTCCTCGTCTCCTCTGTCTGCCTGTTTGTTGCTGCTGTAGCTTTGCTTGTTATTGAAATTTAAGCGTATGCTTAATTGCCAGTTCCTTGGATGGCCACAGCAATGTCTGAAAATATTAAATACATCTGTGAGGTGGTGGGCAAGAGAAATTAAAAAGGTGCTCCCTGCTCTGAATGCTAAAAAGATCTCACAATGAAGTGATTAACATTTTTATGAATAAAATTAATCACGCATTAACTCTGCAGCACAGTGTGTCTGAAAGCCAAATGCGGCCTGGCAGCCCTCGCCCGCCCGAGAAGTTTGGAGACTTCTTCGGAGCTCAGCAGTCACTTAGCCAGCCAGGATTTCAGAATAGTTATGAGGGGCCCGGCCAGTAATAGATATCTAAATCAGAGGCACCAGAAAATAAAATAATAATAGCCTCTCTAAAGATTAGCAGCAGCACCACCACACGGACGTGTGCACACACAGATACATACATGTACGCATGCGCGCATTCACAGACAGGGCACTGCCACGGAGCGGCCAGCATTTTGTGTAGTTGTGTTTTCCCTTTTACACACTCTTAGTCGACGTGGGCTGATTTCATGCTCAGATGTGCACGTGGGACCGTGTGGCCTGGGTCCGGAAGTGCATCGGAAGGCGGCTGGGGAGGAAGGCTGGCCTCTGTACCCAGGGCGGTGCCAGGCCTCCAGACCCTCCTCCGGCCCCTCTTCTGGCCGCTGGTCAGACTGGAGGACAAACCTTCTGTGTTAGGAAAATTTCTGCCTCCCAGATAAAGAAGTGTAATTTCTGCTCTTGCGTGCCTCTGCCTTCTGTCTGCTGTCTAATCCCTGGCCACGGTGGTTTGGGGACTCCTCCAGCGGGCTGTTAAGAGGGACTGGGAGGCACCTGAAATGTCCCTCCTCCGTGCTCCGCCGGGAAGCAAGCCGCGGCCTTCCCACCTTGCAGATGCGCCCGGTGCGTGTGCGCAGAAGCTGAAATCGAAGCAGCCGCCTCCCTGGGCCCTGCACAGCGCTTTTCACTGCCGTGGCGAATCTCTCCGAGCTCTGCGAACCAATAAAACAACGGTCCCTGTTTGAGTTGATATATTAATATTTACTGAGGATTTGCAAGGTCGGGGCTAAATGTCAGCAGATTGCCGGGGCAGTCCTGTGGGGAATAATTAAACGTGTCTCCCAGCAGTTCAGCTTCCTAACATCTTTATTAATCCCCCCTACCCTCCTGAAAGAGTACATTGAAATATTGCTTTGGCGACCTTAGAGAAGAGCCAGAATAAGTTTAATAATAAAATACTGTGCTGGCGATGTTGGCTCGTGACAGTTTCTTGGACTCTTCCCTGGCAGATGTTAGACTCTGATGTGTGAATTATCACTGAGCTGTTTTGATTCTCACCTGCCCTTCCATCAGAATTATCCTGCCGATTTGCCCAGCACAATGATACTGTCCCGGTGATTGAACCCACATCCTGGCCCTGCCCGCGTGGTCCCTCCGCTGAGCAGGGTGACTGCAGGCTGCGGGTTCTGAGCCCGCCTTCTCTAACATGATTACAGCGTGCACTTTGGTACAAGTTCGACAATTCTCTTTAATAAGCTTCATAATTAGTGCTGGGATGCCTCATTACAAGTCATAGCCTGTAGCAGTCCTAGGCCAAGCAGCCCTCTGCAATCTGATTTATTTTTTATCAGGCAGCAGGAGCTGTCTGGAGTTTTTGTTTATATAATGGAGACCTGCATTAGGCCCCTGGTGTAAAAATACCACCAGGAAATTAATTGCTTCTGTGCGGATCCACTGCAGATGTGTCCTGTTGATCAGAATGGTGTGTTTTGACTTTGCTATCCTGTGGTGAGTTGCGTGAAGCTAAAATGAAAGCCAGAAATGCAAACACATTAGCATCCAGATCGATTCGGAGGGGCACGAATGGAAATAGGAGGTCTGAAGGAGACTGCCCGGCAGGTCTGAGTTGCTGGTGAGGCTGTTGCTCCCCCCTCCCCCCGAGTTCTTCTTTATTGGTGTGTATGTGATATGTGTGTGCTCACTGGGATCTTCTCATCAAGTACGCAGGGCTGGCGTTCTGGTTGGATTCTGGCTGAAGGACCCATGTACAATTAATGCACACGAGTGGGCCGTTTTGCTATTTCTGCAGTGGCTGGTCCTTGCCCTGCTGTGGGTCTCAGCAGAGAAGTCCTGACTCTACTGGCCGCAAAGGAAAAAAAGGTGGACGCTGGTGGGCAGCCCTGCTTGGGTTCATTATTGCCGTGTAGACTACATGCCCTCAGCATCGCTCCCTGGGTCGGCTAGAACTTATGGAAAAAGCCCCTCCTCCTCCTCCTCCTCCTCCTCTTCCTCCTCCTCCTCCTCCTCCTCCTCCTCCTCCTCCTCCTCCTCCTCCTCCTCTTCTCTTCCTCTTTTTTTTGGTGCTGGTGATGGAGCCCAGGGCCATTCTACCTCTGAGTTACACTCCCCAGCCCTATTTTTTATTCTTTCCTTTTGAAACAGTCGCACTGGGTTGCAAAGGGCCTCACTAAGTAGTAGCTGAGGCTGTCCGTGAACTGCGATCCTCCTGTCTCATCCTCTTGAATACTGGAATTCCAGGTGTGCGCCACCATGCCCAGCTCTCCTCCTCCTCTTTCTCAGATCCCTTGACTGCCCCCTGTGTTTTGATGGAGCTGTGAATGCTCTTAGAGCATTTAAAGGCTGTATTTACCTAAGCCCCACTCAAGCTCCTGTGTTCTCCTGGGAGCACTGAGGGGCTCGCTGCTGGGGTTGTGCAGGGAGGCTGAGCTGGAGGCCGGTGCTCCTGCCCTCTTTTGTCTGTTTGCGTTTCCTGGAGGAGGCCTGGGAGCTTCCCCTCCTGGCCTTCCTTTTTGAGGCTCTTTTTTTTTTTTTTTCGGTGGTACTGGGGTTCCTGGAAGCCCTTCTACCTCCGGGCTACACTCCCAGACCTATTTTAACATTTCTATTTGGAAACAGGGTCTCCTAAGCCCGCGCGCGGCTGGCTTCGAACCTGCGCGATCCTCCTGTCTCTGCCTCCCAAGCGTGGGGATTACAAGCGTGCGCCACCACGCCTGGCTTGAGGCCCTTTCTGATCAGCAGTCTGGGGTTTGCAAATTTAACCTCCAATAACTCAGCAGACAGCACTTATTGATGAGAGAGGGGAGAGAGAGAGAGAGAGAGAGAGAGAGAGAGAGAGAGAGAGAGAGAGAGAAAGAGGAAGTAATGATAAATATAGCAATACCGACAGTGGAACATCTGAAACTGCAGGGAGAGAGTGTGTTTTGGACACCTAAGGATAATTGCTCTGACTTCAGTGCTCCTCAGGGAGTCTGATGTTTGCACCGATGCCAAGAATGACTAGACCCTGGAATTTATTAATGTGGGTGTGCAGAGGCCTCTTGATGGGGGTTCCAGTGAGTCCTCTTGAGACGTAAGTCCCCGTAGGAAGCACTCTTGCCAGTAAATGCAAGCCGCCTGGGCTTGCAGGTGGGAGAGGGTGCCCCCATGAGAGACACATGGCCCCGAGGGCAGCAAGGGTGAGCCCTGGTGAGCACCAGCTCCAGCTCCCTAGTGGAGAGTCCTCGGGGCCTGGCTTCACGCTCGTGCCTGGGCGCTCAAGCAGCGAGGTCAAGAGCTGCCTGTGTGCGAGTGCGCGCTCAGGGTCAGGTTCCGTCATCTGAACTCTCTGCGGCTTCCCTGGCCCTCTCACTCTCTTCCCTCCTGGAGCAGGGACAGAGCATCCGCATCTCAGACCAGGGTCGTTCTGAAGTGGATGCCAGAAGACACATTTGGAGAAATCCTGCCGGCCAAGCCTGCACTTCCCTGCTGCTCTAGAGGAAGCAGCCTTGGGAGGCTTCAGTGTCACTTTCCCGGGTTAATTAACACTGGAACTGGGACTGAAATGTTTTAAAGCATTGCAGAACCGAGCAAATTAATCTTAAATGGGGAGCATTATTTATGCTGGCCAGAGAGTGGAGGTGCCCCAGGGCATTGCACAGGGCTCCTGCCTACCCTCTAGCCAGCCCCTCAGAGACAGCCCGGCCACTGTGGACATTGCTACAGCTGTGCAGAACCGCGCGTGGACAGCAGATCAGTTTGGACATCCTACGGCGCATATGGCCAGCAGGATCATTTATCAACTCTCAGCAGTAAGAAAAGGGGGTAATAAAATGTTGCCTGGGCCCGATTAATGGTGGGAACTGACTTGTATGCGGGTCCCGTTTGTCAAGCAGCCTCAGCAGCGATTCCGGGCATTCTAACCCGGGGACAGTGTGCGCCGAGGGTCTCCACACAGCTGACAGCCGCTGGATTTTTGTGCGTAATAGTTAACCTTTACTTGTGCACTACATTTTTTTTTCTTTTTGCTATTTCTGCAGTTGCTAATTTCAAAAGTAGGTGGCATTTGTGTGAGACTTAGCTAGAGGGGTAGATCAGAGTTAGAAGAGCCGGGTGTGGTGGCGTACGCTTGTAATCCCAGTACTTGGGAGGCTGAGATGGGAGGATCGCAGGTTTTTGGCCAGCCTCAGCCACTTAGTGAGCCCCTCTGCAACTCAGTGAGACCCTGCTTCAAAATAAAGAATAAAAGATAGGGCTGGGGATGTAGCTTGGAGGTAGCATTCCCCTGGGTTCAATACCCAGTACCGAAAAAAGAAAAAGATATGGGTTAGAGTTTTTCATGGCTAAGGGCGTCTCTGGATGAAGGAATAACAAAATGGTTCAGAAATAAACAACACATTTAACGTAAGGTGTGGGGTTGGAGCTGAGTGTTGGTCACACATGCCTTCAGAAGGGCGAAGGAACCCCCAACTCGGGAGACCTTGCAGAAATGAGACTCAAAAAGGCCATTGTGTGTGGCGCACCCACTCCCTGCTCTTCCCCCTCCTCTGCCCCGCATGGGCAACAGTCACGGTGAAAAGGACTTGCTGAGTGGAGTTGGAAACCCGCTTACTCGATGGGAATGAAGTTCATTTTCGTGTTGGGAAATAAATCTTAGTTTAAAGAAGAAAGACTTTAAAACTTTAGTAAGAACCTCCCCCAGCTCCCCAAATTCCTGGCCATCAACTATCTATTGTTAAAAACAACAATAACAACAACACATTTTGATAAGCTAAGTATGAGTCAATCTGAAACACATGGCTTCAGTCTTTCCTAAAATGCTTAGTCAGTTTTGAGCCCCAAATATTTTCAGAAGGCTCGAGGAGTTCAAAGGCTGTGCAGTGGGTATGCCCACCCGTGATGTTGAAGGGCAGAATTTCACGCACCTGTTTCTGCTCTATCTACAATTACTGGAATCCACTGGAAGGCCCTGGATGCGGAGGAACCCTCCGAGGCTTTTCCAGGGCTTCTGCAATCTCTTTTTTTCTTTGGCTGTGAAAGGGAACATCTCGGAGTTGCACAATCTGGCTGCCTTCACAACGCAGGTTATTTCGGGTCTTTTAACTCCTAAGTTTTCAGAAGCACCAGTCTTCCAGGAATGCCTGCGCTGTGCTGGGGACATGTTCATCTGGGAAGGAGAGTACAGCAGTCCTCGGGCAGGTTCCTTTGCCTTCTGCGGTGTTCTTACAGATTAATCTTATAGATTACATGTATGTGCATGGAGATGCGTGGGTGGGGGTTCTTAGGGTGACTGACGTCAGTGCCAGGCGCCTGCTGAGGCAGTGGCCCTTGGCTTTGGGGGTGGGTGAGCCCCACCTCACAGGCTGGAAGAGATGGCCCTCCAGGTCGGCCCACAAGTGTGGCACACAGTGTGGCTTCTCGGGGAGCTTGCTGAATGTGACCTCAGAACTCGGAGCAGAAACCTTAGGCCTGTCTGAGGGGAGCACAGTGGCTGGCATTCCACCAGCGAGCGCCGGGTGCCCGGTATCCTTAGTGTGCACGTAGTGGTGGGGTTTGTGGGGTTGAGCTGTTATCCACGCAACCCCAGAGACAGGGGTACCAGCACTGGAATCGCCGGGGAAGCCGGGGCCCATTGCCTGGCTGGAACAGTGCTCACCCTGAACGGGAGGAGACGGGGCCGTTGTCCTGCAGTCCAGGAGTGCTCGAGGGCTGTGCCATGAAGGATGCCCTTCAGACAGGACGTCCAGCCGCGGGTGGACGCGTGGGCTGTTCTCTGCTGCCCCGGGAGGAGCTGCTTCATCCCAAGCTGATTTCTTTTTAAAATCTGGTCCCATTTTTCTTCTCTCATCAGTACGTAATGCCATATCTTCCCTTAATGTTTCTTTTAAATACCCAAATAGACAGTCCGGCATGCATCTCCAACATTCGATTTCTAAGAAGGCGGCTCTTGTCTTCCACTGGCTCATAAAGCAGGGCCTGAGAGCTCACTGCCCACGTGATCTTCCTGGTCCTCAGGGGTCAGCCTTCCCTGAGAGCCCAGGGCTTGCTCACCCCAGCTGCTGCTCCGTCCTCCGCGTGGGGAAAGGCTAGTGCGGAGTGGACCAGGAGGCCCACGGGGCTGTGGCACAGAGGGTTGACCACAGCTGCATCTCCGTGTGTCTCCAAGTGTCACCGGGGCCCTCGGGACATGGAGTGGCCAGGCAAGCCCCTGCCCACAGGCTCAGAGCAGCTTCTGCATCTGTGGGCCCCTCCTCCGTGGGCAGGAGAATGAGACGCAATAGACGGTCATGACTGAAAGTCAGGGGTGCAGATTGAGGCCTCTCAGGACGTTCTGTCTTCAGGGTTTAGGGCTCAGGAGCCACAGGAAACCAGCTCAGGCTTTGAGTGAGACAGACTCGTGCAGCTGGAGACCTCAGTCTCCCTCGCTCTTGGGCTCCTTATCTGTGAAATCTGAACATAAATAAATAAATAAGAAAATAAATAAACAAGCATGTGTTTGTATATGTATATATTTTTAGGTATTGGGATTGAGCCTAGGGTCATTTTCCTTCTGAGCTACGCTGCCAGCCCTTCTTACTTTTTATTTTTTTTTTTTTGAAACAGGGCCTCACCAAGTTGCTGAGGCTGGCCCCAAGCCTTCCATGCTCCTGTCTCAACTTCTCAAATTCTGCTATTCTAGGTCATTGTAGGTCTGCAGCACCATATCTGGCTATGGGCCACTAATATTTTAACTCCTTCTGAAAATGAAAATTTAATACTTTAATATGCATCACTCTCCAGAGGAAGGTGCTGAACAAATTGTAGGCTACTGATGAGCACTAATTTTCTTCTTTGTCTGAAAGAGAGAGAGAGAGAGAGACAGACAGACAGACAGACAGACAGACAGACATGACCAACATTTTTTACCATTGCTCCTTGGGAACAAAAGCCTCCCTGAATCTGTGACTTGGGCGGCTCACTGAGATCTCCACCGCACCTTTGAAGTGAAGGCCGCTCAGCAGAGAGGCCGCAGAGCATCTCTGCGTGTTCCTCACCGGCAGAGGCACTGCTTGCTACACTTTACATCCTGATTCCTGCTCTGCCGAAGGCCCGATGCACACAAGTAAGAAGTCCTTGCACCCGCGCGATGCCTGCGTCTTCCATCCCCCATCGTGGGCTTTCCTGCTGCATCTGAGCGCCAGGACGGCTCATTTTAATTCCCAGCCTCATGGTTCTGTTTGATTCTGCGACTTATTTCGGAGGCTGAGAGTTGTTGTTGACCGTTTGGTAACGTGTCCGTTGCTTTGAGGGAAGGCTGAGCAGCCCCACTGGCTATATGGGGGTTGTCTCCTGAGGAATTGGCAGAGTTACCCCTTCTCTTGAGAGGCTAGAGCTCCCACCACAGTGGTGGTAAGGAAGGGGACCAGCTTTATAGAATAGGGCATTTCACAGAGCTGTTCTCTGTAGGTGCTGGGACCCTCCAGAGATGATCCAAGGGAGTCTTTGCAGGACAGGATAGAATTGCACCAGGAGTATGAGGGATGTTTCTGCTTTAGGATAGTTATACTGCTTGACATCCATTGTCAGCTTGTCAGCTAATGATTTCTTCTGATTTCTAAAGGCTGAGAATTAGTGCTAGAAGCAGACTTTTTGGACTATTTTCTGTGTGTGTGTGGGGGGGGTGAGGGTCGATGGGGAAAGCACAGAGGGGGAGACAGCAATTGCTTGGCTTACTTGGTCCATGCAGCCGCCAACCAGCTAGCCCCCCCTCCCTTGGGCAGAGCTGCGCCTCCCTGGGGACTGCGTCTTGTCCCCAGGATTCTGAGCCTCACAGCTGGAGACTCTTGGAAGCTGAGGGGCAGATGAAGCCTTACAGGCAGGGAGATGAGTCCACCGGGTTACATGTGCTTTCCCAGTACTCACTGGGGAGAGTGGGAAGGGAGAAGTGGAGGATGGGGAGACAGCCTGGCCTGCGGGCCCTGAGGCTCACCCCACCCCTGAGGGACTGATCCAGCCATCTACCAGCTTCCCTTTCCCTGGGTCAACCTCCATCCCTGACCTTATGCACAGGCCTGGCCGGGACCAGCAGGTGACCTTCATTTATACTGGCCCCAAGTGCCACCCTGGACTCGGGGCTCCCGGGGTGCCCTGCTCAGCCTCTCTGGGGCCTGCTCATGATGTGGACTCTCTACCATCACCATGGGCCGGATCCTGAGGCTTCATTCTGTGTTCTTTGCACAGGACGGCCCTGCCTTCCCGAGGAGGCTGGAGGGTTTGGGGAGGGCCTGCTGAGAGCCACTGGGCTGGGAGCTTGCTTTGATTCTGGGTCGATGCCAGCTCGGCATCTGGAGGTGTTCAGGTGTTCCCTTTGCCCCGGGGTCCTGTGCCTGGGCCAGAAGCATTCATTTTCTTTCTAAGTCCAGGAGGGCCTCCTCCAGGGCCAAGGCCTTTGCGCAGAGGGCCTGGTCAGTGCACCCTGCCAAGGAGCCCCAGGAGGCTGACCGCTGAGAGTGGCTCACGTTTCCTCTACACATCTATGTGCACACGGTGCTAAACGGCTCATAGATGGCTTGCACAGCCTGGCGGGCAAGAGCCACGCCGACTTCCGGGCCTTATTAAAATGACACTCCTGACTCTGGCGTGGTGGGTGACAGTACAAGGGAATGGAAGAGGAGAGCAGCTGCCTTCCAAGGTACTGAGTTCCAGAGGGCCAGGTACAGAGCTGCTCTGGAGTGGCACCTGGCACGGGGCTGATCACCGCCCTCGTGACATCCCCAGGTAAGACCTGGATCATCTATGTGGTCCACGGCCACCCACGTGTACAACGCTCCCCCTTGGCCTGCTTTTTTTCTACTGTTTTGCTTTCCGGGGCTGCTGCAGGACCATTCTGAAGCGATTTCCCTGGATTTTAAACAGGAGCACAAGCCCCCGAGATGATGCTGTCTGGTGTCTAACTGGCAATGAGCGCTCCGGTTCTCGGGAGACGTCTGTGGAACTTTCCCTACCCTTTGGTGGCTTGGCCTTTCTCTACTGTCAGGGAAGTACATGGACCACAACTACCTCTTTGAATTTTGCCTTTTAGTGTATCCCGAGAGCATTAGTCAGGTGAACAGGCTTGGGGCAGGGGCCCTGGGAGCCAAGGGCGACTGCACTCCTGCGGGCTGCGGGCGTCTTGCCCTGTGTGCCCGTCCTGAAACCCTTAGCAAAACACCAGCAACTGGGACCTGTGTTCTTCCAAGCTGGGTTTCAAAACCCTCTGGTTAATGCATTGGTGAAAACAATTAACGTCTCTATATTTCAGGATACAGGCAGGACCTTGTAGGAATCTTATTTAATTATGTGCTATATTAATGTTATATTGATTATGTTAT
This sequence comes from Muscardinus avellanarius, assembly GCF_963383645.1. Taxonomy (NCBI): domain Eukaryota; kingdom Metazoa; phylum Chordata; class Mammalia; order Rodentia; family Gliridae; genus Muscardinus; species Muscardinus avellanarius. The sequence goes on from NC_137786.1 coordinate 2,473,909, forward strand.
TGCCTGTAAATCCAGTTGCTTAATAAAGCTGCAGTCATTTTGCAATAAAGTTGTGTTTGCAGTCAATTAATGGGTGTCTGGGGTGGGGAGCTCTGTGAGGGGTGCTGGCGCTAAAAGAAAAGGTCCTGGGGCTGGGAACCATGGGACCAACAGAGGAAATCAGCTCTATGTATTCATATGCAGGTCCCCCCTCTTTCTATACGTATATGGCAGGATGTGTACATGGGTACATATGTGGCTGGATTAAGTAAAAAGGAAAAGTAAAGATGCGCTTATTTTTAGCACACGGCTCTGAGATTTATGAAGGGCCATCTGCTCGGTCGGCTCTGAGGGAGGCACCGAGAGCCGCAGCAGGAGGACAATGTCTGATTTGAAAAATGCCAGGAAGTAATAACCGCCAATATTGGGAGCACGTGAAGGCCAGCGCCAAAGCATACTTTCACTGCAGATCATGTTAACATCCAAGTTGGAGGCACATTCTCGTCGACTTGGGGGAAATGCCACCGTCCCCCTGACACTCACATCTGCGCAAATACTGTGCGGCCTCTGGGCCGGCTTTTATCTCTCCATCGAAAGCTCATGTTGTGATTTTCACGTCTGATGCTAAATTCGGGTCCCTACAAAATAAGAACAACTATTTATCTCTGTCTTGTCTTTGGAAATGTGGCCAAGTTGTGCGTTCTCGTAAAAGAACATGAAATAAAAGCTAAAGTTTTAACAGTGCACCGTAGCAAATAGAAGCCACTCAGTGATTCAGTGAGTAGATCCTTCCCACACAAGAAAGGGATGTGAAGATCATATCATTGCGTTTAAAGGATTTTCTGTGGGCTCAGACGAGTAGTTTGGCCACTGCAATTTTCTTTGACATTTATTTATTTATTTATTTATTTATTTATTTATGTACTACGGATGGAACCCAGGGGCATTGCACCTCTGAGCTACAACACCAGTCCTAGTTTTTAGTCTTTTTATATTTTGAGACTGAAGGGCCTCACTAAGTAGCCAAGGCTGCTGGAGAACCACCATCCCCCAGTCTCTGCCTCCCGAATGCTGGGATTACAAGTGTACACCCGGCCTAGTCTTTATTTTTTTAAAAATGTCTCACTGAATTGCAAAGAGCCTCACTACATAGCTGAGGCTGTCCACAACCGCAATCCTCCTGTCTCAGCCTCGGATGCCGGGATTACAAGCGTGCGCACCCACGCCCGCTCTTCTTTGACTTGAAGTGCATGTCTATCTGCCCACGAGAACGATACCTAAAAATGCTTAATCTCACGATCAAAAACGCGGTTTATTACGAGGCACACACCAGCAATGCGCCCTCCAAGTCTTCCAAGGGCTTCTGGAAAGAGCCCTGCTTCGGGCTGCTATGGCTCCCGCTACCAGCTTCAGGCACCAAGCAAATAACCAAACCGGGGAGCGAGTAACTGTGAACCACCCGGCAAAGCCCGCTTCCCCCTGCGCACGGCTGCACTCTGAGCATGCACCTTGCCACCAGGTACCACCCGGCAAAGCCCGCTTCCCCCTGCGCACGGCTGCACTCTGAGCATGCACCTTGCCACCTGGTACCACCCGGCAAAGCCCGCTTCCCCCCTGCGCACGGCTGCACTCTGAGCATGCACCTTGCCACCTGGTACCACCCGGCAAAGCCCGCTTCCCCCCTGCGCACGGCTGCACTCTGAGCATGCACCTTGCCACCTGGTACCACCCGGCAAAGCCCGCTTCCCCCTGCGCACGGCTGTACTCTGAGCATGCACCTTGCCACCTGGTACCACCCGGCAAAGCCCGCTTCCCCCTGCGCACGGCTGCACTCTGAGCATGCACCTTGCCACCTGGTACCACCCAGCAAAGCCCGCTTCCCCCCTGAGCACGGCTGCACTCTGAGCATGCACCTTGCCACCTGGTACCACCCGGCAAAGCCCGCTTCCCCCCTGAGCACGGCTGCACTCTGAGCATGCACCTTGCCACCTGGTACCACCCAGCAAAGCCCGCTTCCCCCCTGAGCACGGCTGCACTCTGAGCATGCACCTTGCCACCTGGTACCACCCGGCAAAGCCCGCTTCCCCCCTGAGCACGGCTGCACTCTGAGCATGCACCTTGCCACCTGGTACCACCCGGCAAAGCCCGCTTCCCCCCTGAGCACGGCTGCACTCTGAGCATGCACCTTGCCACCTGGTACCACCCGGCAAAGCCCACATTCCCTCCTGCGCACGGCTGCACTCTGAGCATGCACCTTGCCACCTGGTCTTGGCTGTGCTGTGTGGCTTTGTTTATGGCATTTCTTTTTTCTTTTTCTTTTTGGTGGTACTGGGGATGGAACCCAGAGGCATTCTACCTCTGAGCTACACCCCCAGTCCTATTTTTATTATTTATTATTAATTTTTGCGGTACTGGGGATGGAATCCAGGGGCATTCTACCTCCGAGCTGCACCCCAAGTCCTATTTTTTTTTTATTCTTTTTATTTTATTTTATTTTATTTTGGTGGCACTGGGGTTCCTGGAAATACTTCTACCTCCAGGTTACACTCACAGACCTATTCTTTTTATATTTTTATTTGGAAACAGGGTCTCTTAAGCCAGCGAGGCTGGCTTCGAACCTGCACCATCCTCTTGTCTCCACCTCCCAAGCATGGGGACTACAAGCGTGCACCACCACGCCCTGCTTTTATTCTTTATTTTGAAACCAGGTCTCACTGAGTTGCAAAGGGCCTCACCAAGTAGCGGAGGCTGTCCGTGAACTGTGAACCGCGATCCTCATGTCTCTGTCTCCCTAGGGCTGGGAAAACAAGCGTGAGCCACCGCTCCTGGCTGCCGGGTGTTTCTTGACTGTAAGCCGGGTCAGCAGCAGCCTCCGTCTACACAGGTCACCACTCAGAGCCAGGAAGGGGGTGGGGGCTCTAAGTGTAAAGCTGTCCCCGTGTGGACACTCTCAGCACTCCCTTGCTTTATCACTGCTTGATTCCAAGGGTGGCTCCACCACAGAGCTCAGAGTTCATAAAGAGAGTTTCAGTGGCTGCGATCAAGGGCCGCCCAATCCCTACTGTTTCGTCCTATGATCACTATCGCAACTGATCGCTGTACAGAAGTGGGCCCGCATCTGGCCTCTAAATGGGAATCACACAGAAACGCTGCCGAGGTGGCGTGGGTCTGCCCTCACCTCCTGCCTCCTGAGCAGGGCCGAGAAGGACTGAGGGAGAGGGAAGCAGGCACCAGGGCGTTCGGGTGGATGATGCTTCAAGAGTCCTCGGGGTCCTTGCGAGGACACCTGGGTTTTCAGAGAGCAGCTCCCATCCCCAGGGCGGCCATACGGATTCCACACAACACAGATGCTTCACGTCTGACCACCTTTGACCAGGACAAGAAGAGAGGGAACAAAGCTCGAGCGGACATCATTCCAGCATGTCTGAACACTGACAACTAGGAGAAGGAAAAGGTTCCTCCCATGCTCAGCTTTCTGAGAGATGAAGAAGTGCCCCACAGCAGGTCTGGGGCCGTCATCCTCCAGTGGTAGGGAGGAGGAAAAGGAGGAGGGGGGATGGGGAGGAGGAGGGGGAGGGATCGTGACAGCCAGGACCCTGCCCTGCCCACCCCATCCTCCTTCCTGCAGCCTCCACAGTAGGCCTGCAAAGCAAAGCACCAAAGGGGGCTCTCAGTTATGTTGGAAAAGATAACCTTGGTCTTTTCTGATCTCTCTTGGTGTAATTCCCTCCTATTTTCTTTCCAACCAAGTGTTGACCTAATTTATCACTGCAGAGCTGGAGTCATTTAGCATCAGTAGAAAGAGAGTCCTGGCCTGATGCTGGAGGTCTAGCCGGGGCTCCTGTGCACACCCGGTGTCTCCCTGGCTCTGCACAGCGTGGGCTGAGGGCGGGAGGGTCTGCTGCAGGCACCCTCTGCCAGGGAGGGCCCAGGCCAGGAAGAGCGAGGAGCAGAAGATGCCGAGCAGGTCCGACCTTTCAGGTGAGGGGCAGGGACAGGAAGTCCCCTGACATTGTTCACAGCCTGTCTAGATCTGGTGTCCTGTAGCTGAAAAAACTTGTTATAGTCAGGCGTGATGGTGCGCTTGTAATCCCAGTACTTAGGAGGCTGAGACAAAAAGATCACTGTTCGCAGACAGCCTCAGCTACTTAGTGAGGTCCTCTGCAACTTAGTGAGAACTTGTTTCAAGATAAAGAATAAGAGGGCTGGGGGTGTAGCTCGGTGGTAGAATGTCCCTGGGTTCCTCTTCCAGTACCACACACACAAATAAAAGATAAAATTGCTACTGTGTAATAGGCACGCATACTGGTGGGCTTCAGTGTGACGTGTTTAAGTTCATATTTGCACATGATCAAAGCTGATCAGCTTAATTTCCCAGTAGCACCTGCATCACCACCCCCAACCACATTTCTCTACTCTGTGGCCTCCCTCCTATTTCCATGAGATTTCTTTTTTAATTATTTTCTCTCCAGCCTTTACATAGGAAATAAAACATATGCCGTGTGTGTTTCTGAGTCTGGTTTATTTTGAGTAATATGAAACTCTTCGATTTCATCCACTACTTAGCTATTTTTTTTTTTTTTTGCAAACGACGTAATTCCATTCTTTTCATGACTGAATAACAGTCCATGTGTGTGCCACACTTTCTCTACCCCTCACCTGCTGCAGGACACCCCAGCCATTCCCCTGCCGTGGCTCTGGTGAGCTGTGCTGTCACGAACGTGGGTGTGCACACTCCTCGGCAGTGTGCGCCAGTGTCTGCGGGGGACATTCCCGGCAGCCCCGCAGGCCGGAGCGTGGCCTTGCCGTGGGTCTCGCTAACACTAAACATCAATTCTGTGCACGGACAATGGTTGGTGGTGAAGTTTTCCCCAGGCCACACTGACCAGCCCCCTGCCTTTCGGTGATGGTATTGTGCCCGATCCTACACACTTTGGCAGCATCTTTCAATGCCTGGAGACATTGAAGGGCTATCAGGGGTGCTGCTGGCACCGAGAGGGTAGGGCCGGGCATTGCCTAACACCCTACAATGTGCAGGCCCACTCTCCCTCTCTGCAGCAAAGAGCCATCCAGCCTAAACTGTCCACAGAGCTGGGGGAGATGGAGTCAGCTAGCCCTCCATGCTTACAATGACGCTCTCTCCTGCCTTCGTGGCCAACAGCATAAAGGCCTGGCCCAGGCCCCAGGTCTGGCATGTGATGGTGAATAGCTCCTGAAGGTCACAGTGTCCTTGGGCCTCGGCTTTCCTATCTGGAGAGCGGGTGTGGATGTGAGTAACTCTTGCTCTTCTTGTCCCCAAAGTGTCCTGAATCTGAGTGGCCCCGGGCTTTGCCCCTCTGCCTCCTGGTCTAGAACTGGGGTGGTGGTGAGACGGATTGCTACTCTGGAAGCCACTGTCCTGAGCCCCACGGGCAGAGCTGACTTTGCACAGCCCTGGGAGGAGGCTGCCACTCCAGGACCCAGGACCCCAGTGGCGGCAAGGGCCTCGTCCTTCTGCAGCTCTGCCTCCCTCGGCCATCACAGGAGGCGCGCTGGCAACGCGGCTTTGGCTAAGCACAGCACGTGCTTTCTAAAGGCTAAAGTGCTGCTCGCTGCTCTCCTCACTCCTGACCCACCACGCTCAGGATGGAGTCACACCCAAGACCGCTGTCTTCAAACTGCACGTTCACAGTCCCCAGCACAACAGACCGAACTCACGCTGGTTCTTAATCCCTACACCGTAAGACACACAGCTTGCTGAGCGCACAGGTGGTCCCATGACGGGCCCAAACCACAAGGTCCTGGGGAAGTGGGATTTATTTTTTTTTTTTCAGTAATAATATATTAAGTTTGAGGATTTTGTTTGTTTGTTTGTGGTACTGGGGATTAAACCCAGGCACCTTCTCTGAGCTACACTACCAATTATTTTTCAATTCGTATTTTGAAACAGGGTCTAGCTAAGTTGCTGAGAACTGACCTCAAACCTGTGACTCTCCAGTCTCAGACTGAGTTGTTTGAAAGCAGAAGGACTGTTCTATTGCTTCTGTAACGGCGCTGACTGCAACCGCGAGCAGGGCTTCAGGATGCAGCTGAAGTGCCCGTCTGCCCCGGGAGCGAGGACACGCTGCTGCCCTGTGTGGCGTCTGTGGCTGTCGGTGACATGGGACAGACCCTGCACTCTGAGCCCAGGGCTCCATCACTCTGGGACCTGGAGTGCAGGGGCTGAAGCGCAGCCCTATCACACCCAAATGTCTGACCTCTCCTGACCCACAGAGGAGGACAGGCCTCCTGCACGGCCATCCCGGTGACCTCAGGCCTCACGCTGGCTGTCCCAGCAGTGACCTTCAGCAGGGCCAGGACACCAACTCCATCTTCCAAAGAAGACCAGTCAGGAAATGTTTCCTGCTTAAATTAAAGGACGAAAAGGCAAAAGAGAGATGAGCGAGAAACATAAAGTATGGGGAAGAAGAGCCTGGGGTTGGGATGAGGCCGAGCACAGGGACAGGCTCCAGTGCTGGGAGGCTCTGAGCTCCGCACACTGTTACAAGGGCAAAACATGGCAGCCAGCTGACCTCTGAGTAAGAGGATTAGTTAAATGGATTTTGATCCAACATCCAATGGGAAAAAAATCCAAAAATTAAAAAGCAAATAAAAAAGTATAAGATATGAACTTTTATTTATTTATTTGTTTTTTAAAATAAATTATTTTTATTGGTGCATTGTAATCATACATCACATTGTAATACAAGACTTGAGAGGATATATAAGCACACATCATCCAATTAGCCCTCATCCCGTCCCCATCCCATTCCCTCCCCCTCCCTCGATCCCATGCTTGTTTGGTGATTAACTTTGATACATATGTTTATGTACCTCCTGCGTTTTAAAGAGGCTCCGTCCTCCCCTATTCCATACCCTCTGATTGGTCACCTTAATTGATTCACTAAAGGGCCCTTTCTATAGCTCGACCACTTCCTATTGCCCCTTTCCTCCTAGTTATTGCTGATTAGGGGAAGCATCTGGTTTTAATTTTATGCGATATTTCTCTGTGCATGCCGCGTTGAAAATACCGATTCTTCTCTTGATGGCCCCAGCTGTAGCCTGGCTACCCGGTGGACTGATTCAGACCTCGCTGGCTCAAGCAGCGGCCTTGCCTCATGGGAGGCCCCGATTCTGGTCTCACTGGCCCCGGCACTGGCCTAACCCTGGCACCGGCCTTGCCTTGCGGCAGGCTCCGATCCCGACCTTGTTGGCCCCAGCACCAGCCTAACCCCTCGGCAGGCTCCGATCCTAGCATCGGAGGTCTCAATAGTGGCCTTGCCTCACAGAAGGCTCCGATGCTGGCCGCTGGCCCCGGCACCGGCCTAACCCCTCAGCAGGCTCTGATCCCGGCCTTGGAGGCCCCAGCACTGGCCTTGCCTCACGGCAGGCTCCCATCCCGGCCACGCTGGCCCCAGCACCGGCCTAACCCCTCAGCAAGCTCTGATCCCGGCCTCAGAGGCCCCAACACCAGCCTTGCCTCACGGCAGGCTCTGATCCTGGCCTTGGAGTCCCCAGCACTGGCCTGGCCCCTTGGCAGGCTCCGATTCCAGCCTCGGAGGCCCCAGCACTGGCCCTGCCTCATGGCAGGCTCTGATCCCAGCCTCGGAGGCCCCAGCACCAGCCCTGCCTCACGGCAGGCTCTGATCCTGGCCTCGCTGGCCCCAGCACTGGCCTAACCCCTCAGCAGGCTCTGATTCCGGCCTTGGAGGCCCCAACACCAGCCTTGCCTCATGGCAGGCTCTGATCCTGGCCTTGGAGTCCCCAGCACTGGCCTGACCCCTTGGCAGGCTCCGATTCCAGCCTCGGAGGCCCCAGCACCGGCCCTGCCTCATGGCAGGCTCTGATCCTGGCCTCACTGGCCCCAGCACCAGCCTAACCCCTCGGCAGGCTCTGATCCAGGCCTCGGAGGCCTCAATAGAGGCCTTGCCTCATGGAATGCTCCGATGGCCCCGGCACTGGCCTAACCCCTTGGCAGGCTCTGATCCAGGCCTCAGAGGCCCCAGCACCGGCCTTGCCTCACAGCAGGCTCCAATCCCGGCCACGCTGGCCCCAGCACTGGCCTTGCCTCACGGCAGGCTCCAATCCCAGCCTCACTGGCCCCAGCACCGGCCTAACCCTTTGGCAGGCTCTGATCCCAGCCTCGGAGGCCCCAGTATGGGCCTTGCCTCACGGCAGGCTCCAATCCTGGCCTTGTTGGCCCCAGCACCGGCCTAACCCCTCAGCAGGCTCCAATCCCGGCCTCGAAGGCCCCAACACTGGCCTTCCCTCACGGCATGATCCGATCCTGGCTTCATTGGCCCCAGCACTGGCCTAACCACTCGGCAGCCTCCGATCCCAGCCTTGGAGGCTCCAGCACCGGCCTTGCCTCATGACAGGCTCCAATCCCAGCTTTGCTGTGTCCGTCACCGGCCTCACCCTTTAGCAGGCTCTAATCGGAGAACCCTCTTTGCCCAACCATTTGTCCCTCGTTCTCGAGGGAGCATGGTTGTAGCCTTCTGCCTCTGGTGTCGTTACTTCAAAGGTTCCAGGTGTAATGCATCAGATCTCTGCCTCCCCTGAGTACTGGCCACTGCCATTGCCACTGCCTCCACCATTTCAAATCTTTCCCAAGCTCTTTTTCCACTCTGAATGTTGTCCAGTGTTCCTAAGCATGCACGACGGTAGCATTCGACCTTTGGTGTAATTTCTCCAAAATAAATAAATAAATAAATAAGGTTGATAGGCTCCGATTTCTGCTTCTCTTGATTACAAGTCTCCACCGCCAATGCGGAGACCGCTTTCAGCACCGCCTTTCTCCTTGGTCTCCTTGGTGTCCACTAAAGTCTCTCTCCTTACAGGTGATGTCCAAGATTCTTATTTAAAAATAACTTAAAAAGCCAGGTGTAGTGGTGCATGCTTATAATCCCAATACTTGGGAGGCTGGGACAGGAGGATAATGGGTTTCTGGTCAGAGGCCCTCCACAACTTAGTGAGACCCTGTTTTAAAATAAAGAATAAAAAGTAGGGCTGGGGATGTAGCTCAGAGGTAGAATGCCCTTGGTTCCATCCCCAGTACTGCAAAAAATAATAATAATTTACAAATGTATTATTGGCATAGAATAGCTGTGGAAGTAGAGCATAGTCTAGGGTCTGGGGAAGATAGGGGAGGGGGGAGAGGAGCGGCAGAGGTCGGTCAAAGTTACAGTTGGAGGAGGAGGTTCAGAGTTCTATAAGTCCTGGTAACAGAAACGGGGATAACATACTGCAGGTTTCCAAACAGAAGAGAGGAATTTGAATGTTCTCGCCACAAAGAAATGATAAAGGTTGGAATGATGAATCTGATAAGAACACATTTATATCATAATGCTAAAGTGACAGATGTATGTTGACCACATTTGTGATTTGATCTCAAACTTGGAAAAAATATATGTAGAAAAATTGTAATGGTGTGTTTTAGTCAGCTCTTATCGCTATGGCCCAAATACCTGATATTAGCTACATAGAGAAAAACAATTTATTTGGCTCATGGTTTCATGGCATGGTCCACAGTCAGCCAACTCCAAGGCAGACGTGATGGCGGGGAAGGAAAACAGCTCAACTCAATATCAGCAGGAAAGAGAGAGAGCCAGACAGGAAGTGATCAGGAAGGGCTCAGGCCCAAGGCCACACCTGCAGCGACCCCCCTCCTCCTGCCCCAGGGCCCAGCTGCCTGAGTTATCAGCCAGGAAACCCCTTCAGATTGCAAGCCCTTCAGTGGATTCAGACTCTGCTGAGATTCAAGCCCTGAGCTAATGAGTATTTCACCTCTGAATGCAGTTATACTGGGGAATTGCTTTCAACACATGAGCCTTGATGGGACGTTTCAAACCCCATAACATAGTGTACATAGTTTTGAAATAATTTCATTTTAGTTTATATAATTAATTAAACTGGATCTTTCTGAGACTGGGGCTTAATTTTTTTTAAAGGTAAAATCAGGTGTGTGTGTGTGTGTGTGTGTGTGTGTGTGTGTGTGTGTTCTAGTACAACAGGTAGACACAGAACCCTCTCACGGTGTACAGATGTATATTTAAACTGTCATAGACAGACAACATCCCTTCCAGGACTCTAGGAGAGTAAAAGTGAAACAGTGAAACACGTACTGTCCTGGGAGAAGGGCGTGTCCCCTCAGTAGAGCACGTGCCGCCTGCGTGAAGCCTTGGGTTTGGCCTCTAGCTTCAAAAAAGACAAAACAAAAGAAAACAAAAAGGACCCTCCATACTCCATGTGGCACTTGGAGATGGAAGCGCTTTACACAAACGCAGTCCTGGAGCTGTGGTCTTGACTTGCGGTCATGAGTCGGCACACCTAGGCCCACTGAGTGTGTCCTGGGGCCGAGCCACGGAAGGCAGCTCAGAGCTTCTGTCTGCCTGTGAGAGGGACAGTAGCGAGGGCCAGGTCCACACTGTCTCCAGGTGCCCGTCAAGGTTATGTCTCAGATAAAAGACCCCTAATGAATTCCCAGTATAAAAATAAACTTAGAGAAGCTAATATCTTGGCTATGGAACACATTTTACGCAATGGTTTAGCAAAGGAGTAAGAAGGTCAGAGCCACTGGCCACCACGGGTCAGTCTTTCTGACCTGTGCAGGCACTAGGTGTCTGCTCGCTCCTACACGGGCGCCAGGGCTCGGGTGCCAGGCCCTGCTGCGAGCCCTCAGGGCAAAGGCCACACCGTAACCAGCTTATGTCAGGAGATTATGTCTGCTGGTAAGTTTTATTTCAACTTTCAAAATTTAATGTGTCAATTTATCTTTTCCCCCCTCCCTCGCAGAAATCCTTCTTGAAGTCCTCGACAAGGCTCTCCTAACTCTTGGCACTTAACGTTATTTCACACTCAGCTATGAGGTGCAGTACAAGGCGCACTGGCTCGGGGCGGGGCAGCGTGCAGGGTGCTGCTCCGCCGCACTGAGTCACCTGCCCCCCACGGCGCCGTAGACGGGGACCACTTCATTTAGCACTGCAACTGTGGGTTTCTTCATCACTCTGGAAGCACAAAGCACACACTTGTGTGTCACAAACACAAACACACGTGTTGCACATATATACTTAGTCATATACATGCACATTTGTGACGAGAGAAGGCTTCGCAGAAGGAAGCTCACAGCGTGTGCAGCACACTGCCACTTCCGTTGCACTTATTATTGGTACTGGGGATGGGGCCAAGGGCGTTCTGCCTTTAGCTATATCCATATATGTATATGGTGTATGTTATTTTATTTTATTATTATTTTTTTGCACTACTGGGAACGGAACCCAGGGGCATTCTACCTCTGAGTGACACTCCCAGCCCTAATTTTTTATTCTTTATTTTTGAAACAGGGTCTCACTGAGTTGAAAGGGGCCTAAGTAGCCGAGGCTGTACGTGAACTGCGATCCTCCGGTCTCCGCCTCCAGAATGCTGAGATTACAAGTGTGCATCGCCACACCCAGCTATATAGTATATTTTATATATGCTATATATAGTGTATGATATATAACACATAGTATATTATTTTATAATATATATTTTATATGCTAATTATATATAGTATTTAATATATAACACATAGCATATGAATATATATTTTATATATTAATTACATATATACTATACATAGTATATGATATATTAATATATATTTTAATATATGTACTATATATATGTGTATATATATATACCTATATATATATATATAGGTATACATATATATATATAGGTATATATATATATATATATATATATATATATACCTATATATAATATATAATATAATATATATATATATAATATATATATAAAAATAGGTATATATATATATACCTATTTTTAAACAAGGTCTCTCTACATAGCTGAGGCTGGCCTCAAACCTGCCATCTTCCTGTCTCTGCCTCCCAAGTCCTGGGACTACAGATATGTTCCCCACCCCCAGCACATTATATTCTTCTATTTTAATTTCAAGTGTGGGCTGTGGCCCACTCAGTTTTCCCCATGCTCTGCAGTCTGGCCAGCACTGACGGACGCACAGCCCAGGGAGCCTCTCAATGTGCAGAAGAGGCTCGAGAAGGTGGCAGGTGCTGCTGGCGGATGGAGAACCCTGTGGGGCATGTGATGTCTCGGTGTATATGAAACACGCACAGAATTTTTTTGCCACTATCCCTTACATGATACAGAAGACAAGCATTTGCCCAGTGTTTGCACGATTGGGTGTTCTAAGTACTTTAGAGTGTATTAAATATACTGGAGGATTGCCCAGGTCCTAAGTTTTGTCTAAGGGCCTTGGGCGTCCGTGCCCACCTGCTGACACTGAAGGACCGCATGCCCAGGCTCTGGGGCGCTCACTGTGCGGGGCTCTCCGTGCGCACTGGCTGCTCTCTCCTGTCTAGCCCATGGGTCACCTTCTCTCGAGCGCCTCTGTCCCTGGCAACTCACTCATCTGCAGGCCCTTCAGCATCATCAGTGACAGGTGACTGTAGAAACACCCGGGCCTGGACCTCTGCAGTTCCCGTGTGACCCGCTGGGTGGCTAAGGGCACTCCCGGCCTGGTCAGCCCAGGCAGGAGCTTGGACTCCCCCACCTAAAACCTAACCTAGGGATGTCCTTGGGCCGAGCAGAAGGAGCTGCCTCCTACTAGTGCTCAGGCTGAAACCTGTGGACGCTCTGAGACTCTTCCCTCCCCTTCACCATGACCCACCGGGAAGTCCTGCTGGCTCTGCTTCCAACCCCTCCCTGGTCCACCCACCTCTGACCATTTCCTGGTCCAACCCACCACCTTCTCTTTCCTGGACCATTGATAAAGCTACTGGATCTCGCTGCTTGCCTTTCTACGGGGCGGTCATGGCAGCCAACAAGGGTTTTAGAAAGTGTAAATCCTATGACTTCATGAGCTCTTAATGGGTGCCTCTTGCCAATATCAAAACCTAACCGTACCCTCCCCACACATGTTTAGCCAGGGTTTGCAAGAAATAATATCAAGTACCGATTTTGCAAAAGAGAAAAAGAATCAACCTTTTACTGAAATCACCTGCTGAAACACCATGGTCCTGTTCTGTGTAGAATAATAATTATTATGCACAGGATGTTTGTCTCCTGCCAAGTCCCATGTCAGACATTACCACATGCTGTATTGCGACCTATGTCCCTTGAGCAGTGACTAGGTAAAGAGGTCGTGGCCCTGTCAGACGTGATTAGCTCCCTAATGCAGGAGACCTGGAAAGCTAGCCACTATTTATTTTATTTATTTATTTATTTATTTATTTATTTATTTGCAGTATTGGAGATGGAACCCAGGGGCATTCTATCTCTGAGCTATACCCCCAACCCTGTTTTTTATTTTTTATTTTGAAATGGAGTCTCACTGAATTGCAGAGGGCCTCACTAAGTAGCTGAGGCTGGCCATGACATGCGATCCTCCTGTCTCAGCCTCCCAAGTGCTGGGATTACAAGCGTGCACCATGCCCTTTTTACCATCAGCAGTGTCACCATCTGGGAACCTGAGGGTGAGCCCTGGCCAGACCCTGTGGGATCTTGTGAGAATCCCCGGGCCCCGAGCTGAGAAAGACGCGGCAAGTCCCGCACCGCGCAGCTCCTCCTGGCTGAGCACTTGAAACACCACCACGGCCAGGGCGTCTCGAGGCAGGCACGCGCCGACACCCACTTTACAGAGCAGAAAAGTGGGGCGCAGAGGGTTCATGTGACTTGCCGAGTTCACATAGGTCACAGATGGTGAAGTCGTTTGGAGTGTGTAGCAGGTCAGCCTCCTGGGAGGAGTGACACCTAGAGAGACGGTGTTTGGGAAGTGTGTAGGGCCAGATCCATGGTGAACGTCAGTGGGATGGGGCAGACGAGGCGCTGGGCTGTGTGGTGACCATCACAGGAGGCGGCCAGCCTCTGGAACCTGAGAAGTGGTGCTCAGGGGGCTGGCTGTGTGCCTTCATGGCATCCGGGGGTTAGATGTGCACTTTCTGAGTTTGGGTGAAGTCAGACTGTTCCCAGGAGGCAAAGGCTCCGGCTGACTGTGGTAGCTGGGGATGTCTCTGAGGGCCGTCACTGTGCAACCCCACATCATAAGTGTTCAGCCAGGACCTTCTGCCTCATAATCTTCAGGGCTCCTGTGGGCCACTATTAGGAGAGGGCAAGAGGCCCGGGACCTTAGGGAGCCCCCGTGGCTCTGATTCAGGCTGTTTGTTGGGGGGCTGCGGAGCATCGCAGGCTGGGCCCCGCCTTCTGTGTGTGCGCTGGCCGGTCTGGCGTCTGGTTAATAGAGCCGTAACCCTTTCTTCCTGAGCTGTCTGGCCGGCACTCCCGCCTTCTTGCATTATTAACAAGAAACAACTTGACTTTATTTTTCCCCGGGAATAGTAAGGATTAATAAGGAGAGTTGAAAGGTACGTTTGGGGTAAAGCGACTAGCTGAAGGAAAATGAGCTCTTCTCTGCTTGGATGGAGCCGTTTCCCGTGGACATGCCCAAGGCTGTTTCTGTCTGGCTTTCATGGTGACTTATGTTATCTGGATCCTGGGAAGGGAAGAAGATGGAACAGAGGTTAAAAGGAGCGAAGGGAGAAAATTGATTTTTCAATCGAAAATGTCATTGTTGCATTGATAACAGACTGCTCTAAGATTATAAAGCTTCCTATGTTTGTGTTCACTGCAGTTAACCAGATTCATTTAGCTTTTCCTCCTCTTCCTAATGAAAAGGTCAGGATTAATAGCTAGCTAAACGAATTTTCATGAAATTGGGCCCTCTATAACTACAAATGGATAATCATGACAGTTTATCATATGGCCTTGGCATAAACAAAACCTAAGTAAAATGAAAAACGATCCCAGAAAAGAGTTTTGAATGCAAAGCAGATGAGTATGGAACCTTTGGGTCACCCAGAGCCAGGTGTCTTCATGGAGACAGGCCTCCATCCCCGGAGGTGGCGGGCCCGCATCGCACCCTGTGGGCTCAAGGGTCACTCCCTCGCAGGGGAGGCAGGACGGCCAGTCTGCGTTGTTCCTGGGTTTCCTTGGCTGAAGCTCCAGGCGGTGTTCCAGGTGGATTTGGGGCTGGGGATGCCAGCCATGTCTCTGTGGCCTTAACTATTTTTATTTGAGGTATCTGGGGGGAGGAGATGGAGATTAGGTGGGCATGTCTCCCTCCTCTGTACCCCCAGTTTTTCTAACCAGGGGCTGCTGGGCTTGTCAGCCCATCTCCGTGGCCAACAACTTCCTTTCTCCAGGCTCTCCTTGACATTGCCGCAGAGGACACACGCAGGGAGCTCAGCCATTAGGGCCCCCTCACCTCTGGAAGTCCTGACAACCCAGGCAGGCTCTCCTCAGATTTTCCACCTCAGATGTGTGTGCCGGGGACCTGGGTCACGTCGTGGCCACTGCTTACTTTTTCTTATTCTAGTACTAGAAATGTTATGGGCATGAATGTCTCTCTCACTATGAGCTGCATTGTGATATGAAACTAATGCAATAAGAAAAGTATTAAAATAAAATAAGCCGGGTGTGGCGGCACACACTTGTAATCCCATCTTTTGGGAGGCTGAAACTGGAGAATCACAGTTCGTGGGCAGCCTCACCTACTTAGCGAGACCCTTCGCAATTTAGTGAGACTCTGTTTCAAAAAGTAAAAAAGACCAAAAAATAGGGCTGGGGGTGTAGCTCAGAGGTAGAATGCCCCTGGGTTTCATCCCCAGTACCTCAAAAAGTAAAATAGAAATAAAAAGCCTTTAGTGTTCTCGCTCTCCTCAGACAAGCAGCTCATTTCTCTGAAACGACATTATCAGGGCCAAACCTAGTCCTGAGTTGCTCCAGATAATGATTATCTGGGGGGACATTTTTCCTGGATCTCCTGACACACGTGCACAGCACTGCGGCCACCCTTCACTCCTAAACTCCAGGGAGGACAAGTCCCACCCTCAGCCTTACCTCCTGTACCTGGTCCAGGTGTTCCTCAAGAGATGAGCGAAACCTGGGCATGGTGGTGCACGCTTGTCATCCCAGCATTCTGGAGGCTGAGACTGGAGGATCACGGTTTGTGGACAGCCTCAGCTACTTAGTGAGGCCCCCTGCAACTTAGTGAGACCCTGTTTCAAAATAAAGAATTAAAAAATAGTGCTGGGGGTGTATCTTGGAGGTAGAATGCCCCTGGGTTTCATCCTCCAGTACACACAAAAAAGAGATGAATGTATAAAAAATGTGTATCTGCATGCAGTGAAATTTTACTCAGCCATAAAGGATAATAAAAATCGGCAGGAAAATGGACCTAGAGAACAGGATGGTAAGCGAGGAGGGCCCGGCTCAGACAGTCAAGGGTCGAATGGTTTCTTTCATATGTGGAAACTAGAGAAAAATAAGAAATTACAGGAACTTGAGATGAATGAGGGACCGCAGACTAGTGGAAAGGGCCGAGGAGGGAGGCGTCGAGGGAGGAGGCCAGCTGAGGAGGGAGTGGTGGGAGTGACTCTGCGAAGCTGTCACAGCTCGCTCGCTCACACGGACAGGGAGCTGGCGGGTGCAGGAAGAAACACAGCGAGTGTTTTTAACACTTTGTACCTCATTATGATAGAGAACTACAAAGCACCGATAAAAGCAGGTTAAAAATAAGATTTATAACCAGTCGTGGTTAAGAATAACGGCGTGCGCATGGCTTCGACGTGCACACAGTGCATTTAGCCTGCTGTCCACAGCCACAGTGTGCGTTTACTCCGGTGATCTATCCAGCTCTTCCTGCAAATGCTCTGCGGAGGCGCACGTGCCCAGGAGTTGGTAACTAACACACGGAAGGCCGGGAGCTCAGGGCATAGAGGCTCAGCTGAAAATGGAGTCTGGGGCATCTTCGGAGCCTTTGGGTGTGGCTGTGGCTTCCCGGGTGCTGCCCTGGGTTTCAAAGTTTAGATAAAAGCAGAAGCAATATTCACAGACTCATGAGGAGGACGCGGCCAGACATGGGCCTGGAACGGCCTCTGTAGCCTGGGGTGGCAGCCTGTGGTCAGCGGCGGGCCCCCCAGGGACTGAGGCCCCTACCCGCCAGCGTGGTGCTTCCCAAAGCCCTGGGGCCTAAGCGAACAGGCTGAATTCTGTCCCACAGAACACACATGCTCCTGTCTGCACCCATGGCCTCAACATCAGGTGGGGCCTTGAATAGGACGATGGAAGTCAAGGCGAGGTGGGCGGCCCAGTCCAGCCTGCTGGATCCGCAGGGCCTGCAGGGGGCTGAAGACAAATCCAAGCTGTCCACAGAAAGAAAGAAACACACACACACACACACACACACACACACACACACACAAATAAAAAACAAACCAACCACATCTCGCTTCACTCAAATGTATTCTCCATCTCAGGATGCGACCTTGTAGGTCAGGGAAAACGTTTTTACTTCTTCAAACTCTGAAGGGCCAGGGCCAGGGAGCTAGAGATAGCTCAGTGGTAGGGTGCTAACCTGGAATGCACCAGGTGTTGGGTTGGATCTCGGCACCACACACATGTAAAGGTCTCTCTTTCTAATGTCTTTAGCTTGGAAAATCTCCAGCAGAATACCCTCTAAGGATCTGGTTGTAACAATGTCGCATTTGCCTGGAAACTGCACACTTGTATAGGAGACCCTCTCTATAGTGGGATGAATGTTTTTCTTTCCCCAAGCCTGTGTTTATCCCTCACCCCCAGGGCCATGGTGTTGGGAGATGGAGCTTGGGAGGCGCCTGGGTCCTGAGAGTGGAACCCTCCTGAGGGATTAGCGGCCTCAGAAAGGAGGCCGCCCCTTCTCCCGTGGTAGGAAGCAGGGAACCGCACCATGAGCCAGAAAGCAGGTCGGCAGCCCCTTTGGCAATACTGTAACAGAATGTAACACAGCAGGCGATTTATAGAGAAAAGGCACTTACTTGGCTCATAGTTTTAAGAAGCATCCACATCTAAGGAGCGCATCTTTGAAGGCCTTCCCTGGGCTATCTTACTGCAGAAGGGCAAGACAAGGCAGAGTGAGCAGTTCAGGCTTCAGCCTGCTCTCAGCGCATGCGGCGCCCCGAGAGCACAGCGCAGGCTCCTGAGGGCAGAGCCTGTGCCTCCTCCTCTTAAAGGTCCTACCTCTTAACACTGTCGTCCTAGGACATCAGGCCTCCAGTCCAGGAGCTCAGGGACACACGCAAACCACCGCAGGCTCCGTCACCAGATCCTCAGTCGACCAGCACCTTGGAGCCTGCAGAACTGTAGGGAATAAATGTCTAAGCCACCAAGTCTAGGGTCTTGGTTGTAAGAGCCTGCGCAGATTAAAACAGAATCAAGGCACAACACATGATTTGCATAATTAGAGAAATGTGGAAAACCCCCATGAGAACTCTGGACTCTGAGTGATCAAGATGAGCCGACACAGGCCACCGGAATGGATGCTTCCCAGAGGGGCGTCGGCAGGGAGGCCATGGGTTCGTGCAGGAATGAGGTTTGTGGGGACTGTTGTGGTTAGGGTATGCAACATCCCTGAACAACCCATGTGTGGGCCACGCAGCAGTATTGAGAGGTGGATGACTGAGTCAGGCCTCGAGTCTCATCAGTAGATAAAGCCTTTGATGGAGTGATAATCAGAATGGACTTCCTGGAGGTAAGTGTAGGCAGGTGGGGCGAGGCTGGAGAAGCAGGTCCCTCGGCAGGCTGGTGCGCGCTGAGCATCGCGTCTGTCTCTGGCCCCTCCCTCTTGTTCAGCTTCCCAGTTTTTCTCTTCCATGCCGGGCCGCCATGGTTCTGCCTTGGAGCCGGCCAACCGTGGACTGAACCCCTGAAACATGAGCCCCAGTAGATCTTCCGTCCTCTAAGTCGTTCTTGGAAGGTCTTATGGTCACGGTGACCAAAAAGAAAATAGTGAAGCTGACTGGAACATGACCTCTGCAATGATTTCTGCTCCCCTTTGCAGAACCTTAAGCTGCTCTAGAAAATGAAGTCTTCTGGAATGTAAACAAGAGCAGCGGCAGCCCTCAGCCGAGGACCTGGCCTCTGCCTGGAGCTCAGACCCCCGGTCCACAGCAAAGTGAACCCTGTGCGGACCCTGACTGCCCTGGTCGCCCTCAGCCCTGCCGCTCCCACCTGCAGCCTCCAGGAGAAGAGAGGCTGTGAGCGCCATGTCGCACACTTTATTTACCTTATCTGCAGTATGATTAATAGATGGCTGCACAGAGATCAAGGCGCTTTCAGAAGGCAGCGAGACAGCTGCCTCTGCCGCGCTCCTTTGAGTCAGTCCAGGGCTCCATCAAAGTCTGTGTGATGATTTCAGGTAAATCCCGGTGTTCTGCGCTGGTGTCTTTTAACCTGTACGCACCACTCTTAAAGCCCTACATTTCAAAGACATCGGAGGCTGGCCTAATTTGTATTACAGAATTACATTATAATTGGCCAGCTGCACATCATACCAGTCTCCTAAAATTAGCACGGGAGCTCATTACATATCTTCTCCCAAATCTCATCCTCTCTCAAGAGGGCTGGGAGGCGAACCACAGTCTTAGTTGAAAAACTTCTGTTCCCTGCACCGAGGTCCTGGCGGGCGGGTCTGCATCCTGAGCCTGTCTAGGGGCTGGCAGGCAGGCTCCCTGGCTATGGGTGTCCTTCCTCTGTCTTGCTCTTCACCCTTTACACCTCGGTATACTGGTAAACACATTCTGTTTCCACTTTGGTCGGTTTGGACAAATAGAGTGGCTTTACACACTGGTGTTGAGGTGCCGCTCCTAGCTGGGCTCGACTCACGGTCCCTGTTGACCACTCACCCAGTACTGCTGCTGCATTTGAAAGGTGAGCCCCACGGGCTTGACCACCCCGAGTCACCCTCGCCCTGCGCTGCTCCTGTGGCTGGAGGTGACACAGTGCTGTGCGGGCACTGAGCAAGATGGGAGCGTTAGCCCAGGGACAGCTTTGGGGCCGCTCCCAGCTCTGTTTTCTGTGCGAAGCTGCGTTTCTGTTACTCAGCAGTGGACGTAGGGAGTGAGGGTTCGCTTCTGAGGGGAACGCCTCAGTCCTCCCACGGTTGGGCCTGGGGCCTGCAGAGCCACCCACCTTCCTGCCCGGCGCCCTTCTCTCCCCAGGCCCCTGTCCACCCTTTCTGGACTTCCTCTTCCTCCACGGACCACGCTCTTTCTCTTACTTTCTGGGTGGATCAAGTGGGGCCACCAGTCAGGGACCCTGTGACTCTTTCTTGCTGCATGAGTTTTCTGTGGCTCCTGCTACCAATCACCACCAACTAGGTGGAAAGAAGCCACCATTCATTTGCCTGGAGCTGCGGAGGCCAGAAGTCTGAAATCAGGGCGCAGAACCCACCGAGGGCCCTAGCGTGCGCCTCTTGGCCTGTGGTGGGTTTGCTCCAACGCCCGCCTCCCTCTTCATCTCTGCTGTGTGTCTGTGACTCTAATCCTCCCCTGTTTTCCTCCTACATGTCTAGTTTACAGGGCAGAATTGTTAGTTATTGCTGTGGTTTATATCTGGAGTGTTGCCCAAAAACTTTTGAGTTAAAAGCCTGATCTCTGTGCAGCAAGGTTCAGGGGTGAGGGAGAGTCAGATGAGGTGGGCTGCTGTGCTGGGGCACGGCTTTTTTGTTTTTGTTTTTGTTTATTGGTGCTACTGGGGTTCCTGGAAGCCCTTCTACCTCTGGGCTACACTCCCAGACCTATTTTATACTTTTTTTTTATTTTTGGAAACAGGATCTCTTAAGCCAGAGAGGCTGGCTTTGAACCTGCGTGATCCTGCTGTCTCAGCCTCCCAAGCTCCCGCATGCGCCACCACACCGGGGCTCCACCACACCGGGGGCTCCGGGCAAGGCTTTGAAGATTAGATCTGACCCTAGCTTCTGACCTCCTCCTCCCCTCCTTCCTCCTTCCCTCCTCCTTCCCTCCTCCTCCTCCCCTCCTCCTCCTCCCCTTCCTCCTCCCCTCTTCCTCCGGCCCTCCTCCCCTCTTCCTCCTGCCCTCCTTCCCTCCTCCTCCTTCCCTCCTCCCCTCCTCCTCCCTTTCCTCCTCCCCTCCTCCCTTCCTCCTCCCCTCCTCCTCCCCCTCCTCCCCTTCCTCCTCCCCTTCCTCCTCCCTTCCTCCTCCCCTCCTCCTCCCCTCCTCCTCCCCTTCCTCCTTCCTTCCTCCTTCCTTCCTTCTCCCCTTCCTCCTCCCCTCCTCCTCCCCTTCCTCCTTCCTTCCTCCTTCCTTCCTTCTCCCCTTCCTCCTCCCCTTCCTCCTCCCCTTCCTCCTCCCCTCCTCCTCCCCTTCCTCCTCCCCTCCTCCTCCTCCCCTCCTCCTCCTCCCCTCCTCCTCCCCTCCTCCTCCTCCTCCTCCCCTTCCTCCTCCCCTCCTCCTCCCCTCCTCCTCCTCCTCCTCCTCCTCCTCTCCTCCTCCTCCTCCTCTCCTGGGCAGTAGCTGCCAGTGAGCCTCCAAAGACAATCGAGTGGGTTCCAGGGGAACACCGCTGCTCTAGAAGGTTCTGAATCTCCGCCCTGTCCCTAGAGGCCCGGTTTGAGGTACCATTAAAAGCCCCAGATCCTGCTGTTCATCCCAGGGCCCAGCAAGAGGCCGACATGAAAGAGGAGGAAGGCGCGGTGGGGAAGGCGACGCACAGAAGTGGAGACAGTAAAAGCCAGGCCTTGGAGGAAAGGCGCTTGTTAATACTTAATTTGCTTTGCACTAAAACATAGGCATCCTTATAAATGTTAACGGCACGCTGTAAGTACAATGCGTTAACCTGTTACAGAAACAGACTGGGGAAAGAAACCGCTTTCTCTGCTACTTGCCAAACACATTTAAGTGGGCCGCGGAGTCCTCTAAAAGCACGTAGGAGTTGGAGAATGATCCTGCTGTCTGGATGTTTGCAGAAAACCACCGGCTTTCTCTGCATGTTAAGAAGACAAACAGAAGCCTGGCCAAGAGGAGCGAGCCCGTGGCTTGCTGTCTTGGAT
Organism: Muscardinus avellanarius; assembly: GCF_963383645.1. Classification (NCBI taxonomy): domain Eukaryota; kingdom Metazoa; phylum Chordata; class Mammalia; order Rodentia; family Gliridae; genus Muscardinus; species Muscardinus avellanarius. Next base: position 2,495,813 of record NC_137786.1, read on the forward strand.
AGCTGTGTCTGTGAGCATATCACTTCTACGTTGGGGAATAATAAGCTCGTCGAGCAGGATGCAGCAAACCCGAAATCCAAGAAGAGCGTCTCTCAGCAGCGAGTCGTGCAGATCTGTCCCAAATGTGTACATTTTCTGTCCGTCCGAGGCAAGGGCAGGCCCATGGCGTGTGGACTCGGGGACTCTGGCCACTGAGTTGCAATTTCCCTGGTGCAATGTTTTGGTGGTGCTCAGACTCAAGGTCCCTCCTGACGGATCACACCACTGTGACCCAAGGAAGTCTCTGGACACCAAGGGCTTCAGGGCCAGGCCCCAGGGCCACATTTCAAGTTCACTGCCTGGATGGACTTCTCTTATCCAGGGGCCTCTACCTCCCAGGAATGTGCCCAGCCTGTCCCTGGGGCTCCATGGTGGACCCTGCCACCTGTCTGTTTTCATCCCAGCCAGTTACCCCAACTGACGTCCCAGCCCAGGGCTCCGCACACTCTAGTTTTCTTCTTAGAGTCAAGATGGAAAATGGCTTCTTCTGGATCACACAGGAGCACACACATTTCCCTTCACATCCATCTGGTCCCACGTTCCGGGGCTCTGGGGCCTGCGCATGCCCAGCCTCGTGGGGCTCCCATGTCCCGCGCATGCCCAGCCTCCAGGGCTCCAGTGTCCTGCACATGCCCAGCCTCCAGGGCTCCAGTGTCCTGCGCATGCCCAACCTCTTTGGGCTTCCCTCAGTGTGAGCCTCCCGGGTGAGCGGCAGGTCAGTCTCTTGGAGCTGGGGGCCATCTTCAGTCTTTGAGGCCAGAGCTCATTTCCAACTGTGCTCAGAAGTCTTGGTCTTTCCAGAAAGCATCCTTGAAAAGGGCCCATGCGGAAGCCTCCACTCCCCTACCAGGACTCCTGGGGTTCCTGAGGACAGTCATGGATGGACAGTCCAGCCCCCACCCCACAAGTCTCAGGGCCTGTTTTGGTCACAGGATGAGCCTGGCAGGAACCCGAGTACTGATCCTTGTCAATGCCCCTCCTCCAGGGACAAGGTGCGGGTCTGCACTGCCCGCCGGGAAGGCGTCCCTCAGCTGGTGGCTGATGGGCCAGCCTCGCCCTCTGTTGGAAGGTCTCAAGCCACGCACGCACTCCTCATCCGTTAGTGGAATAACTCTAGGCTTATTCAATGTCCGGCTGAATGCGCCCCAGCCTCCGCCCCAAGAAGTGCTGGTCTAGCCATGAGCACCCAGGAAGGAGTCTCCCTGCCCTCCCTGGGGCATCGCTGGAATTCTGGCACATTCTAGAAGTTTTGTCACTGTTGCTCGGATCTAGACACCTCACACTGGACTCAGGAAGGAGAGGCTTTGATGAGATCCACGGTTTGGCGATCTGTTTCCCACTCTCATGAGCATGTAATCCTCCAAGACACCTAGATTAGTGGTACGTCCTGGCTAAGAGTGGCCGTGTACCAGCGTTGGCCTACATTACTCAGCGGGGAGCTAGCTTTCTGAAAATGCTGGTTACTTAGCAGTGGGTGTCCATCTTCCAAAGCCCCAGTGCAGTTAGGATTCTCCACTTATTCTTTCCTGTTATAATGCAGGAGGAAGAGTTCAGCACTGGGCCCCAGGGTCCTCAGCGTGGCAAGGCAGGTGTCCCCTGTGCTCCACTGCCCCTTGACCCAGGGTCATGTGGACGTCCTGAGTGAAGAGTGGTGGTTCTGAGAAGGGGGATGGGGAGGTCAAGGTGGCTTGAAGGTGGGGAGTGCTGCTCCCACCCAGAGAGCACTCTGGGGGCTTCTCTGCAGCCCTGATACAGAGGCAGGAGATCAGAGAAGCCACAATCAAGCAGGTGCCAGCAAGCACCTTCATCACCATGATAACAGCCCCTCTGTGCAAAATAAAATACAAAGGGGCTATTTATGTTCATGAAGCTGCCGGAGAATGGTCCCATTTTCTTGTTTTGAATATTTGTAGTGGGCGAATTTGCTTTTTTTTTTTCCTACCAAGAAAATGGCTCGTGTATCTGCCCACAGCAGAAAGGGAAGAATTCTCCGACAGGAGAGGCCTTGCAAGTCCTGGGGATATGGGTGGCCTTCTGTGGGCCTGCTTGCTCTTGGGTCCACTCTGTGGATTACACCATGATCTGGGAAGTGGAGATGGGCTCAGCCTTTGGATGGGGTCACTCTCCTCTCCCCTGTGTGAAGACCAGAGTCCTAGAGCCAGGGGACTCTGTCACCCCGGCCTGAACCTGTCACAGCGGGGTGATCTCCTCCAGTGAACTCATCGAGGGTCGCGGGAGCTCAATCAGGGAGGTGCAGAATCCAGCAGAAGACGAGGTGGGAACCCAGCTCTGTCCTCCAGCCACAAGTCTCTGGGCTTCTCGCTCGGCATTTCTGAGCGGTTCTTGTGCACCTCGAGCGCCGACATGGGGCGCTGGATGGGTGAGTTCTCGGCTCTGCCCTGGTGTAGCCCCTGCTGCATAAATACATACCACTCTCTCTGTGTCTTTGCTGTTCTGTCCGGGTGCAGGGAGGTCCTGGACATCCTCATGATGAGGACGAGGCCAGCACATCATCAGGCCTTGGCTTCACTCAGGAAATGGAGCACCAGACATCACCAGGGCCGGGGGGGGGGGGGTTCCAACACCAAGAAGCAAAGTCTCCACTCTCACATGACCTCCAACCCCAGGACCCCACCTTCCCGGGGCGGCCACTGTGCTGCAAGGCCGCAAGGACCGGAGCTCCCTGGGAATTGCTCAGGGCTGCTGTGAACTTGGCAACTACATGGACCATCCCCAAGGATGTTCAGGAGGATGGAGCCGGGTTGAGTGCAAGTGTGCGCTGGGAGGTGGAGATGCCCAGAGAGCAGGGATGCTGGGTGCTGGCTGGTGCTGTAGACTTCCTTGCCCTGGGCTCAGGGTCTGCAAGCCCATGCGCTGCCATCAGGTCTTGCTTCCCTCCAGGTGAGGCACAGATGTGGATGTGCTGGGCGTGTTCTGCACTTGGGCGTGGACACTCGCTTCTGGGCAACCTTATCTTGTGCTCCTTTTAGCAGTAAGGAGTTGATCGGTCCTGAAATGGCTGCTTCAGATGGGAGACAGCGTAGGAGCAAGAATACACATCTGTTCTCTGAGCAATAAGGCCCCCGCCTGGCATGGCCTCATTAGCTGGACTGGCACTGTGGGAGACCGGGGGCAGAGGACAGGGTCACAGGGTTGTAAGTGGGAACGAAAGGAGAGATATAACGTGTCCTGTTTTTCTGTTTAACTAATTCTCATTTTTACCATTGATCTTAGCACATTTTGGGTCAGTCTAATAACCATAGCTAAACATGAAAGCAGGCATTTCGAGTCTGGGGAGGAAGACTGAAAAGTACTTCTACTTTTTCACGGTCTGAGCCATTATATTTTTATGGCTTTGGTTAACACTGAGTTGTAAAAACTGGTAAATAACTGTTAAAAGCGGAGTCATTTGCTCGGAAATATTTTATGAGCTTCATTTTTGGAGTGGGTGAGCTTTCCACTAGACCCCCTCAGTATGCACGCAGTGCTGTGCTTTGTCTACTCTGCTGGTTAGCGCCGCTCCACGATCAGGACTGGAAGGGTGGGAGGTGGTGTTCTGTGTCTAGAGCATGCGTCCTGCTATTTTTCCAATATTTTCCTGAAGGGAGCCACGGTTTTATTTGGGGTTTAGTGTGCTTTCACTTGATAGTTACCCTAAATATCAGTCCCTGCAGCCATCTCTGAGGCTCTGGCCCACCAGAACTTGCCATGCTTTGATCCTTGGGGAGCAGGCTGCCGATGGAGAACTTGAGCCCCATGACACTCATTGGTACTCTGTAGCCAGTGTAGTTATGTTTTAAGTTGGAGCTGGAGGGCTCTTGGAGGTCAAGGTCTGCCCGTTGTGGGGCATTGAAATAGGAAAAGGACGAGGGAGGGTCCTAAGTCACTCTTGGCTACTGTTGTGAGCTCCGGTGAGTCGTCTGCTCAGCTGTCCGGGATCCTCTGCACCCAGGAGAGCTGTGCAAACCTCGCAGGTCCAGCATCGCTCGTGGCGGTGATGACCACTGCCTGGTGCTCGCCTGCACCTGAGCCTGCAGCGGGTGCCAGGAGGAGCCAGGCCTTGGTTGATGGGACAGTCAAGCGCCAGAGCAAGTCGGCAAAAGTATGGGTTTTGAAGAGAGGAGTGAGGGTTAAAGAATTCCAGCATGGGAGGGCTGCTAGTCACGACTGGCACCAAGCTTATCCTCTTATGGCCCCTTTATATAGTTTCTAGCTTTGGGTTGCACAGGAATACAAGAAAGACAAGTCCAAAGTACATACATCCCAGGCAAGTCAAACAATACCCCGGTACAACACAAACCTAATCTTATCTCAGACAGAACAGTAGCATCAATTGTTCTGAGTCTTAATTACTTTGAAACCCCCATGACTCCAAACCTTGTTGATTCTGGTCAAAAGACAGAAGTTCGCTTAGTAAAGATAAGGGGAAGACCTCAATGGTTCCCACAATGGCCAAGGACATGGGGAAGTGCTTAATGGCTCCCCACAGTTCAGCAGTCTCAAGGTGACACCCCCAGGGACAGCACTCAGGGTGGGAGTCCCAGGCTCCCAGTGTTCTGCTCAGCCTACCCTGGACAGGAGGCAGCGGGCTGTCCACAGCAGCTCTCCTGAGCGTACGCATCCATCTTGCAGATGAGCAAGCTGCCAGGTCAGGGAGAAGATCTGCCCCCATGCCCTGGACTGTGGTGATATGAATCTGAGGCGACTGCGGGCAGGGGCATCCTCCAGAAGTCCCCTTTGGTCCTTGTCAAGGCCATTAAGTGCTGGGGTCCCTCCCAGGCCCTGGGGTGCAGGCAGCCTAGAGCCCTGCACGCCTCACCACGCCAGACTCCAGCCTCTGCCCACAGCTCCGGGTTGGCAGCACAACTGCTGTTTCCACTGGCTCAGAGATGGATCCTTCTGTCCCTCCTCCCTCCCTTCCTCCCTTTTGTCTGTGGTAATGGGGACTGAACTGAACCCAGGGCCATTCTACCTTTAAGTTACAGTCTCAGGTCTTTTTATTTCTTGTCTTGAGACAGGCTCTTGCTAGGTTGTTGAGAGTGTCACTAATTTTCTGAGGATGTCCTTGAACAGCCTTGATCCTCCCGCCTCAGTCTCTCAAATCCTGAGACTGCTCGTGTGGCCACGACACCCAGCCAACCTGCAGAGTTGTATTTCCAAACATGTACACGGGGCTCCTTCGGGGCTCTGAGACCCCCTAATGGTCTTGGTGCTCCCTAGGGAGCACAGCGCCCAGCACGGCCCGTGCTCCTCACCATGGGTACCCTCCTGCCCCTGCTCAGTGGCTCCCCCGCCAGGTCCACAGCAGCACCAGATTTCAGCAGTTAATCCTGGGGACGTCCTAAAAAAGGCCGTATGGGGTCTCCCTGCTGCTAATGCAAGTAGTATCAGCGTGTTATAGTATAATATAGTGTGCATGTTGCTGTATACATAGAGTGTGTATATGTTCTCTTTGGGGATTTTTGTCATCATTCCTGACAAAAGCGTCACCGCTCTTTTCCTGCAATTTCATGTGGGGACTGTGTGCCCTGAGCTGGCTCCCTGGGGAGGAGGGGGCATCAAAAGTCTCATTGTGGGGTGCGCTCAGGGCTCCTGGAGTGGGCAGGTGACCCAGGGAGAGCTTCCTCAGCAGGCGGCTCCGCCACCCGCCGACCGCCCGGCCCTTGCTTTCCCTCCCCTTTCACCCTGAAGTTTCCCGGAGTGTAGATACAGTCTACACTGAGCACTGTTCATGCGCAGTCTGCATCATTCTCCCCAACACAGTCTTGCGGAATGCTGACAGTGGCGAAGGCTCTGATACGGAAGAGTCGGGCAGGACGAGCGGGCCTGGCGTGAAGAAGAGAGCCCATCTCTTCCAGAAACCAGGTCTCGGTGCAGCAGGGTTTTTCTTTCTTTTTTTTTTTAAATTTAATTTTTATTTTTATAAGTGGAACATATTGAGAGTGGTGTACATTTAGATTGTGCTTCATGCCCTTCCCCCTCCCTTTCTCTCCCCCTCCCAATACAGAGTGTCCAGGTTAATCGTGTTGTATTTGTGCTATTACACATATTCGTATGTAGCTCCTCCATTGAACAACCTCAGCTCTCTTCCTCTCCTATCCTTCCATTCAAGCTTTGCTGAGATTTCCCCTCCATCATCTGGAGTCCCTCTGGTATTCCCACTGCCCCTAGCTTGGACATATTAGAGAAAACACATGTCACTTCTCTTTCTGTGCTTGACTAATCTCACTTAACACAATGTTCTCTAGTTCCTTCCATCTTCTTGCAAATGCTATTATTTTATTGTTCTTTATAGATGAATAGAATTCCATTGTGTGTATTTCCCATAATTTTGCAATCCACTCATCTGTTGATGGAGACCTGGGTTGGTTCCATAGTTTGACTATTACAAACTGTGCTGCTATGAACATGGGTAAAGATCCAATGAGCTCAACCAAAAGACTTCTGGAGCTGATTAACCAATTCCTCAGAGTTGCAGGACACAAAATCAACCTAAAGAAATCAGTGGCTTTTCTTTATGCCAACAATGAATCCACAACGAAAGAAATAAGGAAAACTATTCCATTCACTATAACCTCTAAACCAATAAAATACCTAGGAATAAACCTAGCCAACGATGTAAAAGACCTCTACAGAGAAAACTAAAGAACATTAAAGAAAGAAATTGAAGAAGACCTTGGAGGATGGAAAGATCTCCCGTGCTCATGGATAGGCAGAATAAGTATCATCAAAATGGCCGTTCTGCCGAAGGTGATCTATAGATTCAACGCCGTCCCCGTTACAATGCAGCAGCGTTCCCCCCGCCGGTGGAAGGAGAGGAGAGAGAGGGAAGGTTTTTCTGTGCGCCTAAACTTGCCTCACTCTAGCAGTGAGCTTCAAGTGAGGGTTTTTTGCTTCAGGTCAATAGATAGTAGGCGAAAGCTAGAGAATGAACTTGCCCCGCACAGCAAGACAACACTCCATCAACTCCACTGCTCAAAATTTCAAGTGGGGAGGAGATCTAACAAAAAAACCAAACTGGGGGAGTGAGCGGCTATGTGGGGACGTGTACAGTGTGTGAGATTCCTTTATAGGTAGGCTTTTATGGCTTAAACTTTCAGTTTTCTGAATTATATTTGTCATTTTTACCCATTTTCTCAGATTACTCAGTTTCCTGGGCCCTGAAGAGAGGAATCAACTGACATTTTCTTTTTCTTTCCTTTTTTTTTCTTTTCCTTCTTTTCTTTTCTTTCTTTTCATAATGTGTACTAATCCCAGAGGCATTTGTCTCTGAGCCACATCCCCAGGCCTTTTTATTTTTCTTATTTTGAAACAGGGTCTCTCTGAGTTGCTGAGAGTGTTGCTAAGTTGCTGAGGCTGGCCTCAAACCTGAGATCCTCCTGTCTCAGCCTCCCGAGTACTGGGATTACAGGCGTGCACCACCACGCCCAGCTGCCGGTGCTTTTCCCGTGAACATCTATTTTCACTCTCACCAAGCCTTGAGAGGCAATGGCAGGAGTGAGCAGGGCTCAGAGGCTCTGTGCCTCTCACCGAGGTCCAGACACGGCTACGGGGACAGAGAGCTGAGCCTCGCGCCCAGGCGTGTTGGAGTCTGAAAGTTACATTTCCCCCGTGGCATTGAGGAGAAGCAATGCACGTGGCAGCTGTGACTCACTGCCTGTCATTATAAAATCCTGGGAATCTCCTCCACCGCACGCCCGGTGGCTCAATGACCGCTACACCCCCCTGGAGCCGAGGCGCTAGTGATGCGGTGGCCTGCTGCCAGGCTCGCACCACAGCCCACGAGCTGCGCCAGGTGGGCAGAGGGGCTGGAGCCGGGAAGCTCGCGCCTCCCACCGCCTGTCTGATGGAGATGTCTCCGTTTGTACATTTTTCATGGTGTTCATCTGAATCCAGATCGTAAACGCTGCGTCGAGATTGAGAGCCCCGGAGATCAGGCCATTACTGTTCTCAGTGGGTGCCACTGATACGCTTCCGAAGCACATCTGCCGAGATGAAGTGGCGTGCCCCGACCCCGGCTGCTCCGAGCTCGCCGCGGGTGCACGGGACGGGCCGCGTCGGGACGGAGCGAAGCCGGGACGCCTTCCTCTATCTCAGTCCCCTCCCGGGACTGCTGAGGGCCAGGGATGGCTGCCCCCGGGGCCAACCAGGCTCATCACCAATGCTGCTTAAGCTTTTGTTGATTTTTATTGTTTCAATGAAAGACACTTCTGCATGTATCCTTGGCAGGTGGAGTTCTTAAAGGGACCAGGGCCTGGGTCTTACATCTTACCACCTTTTGTCTTTTGGAAGTCATTTTTCAAAATGGGATTCTTCCTTTTCTTTTCTTTTCTTTTCCCTTTGTCTTCCTCCCTCCCTCCCTCCCTCCCTCCTTCCCTCTTTCTTTCTTTCTTTCTTTCTTCCTTTCTTTCTTTCTTTCTTTCTTTCTTTCTTTCTTTCTTTCTTTCTTTCTTTCTTTCTTTCTTTCTTTCTTTCTTTCTTTCCTGCAGTATTTGGGATGGAACCGAGGGGCATTCTACCTCTGAGCCATACCTTCAGCCCTATTTTTTATTCTTTCTTTTGAAACAGGGTCTCACTGAGTTGTAAAGGGCCTCACTAAGTAGCTGAGGCTGGCCTCCAACTGTGATCCTCCTATCTCAGCCTCCCGAATGCTGGGATTACAAGCGTGCCCACCACAGCCGGCTTGGCTGTGGGCTTCTTGACCACTGTTCACAAAGTAAGCAATACGCACACACATTCATCTTCCATCCTGCTTTAAGAAGGAGCGTGCTGTCTACCTTTTCTTCTTGGTGATCTGCTTTTCCCTGGAGGCCAACGGGAGCCACTTCCATCAAATCCGCGATTCAGCTCTTATTCCTTGGACATTTCTGGAATGCCATTGCAGGGATCCTCCAGCTCTGTATCTTGTATGTGTGGGGTGGTGGACACGTGCATCTTCACGGGTGGTGCAACCTCACAGAACTAAATACACAAACGAGTGAGTCTGAGCAAGGCCAGTGGACTCCATCGGTGTCCGCCTCTTGTGGCCTGGTGCTATGGTGCAGGATGTTGCCACCGAGGGAGACTGGGCTTGGGGGCACCTCGTATCATTCCCGACGCCTGCATGGCCACCTATAGCTGCTCGAGCCCAAGTAACTGGGTGGATATCAGTGAAAATGTATTTCCCCCAGGACTCTGCCCGCACAGCAGGTGACATAAAGCCCCCCTCTGGTTGGTCCTCCTCGCCTGATGCGCCGCCCTCTCTCGCTGTCCATCAGAGCAGGTCCGGGCCATGCTCTACGTCGGGGTCTCAGAAGCCCGCAGGAGGCTGGTGGCCAAGCTGGGCATAGCTTCCCGGCTGCTTGGAGGGTGCCGCTGCTGCCTTCTGGGTGTCCTTTAGCATAGGGTGACTACTCCTGTCCAAGATGCCTCAAAGTCACGTGGACATCATTATCAGACTGCTTTCTAGAACTCACTGGTGGGGGTGGGAGGTCCAGGAACACAGAACTTGTTTGAACACACAGCCTAGCAGAACATGCTTGGGACCAGCGAGGGCTCGAGAACCAGGAAAAGCCCAGGGCACTCTCAGCATCCTTCCAAACCTGGCAGCGAGAGCCCTACCGCAGCGGGGATGGAAACCATATCCGGGCACTGCTCTGACCCGGGGTCCCTGAGACTCCCGCCTCTCCTCCCAAGAGCCCAGGTCTTGGCTGTGCCCTCCAGGGCCCCGCGGGCTGCCCACTCCACAGCTTGCCCCCAACCAGCCTTCAGGTCCTTTATCTGACTCCAGCCTGGGTCACCTCCTCACCCCCACCCCAACATCCAGGCTCACATCTGCCCCAGGACCTTGGCACTGCTTCTGCCTATCTGGAAAATGGTGCGTCTTCAACATGGTAGTGAGTCCAGGAGCATGTGCCAGGGCGGGCGCCAGGGAGGCAGCTGGGTGCTTTTTTTTTTTTTTTTTTTTGGTGGTACTGGGGTTCCTGGAAGCCCTTTTACCTCCGGGCTACACTCCCAGACCTATTTTTACATTTTTATTTGGAAACAGGGTCTCCTAAGCCAGCGCGCGCGGCTGGCTTTGAACCTGCGTGATCCTCCTGTCTCTGCCTCCCAAGCGCAGGAATTACAAGCGTGCGCCACCACGCCCGGCAGCTGGGTGCTTTTTAAAGAAAGGAATACAGAAGGAAAAAAATGGGAATTTAGGCACAAAACTAAATTTTTTTTAAAGAAAGAGGACACTAAGCAAATTGCAAAATTTACAAGTTTGACAAAGACTACGTCTGTCATAGCGCCCACAAGGCCAGGGCTCATCACTCCCCGCCAGAGGCAGGCCCACGGCACCCGCCCGTCCCTGCTGCGTTCTCCGGTGACAGCGGTTCCCTAGTGCCATTGGTCTGCGTGATCATAGATGGATGGCCCGCTGCGGCTGATTGGAATCTGTTTTTTGTCTGAGATTAGTAACGGCACAAGTGCCTGCCTTCTCACACAAGTGTCCTCGGGATTTGCTGCAAAGAAACACACCCACGCTTTGCCAGAAATGAACCCTGGGGCTCCACTGTCTAGTCCCGTTTCTAAAAAAAAGACAGAACTCCCCCCAACCCCGTCAAGACGCTGCGTAAGAGAATTTTCCCGGAAGTTGAGCTCTCCTGTGTGGGCCAGGCTAACTTCTCCTCCACTTACAGCGGCTACTGGCCATGATAGAGGGATGTTTCCTGGGGCTGGTGATCCTGAACCGCTTAGTCAGGGGACCAGGGGGCAACCGCATGCGTGTCTCTGTGCAGGAGAAAGGCTGAGTGGAGGCTGGCATCTCTCCCACCACAAGAAGCCTACAGGATGCCTGCCGGTTATGATCACAGCCGCTACCCCCCTCCCCAGCCCTCCTCAATTCCTGGAACCACCAATCGGTCCCTGTGTCTAGAACTCTGTTATTTAAGTGTGGTGTGTAAATGGAGACCTGCAGCATGTCACCTTTAGGAATTGGCTTCTTTTCAGGCAGCATGACCCTTCATGCATCAAAGCTTTCTTTTCTTTGCTGCATAGTACTCCGGGATGTGCGTAGACAGGACATGTTTGACAGTATTACACTCCTGCTCCAAATAGCATCTTCTGTAAAACCCATTCAGTCAACGCATTACATGTCTGTCTCATTATGAGGACCCTGGAGATCTCCAAAGAGGATGCCAGCATGTCTGGAATAGAGGGCGGGCTCAGCGAGGGGAGCTTCGGTCAGAGTGGGGAATGTTATTTGGGGGGCGCTCTACACAAGGGTGTTCCTTTGGAAAGACAAGCAGACTCCCATGAAACCCTCCCTGGATGCTGCCACAGGACTCCCGGCATCCGTGGACACTTCGGCCTCTGGGGGCCTGGGTATATTTGGGGTGGCTCCAGGGCGGAGGCCCCGCACTCCCCCCAGGGTACCTGGGCGCTGTCCTCCAGGGCCCGCTGCCTCTGACGCAGCTGTGCCCCCAAGGTGATGCCGGTGCCAGGCGGCGCCATCGCACCCCATGAGGGGAGCTCCGGCTTGTGGGTGTCACTTCAGGGCTGAAGCTACCAGGTCTCCTCTCGGAGGAGAAATCGGTTAATTTTGCAGAGAGCTTTGGAAGCCCTCCGGGCGCGGGGAGCGTGTGCGGAGCAGTGTGGGCAGCGGGCCGCTCGCGGCTTGCATAGTAAATTTCGTGATTGCTTTTGGAAACGACACTTTCTTATTTACAAGTCTTGTCAACGAGAGAAATTAAATGGAATCACCAGATGGTCGTCAATATTGTCTTTACTGCCTGGGGCGGCATTTGGAGAGCTTGGCCCCCGGGGCCCTGGGGACTGGAGTGGTGAGGAGGAGGCTGAGGGAGCCTCTGCCCAGACGCAGCACTCTCACCCGTCTGGTTATTTGCTCAGGGAGGTGAGGGGGAGACCATCTCATTTAGGCTTATCAGAGCATCCACAAGTGTAACACTCTTCCAGAGGGTCACTGGAAATACGCCGCATACTGTATTTCATAGAGTTTATGGGAAAGGAAATTGAAGGCCCCTAAAAATAGAATTGAATCTTATCCAAACAGTATTGGATATACCCCATTAGTGTTTCTGTTATTACATATAACAGGCCGAGATTTGGAGCACATTTTTATAAACCTTCAGTTTGTTTTCATAAATTCTGGACTTTCCTACAATCTCGAGGTTTCTTGCCGTGATCAGTCAAGATGACAGTGTTTTTAAAAATCAAGATGGAAGGCTCATTTGTGGCCAAGTGGCCCTCTCCTCTCTCCTCCCGCCCTTCTCCAAGGCGGGGAGATTTATCCAGGTAGCTGGTGCGGCGGCCCTGTGAGCTACAGGGAGGGGGCCCTACATGGACCCTGGATCCTGACAGCCCGGGTCCCTACCTCTGTGTGGTCTCTGCAGTCCCGAGATCGGCTTCCTTCATGAGCTCAAGTCCTTTTTGGGGCAGAAGGACTAGGGGCGTTCGACCTCTTAGCTAGATCCCCCAGCCTTATTTAATTTTTTTAGTTTGAAACAGTCTTACTAGGTTGCTGAGGGTCTTTGCTGAGTTGCTGAGGGTCTGATCCTCTTTATTATTATTATTATTATTATTATTATTATTATTATTTTGCAGTACTGGGGATGGAACCCAGGGGCATTCGACCTACGAGCTACACCCTCAGCCCTATTTTTTATTCTTTATTTGAAACAGGGTCTCACCGAGTTGCAAAGGGCCTCACTAAGTAGCTGAGACTGTCCTCAAACCACAATCCTCCTGTCTCACCCTCCCAAATGCTGGGATTACAAGTGTGTACCACCAAGCCCAACTGGGTCTGATCCTCTTGTCTCAGCCTCCCAAATACTGAGATTGCAGTCATATGTGCCACCATGCCCAACTATAATTTTTAAATATATAATACAACCTTAGGCTCAAAATTTTAAAATAAAGTATATAGAAAAGTCTCCCTTGCAAACTGGGCATGGTGGCGCACGCTTGTAATCCCAGTAGTTGGGAGGCTGAGACCAGGGTATTGCAGGTTCTCGGCCAGCCTCAGCTACTTAGTGAGGCCCTCCTCAATTTAGTGAGACCCTGTTTCAAAATAAAGAATGAAAAAATAGGGCTGGGGGTGTAGCTCAGTGGTAGAATGCCCCTGGGTCCCATGCCCAGTACCACAAAAAAAGAAAGAAAAAAGAAAGAGAAAGAAAGAAATAAAGAAAGGAAGGAAGAAAGAAAGACCGAGTCTCCGTTGCGTTATGCTGGTCCAGCCCACACCCACTCCCCATGGGAGCCCTGGGCCTCAGGGCGCCCCAGCACCCTCGGTGTGCACCCTCGCACACAACTGCTTTTGCAGGGGGGAGTAGACCGCGCATTTCCCCTGTGCCTTGACATTTTGCTTTGTGTTCCACCCTTGTCCCTTCGCCTCTATCGGGATGGCGAGCACATGTCCATACGGCTGTGGAAAGATACTCCCGCAGTGATCATTTTGCTGCCGGGTACCCTGTCCCATGACCATTTGGGAAATCCTGAGTAGATTCCCTCAAAAAGAGCTTGCTGTGGCCTTGGGATAGGCGGACGAACCCGCCCGGGACTTGGGAACTGGGCTATTTTCCACGGAGCCTGAATAGCCGCCCTTGCGTGCTGGTCCACACGCTGGCAGTTTGTGAGGTCTGGACCTCTGTGCGGAGGAGAAGAGAATGACGTTGCGGCTGCGGAGGCGCGGCCCGCAGCTCCGGCATGGCTCACCCCTCTCCTGTGTACCCGGCACCCGGGCCATGAAGCACCGTGCTAGCTTAATGAGAGCCTTGCTGCAGAGCTGAGGCTGCCGTGCAACCCGCAATCCTCCGGCCTCAGCCTCCCGACTGCTGGGATTACTGGGCCCCACCACCCCATGCCCAGCTTTGTAAAGGTTCCTCCGGTGCTTCTTGGCGCTCCGGGCGATGGCGGCACTGGCTGCCCTGTATCTCTGTGCCCTCCCTCCCTGCCCTGAGCCTGGCTGCTCTCACTGAAATCAAAGGTCTAATTTGACTCACTTTTTGGGTCAAACCCCGCAGAGGCTGGTGCGGACAGGGGCTCCTGTCCTCACGGGCTGCCCTGCCCTGTCCTGGCACTGCCCCTCTCGTCCCTCCGGGGTCCCCTCCACAGTCTCTCTGGCCCTCGCAGTCGGCTTAGCCCACCCAGTGGCTCTGCTTCCTGCCAGTTTTCCCAGGGGTCTTTTCCCTACCTGTTGGCACAGCCCGTCCCTACTCGGTGAATTCTGCCCTGACCTCCACCCACTCCACCCAGCGTTCCCTGACCCCTCTCAGTGTCCTCACAGATGATTTGCTTATTTGCTTATTTGATTTGATTTTTTTTTTTTTTTTGGTGGTACTGGGGTTCCTGGAAACCCTTCTACCTCCGGGCTACACTCCCAGACCTATTTTATACGTTTTTATTTGGAAACAAGGTCTCTCAAGCCAGCGCGGCTGGCTTCGAACCTGCGCGATCCTCCTGTCTCTGCCTCCCAAGCACGGGGATTACAAGTGTGCGCCACCACGCCCGGCTGCTTATTTGATTTTTATGTTATGACCCTCCCCTGCTCAGGAACGCACCCCCAGGAGGTCAGGCTTCAAGACCTCAGTCCATTTTGCTCCCTGGCGGATCCCAGGTTTTCAGAAGAAACGTCTTAGCCGGATGAGCAAATCCACAGCCGGATCTGGAGGAAGGTGGACCACAGCCAGCCCAGCTTCGTTCCTGGCCGCCTCTGGGGCTGGCCCGAGCCCTGGCCAACGCGGACCGCCTGGCTCCCCAGGTGATGGGGGACAGGGACTCCCGGGACAATTCGGCTTCTGTCCTCTTAGGTGCTGTTTTTCAATGTTAATATTTTAAATTATAAACAAATTGCCAATGGGAGAAACTAAAAGACCCGGGCCTGTTGTTTTCCAACATAAAGGGGTTCCGGGGAGAGAAAGCGAGGCTCTGGTCGGGGTGCACTCTGCTGCTCTGTGCAGCTGGCGCCTCGCCTGTTTGAAGGCGCCTTTGCAAGCCGCCCTGCTCTGCTTTTAGAAAGCTGGGCTTTGTTAAATTATTTAGCGCTTTTGGGGGCTGCCACTGAGGATGGGATTAAAGACGGATGGATGCTCCTTTCTGGGTCCTCCGTAGCTGCTGCTAGATATTTTTTTCCCCTGTGGTACTGGGGATGGAACCCAGGGCCATTCTACCTCCAAGCTCCATCCTCCAGCCCTATTTTTTTATTCTTTATTTTGAAACAGGGTCTCACTGAATTGCAAAGGACCTCACTAAGTAGCTGAGGTTGGCTGTGAACCCAGATCCTCCTGTCTCACATATTTTTAGTAACAAAATAGTCTCTGGAAGCACAGTTTTAGTAGGAAAAATTAGCCTTTGATATAGATTAAGAGAAGGGCTGTCTTTACTGTGGCCGCCATGAATGAAGATTCTCCATGAAACGTCATAAAACCTGACTTGCGTCTTCCTTCTCAACTGTTGTCCTATTTTTCTGAGGTTCATTTGAAGGTGAAATGTGGTTTCTATTAAGCTAATAAATATGTGGCTATTTTGATGTTAGAATTATTAGGAAAGGCCTTAGAAAATTTTAAGTAATTTGTAACAGCCTCCGCATAGCATTTATAGGTCCATCTTATCTTAAATTTATGTTGTGGACCTATTACTTTTGGCAAGAACAAATATATCTAACAAGACATTTTTGACAGTCTTCAGAAACAGCAGGCTGTGTAGCTCTCTGGCAAACTTAGAATCCTCCCAGAGTGTTTACAGTGAGCTGCGAAGCCTTCCATCATTCCTAAAAAGAAGTTTCGTCTTGCTCCTGGATCCCGTAATGTCAAAGTGTGATGGTTTATTCCACGCTTTCAAATCTCTTTGAACCAAAAAATTGCAGTGGGACTCCCCTTTGAACAAAGAAAGACCCCGATGGCTGCCATTCATGGGGTGCTAATTGTCCAGCTCAGCTGTGACTTTTACATGTGTTATCTCGTGTCATTTTCTCAGTGATTTTCTCAGCGATACAAGGACACAAACAAAACGTCATTACTCAGAATTTACAGACGGAAACCTACAGCTCCAACAGGTAGATCCATGTCCAGATCTCCATGGTTATCCAGTGGACAAGACCTCAACTCATGGCTGTGGGACAGAGAAGCTTCATTCTTAGCCCCGTGAAGCTGGGCAAGGGGTAGAATGGGGTGGAGGGCTGGGGGTAGGTACCTACCATATTTACATTTACACTATAAGCAATCATGGAATGATTTTGACTTCCAGTTGTAGGTGAGGACCTGAGGCCCCTCTCCCGGCTGGTGCTGGTGTGAGTTCCCAGCTGCTGTGGCCCTCAAGCCGCTGGGCTTCCTCCCCATCTCCCCTGACCTCATTGCCGCCATTCTGTGGACTCTCCAACGTGCTGGCCCCCATTCGTGTGACCCGTCTTTACATGACAGAATGAGCCCAGCGTTCCCCAGTGTTCTGGGGAGCCAGGCGGGGAATTGGAGGGCTCTCTGTGGGCATCTCCTGACCTCAAGCCGGACCAGGGTTCTACGCCCCTCCATGGGCACCCCCCAGCTGCATGTTGACTTCTTGGTCTGCAGCAGGCAGGAAGGGTTTGCCTGCACATGTCCCACCCCCAGAGCTCCCCGTGTCCAACCCGCTGGGGCTGAGCGCCGAGTGTCCCCGGGGAGGAAGCCAGGGAGGTGCTTCTCACTGCTGCTCTCCAACACTCAGGGCTTTGCTGCTCCAGCCAGCTGTTCAGTATGTAGCTCTGTGGTGGCCAGCTGCAGGGCATGCGGGCCTGGGCTGGCCGAGACTGGCTTTCCACATGGGTCTTAGGTTCCACCAGTCTCTGCTCTTTCTCCTCTGAATCCAAAAGTAAATGAATTTATTTTTCTTTCAAGATGAGGACATGACAGCCATCAGGTGTGTCCCTAGCCAGGTGAGAGCACGCAGGATCCAGCGGGCTTCAGGTGCCTGGTGTTTGCAGCAGGCACCGGGTGACCTGCAAGCGGAGGCCCATGAGGAGGTACAGGTGTGGTCCTGGGCGGCGGTCAGCAGCTGCCAATGTCTTTACAGCTCCTGCCTTCAGACCTGGACACCTGTTTCTGTGTGGCCGAGAGCCTCCTGTCTGCCCGCACAGCCTGGACTCCTCAGGGCCTCCATTTCCCCAGGCCTTCTCCTTGGCTCCACAGAGCGCCTGCTTGGCCTTTGGAGATCCGGGCACTGCAGGGAAGAAGCTGTGAGTGGTGGTCCCTGTTCCTGAAGCCCTGCAGGCTCTGGAAGCCACCATCCTCTGCCACACACGGGGCCTCAGCGCTAGCTCCATGCACCCACCTGGGTGGAGACAGGGGGCAGGATGTGACGCTGTGTGGGCGAGCACAGGCCACTCCTCAAGGTCACCAGGCCTCGCTGGCCTGCTGCTTGCGCTCCCCGCTCCCTGCCATCCGGTGCCTCCCTGTGCCTAGCCTTGTGGCCGGAGGGTTCAAACCGCGGCATTGGCAAGCATTACACTGCACACCCACTGCCGCCTCCCCAGGGCCACCTCCTCCCAAGAGCTGGGGACCAGGCTGTCAGCTAGCTGGGGCATGCTGCTCTCTGCAGGGGGAGGGGAGCCTTAGCCAGCACAGGCACAATTCCTGGTGGGCAGGCGTGCTGTGCTGGGCCACTGGACAGTGCCTCCTGAAGCACACAGGATGCTCTAGGCCCCACCACATCTTCTCCAGCTGTGGATGCCAATCAGTAGTGGGCATGTTTTATTTATTTATTTAGTTAGTTATTTTTGCGGGTCTTGGGATGGAACTCAGGGACATTCAACCTCCAAGCTATGCCCCCTGTCCTATTTTTTATTCTTTATTTTGAAACAGGGTCTCACTAAGTTGTGGAGGGCCTCACTAAGTAGCTGAGGCTGTCTGCAAACCACCATTTTCTGGTCTCAGCCTCCCAAGTGCTGGGATTTCAAGCGTGCACCACCACGTCCGGCTAGCGGACATATTTTAAGAAAAACCCTGCAGGGAAGGTCCCAGAGGAGGGTCTTGTTGGACCATCCGTGGGCAGGAAGATGCTCCAGGAGGATGCACAGCTTAGCAGACAGGGCCGCGGTGGCTGGGGTCACGGCTGCCTCCCCCTGTGGGTCCTGCTGCCGCCTGTGGGTCTGTGCCGCTGGGCCTCCTGCTCTGAGTCAGGCCTTTGTCTGTGGACTGGAAAGGCCTCTTTGGAGGTCTGACTGTCCCAGGCTGATGGCGTCTCCTCTGAGGAATGTTAACTGTCTCAGCCGCTGAAGGTCAAGCACAGATCCTGCAGCTCAGCACTCAGCCCGTGAGGCATGGTCACCTTCCAGAACCCGCCTGCCGATGCTTGGCCTCCCAGCTCCTCATTTCCCAACTCAGCGCTGCGTATCCCAGATATGTCACCGGCAAGACCAGCCACTGCTTCCTCCTGAATCCGCTGCGGTCGTCCTGGCTCCTGGCTGTCTCCAGAGGGAGAGGCCCACTCGCGCCCCCTGTGGTCAGTGTGCCCACGGCCTTGCCCTGTGGTCAGTGTGCCCATGGCCTTGCCCCGTTGTCAGCGTGCCCGCAACCTTGCTCCGTGGTCAACTTGCCCGCGGCATTGCTCTGTGGTCAGCGTGCCTGAGGCCTTGCCCTGTGGTCAGCTTGCCTGCAGCCTTGCCCTGTGGTCAGCTTGCCCGCGACCTTGCCCTGTGGTCAGGGTGCCCGCGGCCTTGCCCTGTGGTCAGCGTGCCCGCGGCCTTGCCCTGTGGTCAGAGTGACTGCGACCATTCTCTGTGGTCACTGTGCCCGTGGCCTTGCCCTGTGATCAGCATGCCCGTGGCCATGCTATGTGGTCAGTGTGCCCGTGGCCTTGCTCCGTGGTCAGCTTGCCTGTGGCCTTGCCCCATGGTCAGCGTGCCCACGGCCTTGCCCTGTGGTCAGCTTGCCCGTGGCCTTGCCCTGTGGTCAGGGTGCCCGCGGCCTTGCCCTTTGGTCAGCTTGCCTGTGGCCTTGCTCCGTGGTCAGCGTGCCTGCGGCCTTGCTCTGTAGCCAGCTTTCCTGCAGCTTTACCCTGTGGTCAGCTTGCCCGCGGCCTTTCTCTGTGGTCAGCTTGCCTGCGGCCATGTTCTGTGGTCAGCTTGCCCATGGCTATGCTATGTGGTCAGCATGCCCGTGACCTTGCCCCGTGGTCAGCATTCCCACGGCCTTGCTCTGTGGTCAACTTGCCTGTGGCCTTTCCCCGTGGTCAGCGTGCCCACGGCCTTGCCCCGTGGTCAGCTTTCCTGCAGCTTTGCCCTGTGGTCAGCTTGCCCGCGGCCTTTCTCTGTGGTCAGCTTGCCCGTGGCCATGCTCTGTGGTCAGTGTGCCTGTGGCCTTGCTCTGTGGTCAGTGTGCCTGTGGCCTCGCTCTGTGGTCAGTGTGCCTGTGGCCTTGCTCTGTGGTCAGCTTGCCCGTGGCCTTGCTCTGTGGTCAGCATGCCTGCGGCCTTGCTCTGTTCTTGGGCCTGCTCAGTACTCTTAGATCTCGGCCTGTGCTCATCTGCTCTGGCCTCATCACAAGACACAGATTGGGCGACTCAACCAGCAGACGTTCATCTTCTCGCCGCTCCATGTCTGGAAGTCCAAGGCAAGACTGCAGCCGAGCAGGCATCTGGGGCAGCCCTGCTCCAGCTGGCAGATGTCCCCTTCTCCCTGACCTCACACGGTGTCTCCTGGGGCACCGTGGGGTGGGGCTGGAGACAGTGGACCCAGGGCCCCCTGGCACGTCGTCCTCTGAGGACACTGGTTATATAAGACCAGCTCCCTTAATTTGATCTTAACTACTTCTTTGCTCCAAACACACAGGAAGGGCCAGAGCCTCAGTTGATGAATTTTGAGAATGCAGCCGTAAGTTCAGTCTGAAGCAATCACAAGCCCGGGGAGACACGCTGGGCTTGAGAAGGGCCCGTGGAGCCTGTGGGGACTGTTCTCGCAGAGATAAGGCCCACTCTGAGGAGGAGGAGCTTGGTATGGGGAAGGCCTTCAGAAGCACAGTGTAGATGGCCCCAGGAGGGTGGTCCATGGTCCCAGGGGCTGATCTTGGGCTGAGAAGATTCTACACATCCCAGAAAATCCTTGAGTCAGCCTGGAAAGCGCAGATTGAAACCTGAGAGGTTTCTCCTAGGTGGGCCAGGAGTGTACCATGCCTAGGGATTGAAGAAAACCCTCCAGGCCCACAAAGATGCACACGCACCCAGGGCTTTGGGGACAATAAAGCCTCTGCCTTACCAGAAGTGGTTTGTGACTGCAGCATGCACATAGGTGATGTCAGCTCACAGGAGTAGCGGGTCTGCCCTCCTGCCAGCCCCGGCCGGGCCAGCACTCCCCTCATGCTGGGCACTCCTGCATGGACAGATGAACTGAATGCCGGCCAGATTCCTGTGTGGTTACCTAATCAGCAGTGATAAGGAAAATCAGAACCAGATCTGCCTTGACACATTGGTTCCAGGGATTTACGTCCAAGAAACGGTTTCTTAAGCAAAGTCGGCATGACCTGTGCATCTTCCTGGCTGGGGAGCTCTTGACTGTGTGTCCTGTTCCTGAGAAGCCGTCACTCTCCCAGGCAGAGACGCAGAGGTGTCCTGTTCTGTCTCACTCTCCAGCAACCCTTTTTTATTATGCTGATGTGCGTGGTTATTCTGCTAGTTCCTTTCCCCCTTTCTCCTTCCCTTTCTCCCTTTTTCTATTCACAATCTTCTTTTACAAGTTTAAATTATCCTTAGTTGATGCACCATGACTGCATATGTCCGGGGCAAGTGTGAAGTTGGGTGTAAGAACACGGTCAGGTGACTAACTCAAGCTCGTCATCCCATCCATGGCCATGATGTCACCTACTTAGCATATTTTGTGATGAGAACATGTGAAATCTACTCTTTCAGGCCTTTGGAAATATGCACTACATTCTTATTAACTAGGGTCAGCATGCTGTGCTATAGATCACAAAAGCAAATTCCTGCTGTCTAACTGAAGCTGCACACTCTTTGATCAATTTTCTCTGCTCCCTCAACCCCCAAGTTCACCATCTCTTTTTAACAGAAACAATCAATTAATAAATTGAAATATCTGCTCACCATAGAGGTCTCAGTGAGCTCTCACTCCCCAAACATGGCCCCAGGAAGCAGGCCAAGCTTCCTCCAGTGACCCTCTTCCGTGACGTGACGGCCATCTTCCACAAGACAAATGGTCAACATTCCTCCCAAGTTAAAGTGCTCCCCTGGGACTGACAATGCCTGCTCATAGCCAGAGACTCGTCCCGTTCATCCCTGCCCACGCAGCTCTATCTACAGACCACATTCCCCTCCTGCTCAGCGACATGCGCCGGTGGATTTTCAGGAACTCAGATGGGAATGACACTTCCACACTGCCCATTATAAGAAAAAAGACCTGAACCTTCTTATGGGGTCTGCGTGTTGTTTGAAACTTGAAGCCCTTAACTCTGTCCCTCCTCTCCCTAAATGAAGCTCTTGTAGGAGTCAGCCGATGGCCAGCAAGGGCAGGCTGGTGCCGAGTGAGCTTGGTGTGAGGAGCGTTGGCCAGAGACGGCTGCCCTGAGCCCGGGCAGGGCACCCTCAAGCGTCCTCTCCTGCACTTCTGTAGGTGAGGGCGTTTTGTCAGAGCCAGGATGGCGCACCACACCCACTGCAGGGTCGTGGCGGGGGGCCTTGGTGGACTTGGGGACCCGCCACTGGCCTTGCAGATGGGTTTCTGCAGATCCACCACCGGCTCCCTTCCCCAGAAATCCCTGCGCTCTCTCCTGATCACTTAATCCATCAGGGGAGCCGAGGGGTGGGTGGCAGCCGGCTTTCAAGTGCTTCCAGAGAGGAGAAGCTTCGCTGCTCTGAGTCAGCCCTCTGCAAGAACAGGGATGCAAAATCAGAACCAGCTGAGCTTGGTCCACCGGGTCGGCCATCTGCATTTAAGAGGCTTGGGGAATTCGCTAGCCTTCGGGCTAGAGCGCAGCTCTGACCCACACAGGGTTGGTCCCGGGAGGGGCACCAGGGTGGCTGTGGAGGCCCTGGGTCTCAGGCTGAGAACCTGGCCTCGCCTCTCTGGAGGTGGGACAGTTGCAGTTCTCCCAGCCTCAGTTCTCCCAGCCTAAGTTTCCTGGTCTGTAAATTGGAGCAGTTAAATATCTAAGAATTTGCAAACATACATGCACATATTTTCTTGTGTGTAGTGTGTGTGTGTGTGTGTGTGTGTGTGTGTGTGTGCGCGCGCGCGCGCGTGTTAGATACTGGGGATTGAACCCAAGGGTATTCTACCTCTGAGTTACATTCCCAGCCCTGTTTTTCATTCTTTATTTTGAAACAGAGTCTCACTTAAGTAGCTGAGGCTGGCCTCAGAGCTGCGATTTTCTGGTCTCAGCCTCCCACATACTGGATTACAAGCATGTACCACCATGCCCAGCTACAAAAGCTCACGCTTAAGAAGTTAGTTGCCTGGCTTCGAGTTAGTGATTGGACAGCAGGAGAGAGCAGTGATGTCCGGAACGTGCCCAGGGCGGCAGAGCACTCTGTCCACACAGGCGGCAGTCTGCTGGGGTGGCATCGCCCTGAGGTGGTCTGAAGAAGAGGGAGCTCTCTAGAGGCTGCTCAACCCGGATGGAAATGTTGTTCTAAGTAGAACATATGCCCCGTCTAGTCCCAGAGAGTTTCTGTGCACGCTTTTGCTCCAGGATGGACAGAGACCCTCCCCTGGGAGTGAGCACAGAGCTGCCCGCCTGCACCAATAGCAGCGGGGCTCGTGGGCGCGGCCACGCTCCTTCCCGCTGCCGCCTGTGGTCCTCTCTGACCCGGGCTGGCAGGGCAGCCTGGTGCTGGGGAGTCTGGCTGCACCCTGGGTGGCTGGCTGATGGCTTTTTAATTGGACCCAAGTCTGTTGACTTAAAGAGAGAGTCAGCAGTGGTCCAATTAGTAGGAGGCAGAGGGCAGGAAAGTTATTTTGCATTGTGATGCTTCCAGGGAACTTGTGTTGGTTTCCCATTTAACTTTGTTTTCCTTTCCTGCGGGGAAAGCTTGAGATGCTTAGAACTGATCTTGGGATCTTCCTAAGAGTGTTTTTCTGCTCTGTTAATTCTGGCAGAATGAGAGTTGTTTTAGGCTCGGCTTGGCTTATAAATGGCCCTTGTTCCAATTTCCTGCTGTTGAGGATGGATGCAGATTGTCCTGTAGTGTTTGCAGCAGCGATGCCTGAAGGGCCTCTTGTTTTAAGGCATCAGGAAGAATTCTGGTGTGAGAGAGTGGCACCAGCCCCGCTCCTGCTCCATATACAGGTGGGCATGAGCATGGGTAGTGTTGGGGTCTGTGGTTTGGATCTAGTCCTAGCTGGCCATGCACTGGCTGGCAAGGTGCAGGCATGACCTCAGCACCTGGGAGTCTGTCTCCTTGGTGCGACACGGTGTTGGTGCCCTAATTTGCTGACGGTGAAAGGTGCTCACGTGGTTCCTGGGGCCTGGCTGAGGCAAGCCAGAGAATCTTAGTGAAAGTCCGTAGTCTCTGAATAATGCAGGATTTTTTTTTTTTTTTTGCAGTACTAGGGGTGTAACCGAGGGCCATTGTACCTCCAAGCCCCAGCATTAAGTTGTGCTCATGTTTTGCCCAGCTCACTCCCCCAACCTGCCCTCTCCAGAGCACAGGTGTGGGGGCTGTGGTCCCTCCCTCCCGCCTTCTGCCTCACATGACTTTTTGCACTCTGCTGTGCCCAGTGGAGGAGTGAGCCATGCGGAGCTTGAGCTCACGCCACAGAAAGAGGGCAAGCATCACAATGCAATCCCCACCCCTATTTTTTAGTCTTTTTATTTTTAAAACAGGGTCTCACTGAGTTACAAAGGGTCTCACTAAGTAGCCGAGGCTGTCTGCGAACCGCGATCCTCCTGTCTCAACCTCCCAAACGGTGGGATGACAAGTGCGCACCACCACGCCCGGCAGGAATTTATTTTATTATTTTTATCACGTGCTTCTCTATCTCTGTCTCTCAAAGTGATAGTTCTCTGAGGGACCAGAGAATGCTGGGTGTCTGGAAATCCAGAAGGAAATGGTATGAGCGAAGTCTGCTTTCCTTAGAACCTCAAAGCTGGAAGTCAACCCCTCAGATTCTGTAGCCAGGGACATCATTAATTCATTTGAAGACTTAAAAAAAAAACTTTTAAGACTGCACTTGACAGGTTTTTATGTTTTAAAATTCAATATAAATCCACTTAACCTCCCCATCTGCTTTAAAATCCCCCAGAGCCCTTGCACCCTGGGAATTCAGAGCGCCTCCCTCTGGCAGCTGACCTAGTGCCCGGGGAGTAATGCCAGCAGGTTGACCATAGCGAGCCCCTCTCTCTGTGGCGTGAGCCCAAGCTCCGCATGGCTCACTCCTCCCCTGGGCACGGTAGAGTGCAAAAAGTCATCTGAGCCAGAAGGCAGGCGGGAGGGACCACAGCCCCCACACCTGTGCTCTGGAGAGGGCAGGTTGGGGGAGTGAGCTGGGCAAAACATGAACACAATTTAAAATTTAACAAACACAAAAGCCAGGCGTGGGGCGCGGCTTGTAATCCCAGCATTGGGGAGGCTGAGACAGGAGGATCGCGGCTCGGTCCTTAGACAGCCTCAGCTACTTAGTGAGGCCCTTTGCAATTCAGTGAGACCCTGTTTCAAAATAAAGAATAAAAAATAGGGCTGGGGGTGTAGCTCGGAGGTACAATGCCCCTGGGTTCCATCCCCAAGACTGCAAAAAATAAAAATAAAAATAAACAAATAACAAATGCAGCCCCAGTGCAAGTTGATGTTGTTTCTAAGATCTGTTTCATAGCAGTGAACTTACTCTGTGTGTGAGACCCAGTTCTGTACAATGCCTGGGGGCCATTCCTGACACCCCAGCAGAACAGAGCTGGGGCCAGGCCCTGCCCTGTGTCCCTAACACCCCAGCCCATGTGTGAGGTCGGCTTCGGATGCGTCATGCACCGGGCAGGAAACGCCATATCCAGATGTGAGGAACCTGCTCGCCGGCGCCCTCGTGTCTGGTCTACCCCACACCTGCACGGCACGTTTGCTGGGGTGCCGCAGCTCTGGTGACCCCTTCCTGCAGATCGGCCTGCTGCGTGGGGGATGGCCTCTGCCCGGCTCTGCTGTAGAGGCACCGCCGGGTCAATCCCAGCCCATCAGAAATCCGGGATATCCTTGAGGGGTTTCAATCTTGTCCAAGTGAAATGTCAACTTCTCTTCTCCTCTCAGGGGCTCCTTAATAGGCTTTCACTATTAGCCCTCAGGTTGCAGGGAGACGTACAGGGCAGGAAGATTAGACCAGTTCTGTCGCTCAGCCCTGCTGAGGCTGGCTATATCCACCTATAAATAGTTGCACCGTGCACCTTGCAGGCTTCTCAGAACTCAGCCATGACCTCCGCGCGGCTGCCCAGGGACGTCTGTGCCAGCAAAATGTCACGAGGTTGACAAACCTGATGATTCCTGGATTCGCATCTGCTCTGCTTCAGTCGAACCTCTTCCCAGCCCAGGCAGCCTCCCTGCCCCCTCCTCCCTGCCCCCTCCTCCCTTCCCAGCAAGCCCCTGGCCTTCCATGAAGAGGCTCCTGCTCCACTCCACGATGACTTGTGGCCTGGGGAGCCCAGCCCTGGGGCAGCGTGGGGCAGATTCAAGACCCCGGCCTCCTGTCTGGACTCTGGGCTCAGCCCCCACCACCTCGGGCCTCCACCAGCCCGCCTAGACTTCTCTTCAATCCCAATCCCTGTTGAACAATTCATTTTCAAATTATTTCAGCTGAGTTTATTTTCCTTTTCTGACTTGATGGTGAACATTTTATCAAGAAAAGAAATAGATTGTGTATATATATATATATATATATATATATATATATATATATATATATGGATATTTGGTGGTACTGGGGATGGAATCCAGGGGTATTCTACCTCTGAGCTACACCCCTCCCTGGCCCTAATTTTTATTTTTTATTTTGAAACAGGGTCTCATTGAGTGGCAAAGGGCCTCACTAAGTAGCTGAGGCTGTTCGCAAAGGGTGGTCCTGCTGTCTCAGCCTCCCAAATGCTGGGATTGCAAGCGTGCAGCACCGTGCCTGGCTCATAGATTGGAATCTTTTTAACTTCTGTTTTTTTCCTGTTTCTCGAATATCATAGAGCAACACACCATTGCAGGAGACATCTTTTTAACTCACTGATTTATTAAATGCAACATGTGGTCATTTGTTTTATTAGTAAAAATACTACAAATGCATGGCAATGAAGAGAATACCTTTGAAGCCATGCAAAAATTTATTTAAAGCAATTGTCTTTTTTTTTTTCTTTCAGTGCTGGGGATGGAACCCAAGGGGATTCTACCTCTGATTTATACCCCAGCCCTATTTTTTATTCTTTATTTTGAAACAAGGTCTCACTAAGTTTTGGAGAGCCTCTCTAAGTAGCTGAGGCTGTCTGAGAACCTCCATCCTCCTGTCTCAGCCTCCCGAGTGCCGGGGTTACGAGTGTGCGCCACCATGCCCGGCTAGCAAGAGTCACTTTAATACCTTATGATTTCATGATTTATACAAATTCAAAGTCCTCCATGACCAAAACAAAAAACAAACAAACAAACAAACAAAAAACAAAAATAAGGAAGGGAACATGAAACGGCTGATGAGAAGTGTGGAGGGCTGGGATCTGGCCTGGCGGAGCGCACGCTCCCCCTGGAAAGCTTCCTGCAGGCCTGTGTGTAGACATGGGAGCCGGGGGAGCGCAGGCCCAGGAAGGCCCGTCAGCTCGGGGCTCACCCCTCCACTTCTCACTGGGCCTCCTGTGCCTTCCTCTGTGCTTTACCTTTATTGTAGACAGACACTTCAAGCTTGCATTGTTTAAACAAACACGTTACACCGGCTTAATAATTAGAAATAACTGTGCCCCCAGTGCTCGTGTGCTCCTCAGTGACCCTGCCTGGGACGCGACTCCATTTTGAACCTCTTATTCTTGACGCTCTGCCGTTCCTCCTGGTGCTCTGACACGTGGTGAAAGGTTAGCCACGTATGTTTTTATTTGCATGTGCTAGCTCTAGGTAAATGAAACTCCATTTTATTTTGTCTTCTGGGACTTGCTCATTTTCTTCCTGAATTATGTTTGAGAAGCTAGTTAATGTTAGCATAGGTGGCTCAGTTATTTATAATAATGATAATATTAATAACATACTATAATAAAATAATTATATAAAATGCCTTATATAATAATACAATTTATTATTATTATTATTATTATTATTATTATTATTATTATTATTACTAGGAATTGAACGCTGGGAATGTACCTCTAAGGTATACCCTCAATTTCTATTTTTTTATTTTGAAACAAAACCTAGCTAATTTGCTGAGTGTGTCTCTAAGTTGCTGAGGCTAGCCTCAAACCTGGATTCTCCTTTCTCAGCCTCCCAAAGTACAACTCAGTTTTGCTTGCTACCTTTTCCTATGAAAGCACAGTAGACCTCCACAATGTCTTGAGACTGGACACTCCATGTCTCTAACCTCTGTTTCAGCACATACTCTTCTGGAACCTTCTTGCGCATGTGTCCTGAAGCAGATGTGAGTTTCTCGGGAGTCGGTGTGCAGGAGGACACTCTGGCTGGCAGGCTGTGTACATCCGCAACTTTGCTGAGGTTGGCTCTGCCTTGCCAGCCCTGAGAGGCTCTTACAGTGAGCCCTGTGGCTGCCAACACCTGCACTTGGTGGATATCGTGGTTGTTCCAATAAGACGACTGGATATTGTTTCTGAGGGCTAACAAGGTTCCTTCCGTGTGCGCATTTTTTCTGGCTTTCTTTTTTTAGCTCCCTATTCAGATCTTTTGTTCGTTTTTATTTTAGGTTGCATTTTCTTGTTTTCATTAATAAGTTTATGGACAATTTAAACCCCAAGTAATGCTTTTTGCATCAGAGTGGATAGAAACTAAATTTTCACTTTGGAGTTATTCAGGACAAATGTTGGGGCTTCGTGGCTCAAACCCACTTACAGGCCAGTTCGTGGTTGTCGATTCTCAGGAAGAAGTTAACTTTTTGCTCAGAAGAAGCCACAGGGAATTTTGTTTTCTTTCTGCTTGTCTCATTAGGATGCTTCTGTTTTCCCTTTTCCGTTACCTTACACTATAGGTGTAGACTTTCACAGTTGGACTGTTTAGATATGGATCTTTTTACATTTCACAATGGTTCTGAGCTTTACCTATTTCCCCACACCTGTCTATTACCTTGAGAGCTCTAAACCTTTGGCGGTGACCTTATACACACACTTTTGTAGTATCTTTGAGTTTACCTTATTAATTTTGGATTCTATAAATCACTGTATCTGTTGAAACACATTAAAAGAAATATTCAAATATCTATACACATATATTAAATTTCATTTTAGATATTCTTTTAGAAATCATGTGTCCTGGTGGTTCTGAGTTTTTCTGACCCATCATGTAATAAATATTGCGGTAGTTCTCAACCTGTGGGTTTGCTGTCTGCAGTTTCAGTCATTCACAGTCATTAAGAATGGTGAGCACATCAAAATAAAATTTTTTGAGAGAGAGACTATATTCACATAACTTCTATTATTGTTAATGCTATAGTTTTTCTATTTCCTATTTTGGATAACACTGTTAACTTCTTATTATGTATAATTTGTAAACAAATTTTATCATAGGTGTATACTTATGTGTAGGACAACATGTAAAGTATGGAAAAATATATTCTATATTATATATGGGGGTTGGTACAATCAACGATTTCAATCATTCACCGAGGGTCTTGGAACTCCTGTAATTGAATAAATTAATTGATAAGTAAAATTAAAATGTCAATTTTAGGCACCTATTTCTAGAAAATGCTCAGAAATGCTACTAATATTTTGTACAAAGATGTTATTGAAAAACAATTGTATTAGGGAGAGAGATTAGAAAAAAACTATACTAAGAGAAATGGTTAATTAATTCTGTGTGTATTCAATTTGATAAAATATTATTCCAACATTGAAGTTACTTTTTGAGGAATTTCTGAAGGCTTGAGAAGTGTGAATATGTCATGAATCAAAGTGAGTCAAGAGCATTAATGGAGAACACAGTCACCTTGGAGAGAAATGTGCCAAAAGTTAACAGGGTTTGCTCGTGATTTATGTCCATGTCTGTGCTTTCGAAGTTTTCTACGTTGGCATGTATTCAGAGGAAGCAAAGAGAGAGTGAGGTTTCTAGCTGGATTAATTTTTGAATATGGTACACCTGCAGCCTGGTAGGATACCCACTCCCTCAGCCAGCAGAAGAAAACCATGATTAATATGAAGATTAAAAAACAGCGTCTTCTGACTAGACACCCCCTTCCTGGAGCTGGTGGGCTTGGAGAGGAAGAGCGCCCGCAGAACAGCAGAGAAACGGTGCTGTTCCACCTCTTCCCCCTCCTCTCCTTGATCATAGGACACACAGCCTCCTCAGTAAGCTGGGAGCCAACACTTCTTATTTCTGATCTTACCCACTCCTCATTCAGTAGTGTATCATTCACTATCCATGTGTTTAAATAGTTTCTTTTGGTCTTCTTGTTGATTTCTATTCTCATTCCATTGTGATCTGAAAAGATCCAGAAAATTATGTTAGATCTTTTGAATTTATTGGTGCTTGCTTTGTGGCCCAGGATGTGATCTATTTTGGATCACATGGGCTGCTGAGAAGAATGTGTATTCTGCTGTTCCTGGTTAAAATATTACTCATATGTCTACTAGGTACATTTGGTTTATAGTTTTCTGAAGAGTCTTTACTCATCTTTTGCCTTGAAGACTGATATAGTGGCCTGAGTAGTGTGTTGAAGTCTCCCAATATTATTGTATTTGGGTCTATTTGAGATCTGATGTCCTGAAGGGTTTGTTTTACAAATGTGGGTGCACCCACATTTGGGGTTTAAACATTTACTATCATTATATCTTCTTGTTAAATTATTCCTTTAATAAAAGAAAGTGCTCTGCTTTGCCTCTTTGTTTGTGATTTGCTTAAAATCTGTTTTATTAGATATCAGTGTTGCTACCCCTATTTTTTTTTTGTCTTTTTTAACTTGATATATCTTTTTCCATACTTTCACTTTTAGTCTATGAATATCTTTGGCTGTAAGGTGAGTTTCATGCAAGTAGCATATATTTGGATTTTGTGTTTTAATCCACATTGCCAGTCTATGTTTCTTAATTGATGAGTTAAGTCCTTTGACATTCAGTGTTATTGAGATATGCTTTTTTTCATTTTGTGTTCTATATTCTGTTTTATACAATATTACTTCTTCTTTGCTTAGTTGCCCCACTGATCAAATTCATCTCTTCTCTGATTCTAAAATTTGCTTCTTTTTCTTCTTTATGATATGTTTCTTTAAGTATTTTCACGAGTGCTGGCTTAGTATTTATGAATTTTTTGAGATTCTCCTTATCTTGAAACACTTTTATTTCTCCATTGATTTTGAATAATAACCTTGCTGGAAATAGCAGTTTTGTTTTGAAGTTGCTTTCTTATAGTGTCTAGTTTACTTTATACCAGTCTTTCTTGGCATTCCTGACTTGGGTTGTAAAGTCTGGAGCCATTTTTATTGTTTTGCCCCTGAATGTCATCCATTCTTTTGTTCTCACTGCTTTTAAGATTCTTTCCTTAGCCTCCATGTTTGATTATTTGATTATTACATGGCATTGGGAGATCTTTCTTTGATCTTAATGGTGTTCTGTATGTCTCTTGAATGTGAATGTGCAAGTCTCTTTCCATGTTTGGAAAATTCTTTGAAATTATTTCTCTGAAGAGATTATGGATACCCTTGGTCTGTGTCTCTATCCCTTCTTCAATGCCTTGTATCTGCAAGTTAATACATTTCATATCGTCCCATAATTGTTGAATTTTAGGCTTTGTTGCTGTAATTTCGTCTGTATAATGTTGAGTATGCTTTCATTTTATCTAATCTTCCAGAATTTCTTTCTATTGCTATCTTTGTTTCATTTATTGACTCTTTCATTTAATTCCAGACCTCTTTCTGATTCTTTCTTAATGTCTCAATGTCTTCTTTTATTTTCTGTACACTTACTGTGAGGCCTTTTATTATACTGAAGATCAGGACTCAGAATTCTTCTTCTTGCATTTCTTGTAGGTCAGTATTTGTGATTTCCCTTATTTCTTCATTTTTCCTTGTTCTCATATTTTCAGAATTCTTGAGTTTGTGTTTCCATTTTCTTGCCATCTTCTTATTGTGGGTAAGTCTGTGGATAACCTGTCTGATCCAATCTTAGCAGTAGATATTTAGAGCTGTCAGCAGGTTCATGCATGGGTAAGTAGTGTTTTTCAATGGCGAGGGTTAGGTGAGGGGGGAGGAGCTGGGGTGATGGGTACAGGAGTAGGGTAAAGTAGAGGATATGATTAAATTGAGTGACAATTTAAGTTTAATAAGGTAGTGTCTGGTTGAGAATGAGAGATGGTGATATTGTTAGATTTTTGTAGTTAGCATAGAATATTTAGATATGGAGACATGAAATAGCTTGGGTATAAAACAAGGAGATACAGTAAGGAAAAAAAAACATTTTGAGAGAAGAATAGATAGAATAGAGGGAGAAAGTTTGTAAAAGGAATGGGAGAAGGAGCAAACAAAATTCATATAATAACAAAACAAGCAACCAAAACTAACAGTTACAAGAATAAATCAAATACAAAAAAACAATAAAAATGCAGTACTGCTAAAAATACTAATACAGTACTAAAATAAAAATACAGTACAGTAATAAAAATACAGTACTAATAAAAATGCAGTACATACACAGGGCCTGTGAAATGTCCATTCACTGTAGAATGGAGTATGTTCAATATCTCTCATATACTCTGTAAACTATTGTCAGCTTTTGGACCCACTTTATGAGTATTTGTACCCCTCTCTTGCCTCTGACCACTTTGTGATCAGGTGTCAAGGTGGCGGTTGTCACTGTAAATTAGTTCTGTGTAGGCACGGGGCTCTGAGTTTTCCGGCCCTGGGCCCTTAACTTTCCCACCCTGGGCTCTGGAATCTCTGTCCCTGGGCTCTGCGCCTTCTGGCCTGGGCCCCGTGCTCTCTGTCCCTGGGCTCTGCGCCTTCTGGCCCTGGGCCCCGTGCTCTCTGGCCCTGGGCTCCTCGCTCTCCGCACTGTGCTCTGTTATCTCAGCCTCTGTGCTCTGTCCTTTCAGGCCCTCAGCTCAACGCTTTCTGGGTGTGGGTTCCGCGCTTTCTGGGCCTGTGCTCTGCTTTTTCGGGCCCTGGGCTCTGCACCCTCTGGTCCTGGCCCTGCACTTCCCTACTTGCACTGGTGGAGGGTGTCTAGTATAATCTTGGAGCAAACCCCTGGGACCTTCTCCTGGTACTGCGCTCTGGGAACTATGGGCCTTTTCTGTGTCTGTAGGATCTAACCTGACAACCTTATTGGTGGGCCGCCAGATCTTAGTCCCTGTGGTTCTTGCGACTGCTCTGAGGGATCATCTGCTGAGGAGTATGATTACTTTACTGTCCTGTGGGCGTGAGGCCTCTGAAGGTCATAGTGCGCTACTGTGTGTGCTGGCTTGTGGCGAGTACATGGGCTTTCGGATCTTTTCCTTCGTCCAGGAAGCATGGTGCTGGTTGCTTAAGATGTCGGAGCTCTGCTGCCGCTTTCTTCACGTCAAGCCCTTGCCAGCAGCTGTGGTTCGTGCAGGTCACCACACCAGGTCGGTCTTTCGGGCTCTTGGCTGTGGGTCTCACGATCTGAGCTTTGGACATTCTTCCGCCACGGTTCCCTATTTTGTATTTTTGTTCATAAATATCTTTCTTACTTTGTTTTTCTTGTCAAGAGGCTGCCTTCTTGGTAGTTGATTTTTGTTTGTTACAGCTACTGAGATGTGCTCCATCCCACAGTGGCCATTTTCTTCCCACTAAAAACATTTTTAACTAAAAAGAGAAATGTGGTGAAGAGGCAGAAGCGTCCCTGAGTTTAAGATACATTTGCTCTCTGGCATGGAGCC
The DNA here is from genome assembly GCF_963383645.1 of Muscardinus avellanarius. Classification (NCBI taxonomy): domain Eukaryota; kingdom Metazoa; phylum Chordata; class Mammalia; order Rodentia; family Gliridae; genus Muscardinus; species Muscardinus avellanarius. The sequence continues at coordinate 2,528,801 of NC_137786.1, forward strand.
TGTATGACCCCAGCTGTGGTTTGGTGTGGGGTAGAGAGTCCCTATTTCCCAGGCAGCAGAGCAGTCAGCTCCATGGGGAAGGGAAGCTGGAGCTCTGCAGGTGGCCTGGCTCCTTCTGTGATTACGAGTGTCACACAGCCAGAATGGTGCACGCCTGTTGGTGGGCGTCCTGGTGGAGCCTCTGCAGCCCTGTCCTCCAAGCTGTTTTGACACTGCCCTGGTGCTTTAGTACCCTGCCTTCCCTGACAGAGAGTTCCACAAGGCTTCGAGTGGCCCCTCTGTCCTGTATTAGCCTCAGTCCTCCTGGACTTTTACCCAGGAGAGGCGGGCACTGGGCAGGCAGGGTTATTAATTTCTGGCTTCTCATTGAAAATTTTTTCCGTGTCTTTCAGAAGAGATTTCAGCTTCCATGTGGATAGCTGTCAACCTTCAGATCTGCTTTTCTGACACCAAATGTTATCTGCCTCCTTTGTAAAATATGTATTATTTGGACAGAGTGGAAAGGTATTTGCGTGCTTTGATATGAAAATATTGAGTTCTTAAACTGGGCTTGGCCTCTCCAGCTCTCCTGATTAATCTAAACCTCATGGTATCACCAGAGTACAGGTGACGTGCAAGAACACGGGACGCGAGGAGAGGAGTGGAGAACGGTCTTACTGCAGGAATCTGCTGTCTTGGTCTTAGCAAAATTAGTAGTCAGCTGAAATCTATCAGAAGCTACATTTGTGGATATGGTTTCTGATAGCTAAGGCAATTATCCTTGACCTACACTGCAGAAACAAGTAAAAGCATTTGTGGGCAGTCCTGCCCTCTTCCCCAGCGCTCCCAACTGCCTTCTGAGTCAGGGAGAAGATGGAACCAGGCGCGCTATCAGCAATGACCACTGTTAAACCCCACGACATTGTTCGGACCTGGAAATGCAGAAAATGTTGGAAATGCAGAAAATGTTAGGCCCTTCCCGCAGAGAGCACCGCCGTTACCACGCAATTATTACCTTACTAATTGCTTTCATGTAAGTACAAGGTTGGGTTATTGGCTTATCCCGATCCTCAAAATGTGGTGTGGTGCTCAATTGTTTACACGCCTGCTCTGATTGGCGTCACCTGTGTCTTAAATAATTGTGGTTTTATTCAAGTCAATATTGTCTGTATTTATCATGCACAGAGTGAAAACTTTGGAGGAACTGTTAGGATAATTGGACATTGGGGATTCTTGGAAGTCTTTGTTATGTGGAAACACTAAATAGCATCTGTTCCAACATTTCTGCTACTCAGAGCAGCTTTGTAGTTGCCATGTCTGCAGGGACATTCAAAACAAGAAACAAAGAAATTCAATATAAACTGTACTTCCTGTAGAGCCCTTTAAACCCATCCAGAGTGTGTGATGGGACCTGGTGAGAGAAGCCATCTGGGAGACAGAGGCACTCACGGCCATGGTTCCACCAACTCCAGGACGAGGCATGACCATGGACTCCATTTCTCTTTCTCTTGCTTCCGTGAGTGAAGACAGTTTAAGAGCAGTTTAAGCTAGGTTGGTTTTTTTTTTATTTATTTATTTTTTACTACATGGAACTTCTGCACTTATGATTTAGTCCTAGGGCTGAGGATTCAGAATGACTGCTAACTATTCCCCATGTAGCTACTCTGTGACTCTGTTTCAGGATGCTCTCCATCTGCGTTGCTATTTCCCAAGAAAGGGACATGTTTTGATGCACTGAATTTCTATAGGAATTAAGATGCTGACAGAGACACACGTGGGCGCTCCCCCAGGTGTTGGTGGCTGCTACCTGCTGTGCAGTCACCAGCCATGTTTAGAAAGACAGTGGGAAAGCCGGATGTGGTGGCGCATGCTTGTAATCCAGCATTTGGGAGGCTGAGACAAGAGCATCATGGTTCGAAGACAGTATTAGCTATTACTTAGTGAGGCTCTTTGCAATGCAATGAGACCCTGTTTCAAAATAAAGAATAAAAAATAGGGCTGGGGTGGATCTCAGAGTTAAAATGCCCCTGGGTTTCATCCCCAGTTTCATGAAAAAAGAAAAAAAGAAACAGTGGGACACGGCTCCATGCCTGCTTGCCATGTGTGCCCCTGGAGCCCTGGGCCCCACGCAGGTCTCGGAGCTTAGCTGCTCGTGGGGATGAGGATTTGCACACCTGTTCAGTGCACATCACTGACACCTGGAAGTATCAGCATTCCCAGGCTCTGAGTAAAATCATGTTGGGACAGTGATGGTGGTGATGGTATGCAGGAGACCTGAGGGCTTGGCTTCTATAAGAAAGACAAGTTTATATGAATGCATGGTTGCTGGCAATTTGGGATGGGAGAGGACAAGCAGGTTTAGGGAGAGTCAGGGAGCTCCCTGCTAGTGGGATCAGGACACCCAACACTTCTATCTCCTCCCCCCACTCCATCCCCATCTTTCCATCCCAGGTACTTTCCCTGGGACTCAGTACATGCCCTAGTGGGCCAGAACTGGGTCGCACCTCCTGCAACAATGGAAGTAAGTCAAATCTCAATTTAAAAAAGCCTCATTTGACACCATTCTTAGTAGTGTGCTTCTGTGACTGAATTCTGATATATACATATACAGACATACATACATACAAAGGGTTAGTACTATAGAAATTAAAAAAGAATCTAAAATAAAGTGATATAATATTATCTATCTATCTATCTATCTATCTATCATCTATCTATCTATGCATCTCCAATCCATAACGGCATTTTGATCAACAGACTGCATGTACAAGGGCATCCCCATAAGATGATGTTGCCTGGTGACATTGTACCTATGGCACTTTAAGTATGTTCTGTGATGTTTGCACAACAAAAGTTTCTGATGATGCAGTTCTGAGAATTTATTTCTCTTATGTGTTGAAGACTATATATGTATACAATATACTATATATAATATATATGCACATACATATAGCATACATGTGTATGTATGTGTTTGTGTATGTGTACACACCTGTGTGATGTATGTGAGTGTCTGTGTATGCATGTGTGTGCATGCATATGAGTGAGTGCATTTGTGTATGTTTGTGTATAAGTATATATGTGTGAATTTATAAATGTATATGTGAGTATGTGCCTCTCAGTGTAAGGCTATATAGAACTTTTTTACTTTATTTCAGATTCCTATTAAATTTCTATAGCACTAGACATTTAATCTTGGTTTTGAAAGTGATTCTGAGAAAAGATCTTGGAATCTGATTCCTGTTGACCCTCTGTCCCGGCCATAGGTCCTCGCCCAGCGAAGAAGAAGGGCCTGGACAGGCAAGTAGTGAGCACAAGGGCACACCAGCTTCCTGGCCTGCTGTCTTCCGGCTGACATCATCAGGGAGGTTCAGAGGCCTGGTTCTCAATTAGAACACAAAGCAAAACAAAAACCTATATGATCAGGAGACTGGCCAAAGAAGATTGGCAGTGTTACATCAGAAATGAATGGGTTACCAATCTCAGTATCATGTGTGGGGAAGGGGATGTGGAGAGGAAGCAGGGAAAGCTCACCAAGTACTGTGTGCCAGTATGCCGCTATCACGGTGAACTAGTACTGTGTGCCAGTATGCCGCTATCACGGTGAACTAGTACTGTGTGCCAGTATGCCGCTATCACGGTGAACTACATGATGGTGTGAAACTATAATGCACCGACAAATGTATAAAAAGCTAAAGAAAAAGCTTACAACTTAAATAAAACAAACAAAATGAATGGGCCAGTGAAGAAGAACTAAAACAGAACAGGATACATGATTAAAGAAATGAAGGAACAATCTGAGAGATGTAATATAGAAGAACCGGTGCTCTAGAGGCAGGAAGGGATTCATAGGAAAACTATTGACCTATATACTAGGTCAGACTGTCTATGCTATGGAGATGCCCATATTTTCTGTATAAAATGCCCAATCTATGCACCTAGGCATCTTTAAAGCCAAAGAAATACCCTGAACAAGTGTCCGGGCTCAACACCCAGCTGTTAACAAAACAAAGGTATCGAGTTGCTATTAGTTTTCTCTTTATACACAGTGTGGCTAAAATGCAGTGACACCCAGGACAACTTGGTCCAATACAGTCCAGACAGCTCAAGGAATGAGAGCACACTCCATGGCTTTTATACCCACCTAAACTATTGCAGGTGGATGTACACACATTGCATACCCAGTTTCAGATATACACAACCACAAGTCCATCTAGCAAAACACTCAGAATGACAATAGAGACTCATCAGTTGCTCCAGAAAAGCAGGTCAGAGATGGAGAGGGACTGACGGAGCTGTGGCCGCTCCATCATGAGCTGAGGTAGGCCTTTCTTCCTCACCCTGGGTGGATGATTATATATTGTCTGAGAATGTGCAGTTATATGCTGGGTTATATTTCTTGAAATAAAAGAGACACTTGCGCCGGGCATAAAGGCGCATGCTTATAATCCCAATGCTTGGGAGGCTGAGACAGGAGGATGACACAGGTTCAAAACCAGCCTCAGCTACTTAGTGAGGCTCTCAGCAACTTAGTGAGACCCTGTTTCCAAATAAAATATAAAATAGGTCTGGGAGTATAGCTCAGGGGTAGAAAAGCCCCTGGGTTCCACCCCCAGTACCACACACACACACACACACACACACACACACACACAAAGAGACAAGCGTATAGGGAAATTCTTACGGTGATCTTACAGGGATTTAATAAATATCTGCCAGACTCTCTCAGCAAATCTGCACCTTAGGGGGTAATGTGGGGAGGGCTGATGTAAACATAGCCCAAATAGGGCAGAATGGGTTGGAGGATTGGGGAAAGAAAACCTCCATGTGATGCATAGATATCTCATTTTTTATTTTAAAAAAATATATGCCTTATTATAAGTGGGAGGGTATGTGGTTAAGCAAGAGAGAAATAAAAAGTAGAGATATCCAGAGAGGAGGAAAAGGAAAAATCATAAAGTAAAAACAAAGGGATAGAATTAAGTATATTGGTTGGTCCTAACACCACATTTGGTGGCTAAGTAACTAACTAATTAGCACTAATTATGAACTCCTCCACTAAATCAGAGACTGTCTGATGAAGAAGGAAAAGGAAACCCTGGCTATAGGATGTTATGGAATCGTGTATTTCCACATCCTCATCTCCTCAGAGTTCCTGCCACAGGCTAGACATTCACATTGCCTTTGGATAAGTAAGTGGATACCTGGAAATTCCTTGCACATTCCAGTTGACTCTTTAGGCTCTAAAAAGGCAAGAAGGACAGCTTATGTATTTTGATAAGGTTTCCAACAAGATGAATGTACAATGATACTTGTGAAATCCTCCACTGACCACCTAGTCCATTCATTAGAGGATCACACTCTCCTAGCCCTTTTATTAAGTTAAATTTTACTGCGCATACAAGAGTGCGTTCTGTTATTACTCCACAGTGTCTCATGAGGTAGTTTTATTTTGTTGACTAGAAAGAAGGAGTTAGGAAACAGATGGAGCCTGACGTCCATCCACACAGGCCGATCATTCCTTGTCCAGCTAATTCACTGTTCCTGGGAAAAATGTATCTTCTCATTAAGGTGCATTCTTCTGTGTTATCAGCCTCTCTCCTTTTTCATTAGGCTTTTCCAGTTCTTCCTCCCTGAGGGACATACTCAGCCCCAGCTGAGTTATTAGCCCGGAGGGTTTCCTATTCTGGACTGGCCCTCCCTTCCTTTCCTTTCTCTTCTGGTCCCTGGTCAAAGCATTTGGTCCTTTGCTCACTCCTGGAGCACCTGGGGAGCCCGTCTTAATGTTTGCACCTGTAGCTGCAAAAATCCTACACTCTGATTTTCTATGTAAAGCCGGTCGACCTATGTAAATGAGAATCAGAGAGATTCTTCAAAGAATAATGTGCTTACCGGGGAACAGCAGAGTGCTTCGATGAGAACATGCATGCCATAGTAAACTGTGGGCATAATCAAAGAGGTTGGGGCAAGGGGAAGGTTTTAAAGAAATGATAAGGTGCCAGCAGATATTTTCAAACAATATTCCTAGACCACAGTGATTAGTTAGAGTGGGCCAGTTTGAGACTGAACAGACAGTTTTCGGGCAGACATCCTTGTCGAAGTGATTTCTTCTTTCTTTTTTAAATCTTCATTCCTTCCCTTCTTCCTTCTCTCTCCCTCCCTCCTCCCTTCCTTCCTTCCTTTTTTTCTTTCTTCATTCTTCTTTCCTTTCTTGGGAAACCAAGGATTGAATTCAGGGGAGTTCTACAACTGAGCTACACCCCCAGCCCTTTTTTATATTTTGAAACAGTGTCTTGCTAAGTTGCTGAGGCTGGCCTCAACTTTGCCATCCTCCTGTCTTCACCTCCCAAGCCAGAGCTGGCCTGTGATGTGAGCTCACCAACAGGCTCCAGGAAGGACATAGTGCCCTTGAAGCAGGAGTACCATGCCTCTGGGCTTACCTTCTGATGGGCCATAAGATGTTCCCTTGAGCTAGCCACATCCCCAGAGATACCCCAACACCTGGAGGGAACAAGTGTGCAGTCTCCTGGCATGGCCGCTAGCCTGTAGGCTGCAGAGCTGTCTATCCATGGTAGAAATTTGTGGTTGGCACACGTCTGTGCTAGAAAAAGAAGTCAACGGAGCCAGGCATAGTGGCGCACACTAGCAATCCCAGCATTTGGGAGGCTGAGACCGGAAGATTGCTGTTGGCGGATAGCCTCAGCTACTACTTAGTGAGGCCCTTTGCAACTCAGTAAGACCCTGTTTCAAAATAAAGAATGAAAAATAGGGTTGGGGGTGTAGCATAGGAAACGCAGGGTTTGCCCCTGGGTTCCATCCCCAGTACCACACACACAAAGTCAATGGGAGGCTACTGCTTTCATATTATTTAATTCCGAAAATGCTTCCTCAGTGTGCTGTTGTGGAAACGTGTCCACATAAGCTAATCTTTATTTTGGCCGTCTTTTCTCACCAACGCTTCCTCGCCCCTCCCCTGCAGAGGCGGCATCTCTATGCAGCAGGAAGTGATTCACAGAGGAACTAATACCTCAGGGTGAGTCGCTGATACGGGGGAGGGGCTTAAAGAACTGATGCTGCGGCGTGAATAACTGAACTCAAGATCTCACCGGGCGCTCTTTCGCCAATTTTCCTTCCGGCCACCACCATCCTGCGTCGCCTTCGTCACCTGCCGGTGTGTGGAGATGACGATGGTGGAGCCGCCTAACAGAGGTGCGCGATGGTGGTTTTGGTCTTTCTCTAGGGGCCTCTGTTGCTCCTGAGGATTAAGGATCCCTCCCCACTAGGGCTTTTCAGAAAGCAGGCTTTCCAACTCTCTCTGCCTGTTGGAAACGGCTCGGAAGATCACTAACAGCGGGTGACATTAAACTCCTTTATTTATTCTTAATTATAAATCGGCAAATTATAATGGTGTACCTTTATGGGGCAGAATCTGACATGCTAATATATGTATATAGCGTGGAATGACGAAGTCCAGCAAATTAGTAATCTATCACCTCCAATAATCATCACTTCCTGTGGTGAGAACGTTTGCCATTACTCATTGAGCAGTTTTGAAGTTACACTACATTATTATTAATTACGGCCCCGCGCTGTGCACAAGCTCTCAAAACACTTGCTCCTTTTACACACTGACCCTCTGACCGGCCCCTCGCCGGGGCCTGAGCCCAGCCTTTGTTAACCACCACCCACTATTCTCTGCTTTTTTTTTTTTTTTTTTTTTTTTTTTTTTGCAGGTCTGGGGATGGAACCCAGAAGCATTTGACCTCCGAGCTACACCCCCTGCCCAATTTTTTATTCTTTATTTTGAAATAAGGTCTCACGGAGTTGCGAAGGGCCTCACTAAGAAGGTAAGGCTGTCCGCGAACCATGATCCTCCAGTCTAAGCCTCCCAAATGCTGGGATTACAAGCATGTGCCACCACGCCCGGCTTTATTCTCTGCTTTTATACACATTGCATTTATTCCACTACTACCAGCTTGCTGGCCAAAGCTGCGGAGTCTTCCTGGATCCGCTCACCAGGCCCCATATCCCCGCATTTGCCCACAGTCCTCAGCCCAGGACCCTCCTTTTGGCCATCTGGTGGTCACGGCGTTGGCATCTCCTTGCTATTTTAACTTTCAGTTTTCTCATTATGAATACACTACAGGGTCTTTTCCTGTCTTATTAGCCTGTCGAGTTTTCTTATCATGTGAATTTCCTTTCATGTGTTTGCTTCCACATCTATTGTTTCTTTTTCTTTTCTTTCTGATTTATGGGCATTACTTGCATTTTTAGATAATATGGTCCCTTATTGGTTTTAGATATCGCAAATACATTCCCTCGGTCTTTTATCTGTTGTTAACTTGGCCCATGTGCTTTTCATTAAAATCAATCCCTATTTTCATGCAATAAATTTGACATATTTTGCCTTTATTTAGTTCATTTGTTTTCAATTTTTTTTCTTGTGAAAATGTATTATACAAGATATACTTTGCATGCCAGTCTAGATGTCTTCCATCCAGTGTTTAGGTCGTTTAAACGCAGGTTTTAGGTCTTTCAGTTCTAAATGCTTTACAGTGTTCTTTATAGCAAAGTTCTAGAAATTGAGGGAACTTTTGGAGTTATGCTTTCTTGTTAATTTCTAGTTTTATTCACTGTAGTATGAAGAATGTATTTTTATGATGTTCTTTAATATTTATTGAAGACTCATTTTGTTCTAATTTATGGGCAATATATGCAACGCTTCCTTGTGCGCTTTAAAATAGATAACGTTTCTTGGGGTGGGTGGGATCTGTGGTGAGCACTTGGCTGGCATGTCTCAGGCCCAGCACCCAAGAATAAAAAATAAAAAATAAGAAAAAGAGGAAAAACAGTACTTCTCAAACCTTTGGTGGTGAAAGACCACTTTTTGTTTTGTTTTATTTTCTAATTTTCATTTGGTCACAAAACCACTATGCACAATTAAAAAATGAAATACTAGAGAAAAGACAATGTAATCTGTGACTCAGGAATAACAAGTCATTGTAAGGGTGTAGAAATGCTCCTGTTTCTTATGCTCACCTCACTATAGACGGGTCATGAACAGTGGTGGGCAGAGGCTAGGAAGTCTGAGGGAATCTGTAATGACTGGAGTTCATCGGCTGCTTCCGTATGTATGTATGTATGTATGTATGTATGTATGTGTGCATTTTATTGGTGCATTGTAGTCATACGTCTTACTGGAGTTCAAGATGGTGGAGGCACACATGCACACATCCCTCATTCAGCCCTTCCCCAACTCCCGCCCCATTCCCTCTCCCTCCCTCCTTCTGTTTGGCTAGTGACTGACTTTGATCTGTTTGTGAGTGTACATCATGTGCATTGGGGAATTCCCTCTCCCCTCCCACCCCCTCAGTCAGGTGGCCTTATTTGCTCATCTATGATTTCTCCTTCTTCATCTAGAGTACTTCCTATGACCCCTTTTCTCCTTAGCTTACATATATTAGAGAAAGCATCCTATTTTTTTTTTTTTTTACTTTTTGTGACTGACTAATCTCACTTAGCTTAGGTGGTTTCTTTGCATCTGTGCCTTTATTTATTTATTTTTTTGTTGTTTTAAGCCACTAAGTTTATTGTGACTTTTTATGTAGCAACTGAAAACTGATATAGGAGTGATCTAAGTTAACAGATACTTAGGATATACTTTAGGCTTTCCACAAATTGACTAAAAACCAAGGTTACATAAATTCAAGATGATTAGTTAAAATTGCTTGAATAAAAGTTAACACTACTCACAAGAAGATCCAGAATTCAGGATCTCAACAACCTATCAATTAAAATGTGTATTACACAATTTTATTTTATTTTTTTATACTTTATTTCTTTTTTATATTTTTATTGGTGCATTGTAATTATATATCACATTGGAATACAAGACTCGAGAGGATATACAAACACACATCATCCAATTAGCCCTCATCCAGTCCCCATCCCATTCCCTCCTCCTCCCTCGATCCCATGCTTGGTTGGTGATTATCTTTGATACATTTGTTTACGTACCTCATGAGTTTTAAAGAGGTTCCATCCTCCCTCATTCCATCCCCTCTGATTGGTTACCTTAATTGCTTCTCTATAGGGCCCTTTCTACAACTCGACCTCCTCCTATTACCCTTTTTTTTTTTCTAGTTTTTGCTAATTAGGGGAAGCATCTGGTTTTTATTTTCTGTGATATTTCTCTATGCATGCCACATTGCAAGTTCTGATCCCACTTTTGACGGCCCCAGTAGTGGCCTGGCCACCTGGAGGACTCTGATACCAACCTCGCTGGCTCCAGCATCAGCCTTGTCTCATGGGAAGTCCCAATCCTGGCCTCTCTGGCCATCGCACCGGCCTAACCCCTCGCCTGGCTCCACCTGGCCTCGGAGGCCCCAGCACCAGCCTTGCCTCACGGTAGGCTCCGATCACGGCCTCGCTGGCCCTGGCACCGAAGGGGTTAGGCCGGTGCCGGGGTCTCCGAGGCCGGGATTGGAGCCTGTCAAGGGGTATTTGTGCCTTTGATGGAACCCAACCCACCTGCCTCCCACCTGAGCACGTCCATGTGACAGTGGGGATGGGCAGAGAAGGGGTGTGCCTGTGTGTGCTACTGTGGCCACGCAATGCAGCGAGTCCCCTGCACCAAGGTGTCAGCCCCCTGGACCTTGCTCCAGAGCTCCAAACAGGGCAGTCGGATATGGGGCCTGAGTGACAGGTGGTTTCTCTCCATCTGCTGTAAGGTATAGCAGGAGTTGTCTCAGGAGGGGCTGACCACTTACAATTCTTTTTTTTTCTCTAATTTTTTTTATTGGTGTATTATATTCAAACATTGTATTGGGGTAAAAAACTTGTGTGTACATACATGTACACATCGCTGATTTAACCCCTACTCAATTCCCACCCCATTCCCTCCCCGTCCCTCCTTCCCTTGCTTGGCTTAGTGATTGACTTTGATATGCTTAAGTACATTGTGTGTTTTAGAGATTTTCCTCTTCCCCCCTCCTTTCTCCTCCTTTAGATTGTCTTGTTTGCTCCTCCATAGGATTTCCTTTTTCAAGAGTTCCTCCTATGACCCATTTCTCCCTAACTCTCACATATTAGGGGAAGTATCTGATTTCTTATTTTTTCGTGACTGACTAATCTCACTTACAATTCTGAGGAGCTGCAGCCACTTACTTTGTTTCAAGTTTCTGGCTTTTTACCTGGGGGTCTCTGGCAGTTCCGGTGTGGTGAGGCAAGACAGTGCTGCCCTGGCACCTGTGGCTGCAGCCCTTGGAGGCAGGAAGGGTGCTTTTCTGATCTCAGATTTGCTTTCTAGCTTTTTTTCTGCTGCCCTTCAGTTGTAGTGCTCTGTTCAAGTTCATGCTGGATTCTTTGTTTTATCAGAATGCTGTTTTCTCTTTTCTTTTTTGGTGGTACTGGGGTACCTGGAAACCCTTCTACCTCTGGGCTACACTCCCAGATCTATTTTTTTTTTTTAATTTGGAAACAGGGTCTCTTAAGCCAGCATGACTGGCTTTGAACCTGCACGATCCTCCTGTCTCCGCCTCCCAAGCGCGGAGATTATAAGCGTGCGCCACCACGCCCGGCACAGAATGCTGTTTTCACCGCGATAGGAGCAAGTGTCAGTAGGACAGCTATGTGCTAGGTCAGCATCTTCCTGGGACCTGCTACCTGCATTTAAACTGCAACTCGGCCTGTGTTTTCTCCTCATGAGGACACGGGCTAAGATCTCTGTCCACTGATGCTTCTACAGCTACATGTCTCAGTTTGTCAACTGATAAAAGGGCAACTTTGTCAGTTGTTTTACATATTCTAAGGATATATTATTAAGTACATGTAGGTTCATATTGATTATATGCTATATTTCTTAGTATAACATTCTTCTGTTTCTCTTGATATATTTTTGCCTGACATTTATTTAATAAAATATAGAATGGTCATTGTTATGTTTTATGTGTAATATTTCCATAATAAGTGTTTTCTTAACTTTTTTTTGTGGTACTGGGGGTGGATCCCAGAGGCTTTCTACCTCCGGGTTATACTCCCAGACCTATTTTATATTTTATTTGGAAACAGGGTCTCACTAAGTTGCTGAGAGCCTCACTAAGTAGCTGAGGCTGGCTTCGAACCTGGGAGATCCTCCTGTCTTAGCCTCCCAAGCGCGGGGATTATAAGCGTACACCACTACGCCTAGCTTTTCTTAACTTTTGATTGAAAATTTCTTGCTTCTTTTGAAATGGTAGATTATATATCTTGAAAATCCCATCTGGAATTCTTGGTTTTTCTATTACTGAGCTTAACGCATTCTTATTTATTGTAATTATTGCTATATTACGATTTATTTATATCTCAACTTATGTTTCCATTTTACTATACTTGTTTATTTTTGCTGCTTCTTTCATCTTTTATTTTAGTTTTTACTAGACATATCATGTTTAAATTGCAATTCAAAATTATACAATTTATTTTTATTCTTTCGGTGGTTTCCTAAAATTGGAAACCTATAATTATGTTCATTTACTTCCATTGGTCTTTCCAAGTTGAAACAAAATTAAATGACAATAAAATGCATCAATTTTAAGTCTTCAGTCTGATGAGTCTTGACAAATGTATACACCTCTGTAACCACCTCCTCAGATATGACTCTGAGCATTGGCCTCTCCCAGAGGCCCCGGGTTCCTTTTGAGTCAGTCACTCCTACCCCGAGATAACAGCTTTCAGACTTCTGCCTTTTCTTGTATTTCTAATAAAAGGAATTATACAGTATGAGGTCTTTTGTGTCTGGCTTCTTTTGTTTAACATAATTGTTTTGAGATTTATTCATACTTGCAATTATCTGTATTTTATTGCCTTTTTGTTGTGCAAGAGCATTCCACTCTATGAATATACTATATTTTTTAAATATTTTTTTCTTTTGGTGAACATTTGAGTTATTTCCAGTTTGGGCTATTATGAAACAAGCTGATATAAATATTCATGTAACCCTTTTGCATATCAGCATGCATGTCTGTGTCTATATGTTCTCATTCCTCTTGAGTGAACACCCTCCCATGCAAGGGCTGAGCCACAGGGTACACGCACGCCTAACTTACCAGGAAAGGCACACGACTCTGAAAGCAGAGTCATCTCACCAGAAGACCACTGCTCTGCTTCTTCGTCACGACCTGTGTTGTCGGTCTTTATGGGCCATTTCAGTGGGTGGGAAATGGTATCACATCCATCGGAGATAAATGGCCTATGCATTCGTTTTCAATGCTCGTGATTAATTTTGTTTTCAATGGCATCTTTTGATCAGTAAAAACGTTTAATTTTGATGAAGTCAAAGCAATCAACTTGATTTTTTTGTGTGTGAATCTTATTTTTGTGTCCTTTCTAGAAACCCTTGCCTCTCTCAGGACAGAAAAATATTTTAGTACATTTTCTTCTAGAAAATTATTATAATTGTTTTTGTTGTTTTTATTAGTGGCAGTGTTATTGTTACTATCCTATCCTGGTAATTTAACCCTGAAGTACTTTGCTTATGAGCTACATTCTTAGGACTTTATTTTTACCCTTTATTTTTGAAATAGGGTCTCCCCAGGTTTCTGAAAGTGTGGCTAAGCTGCTGAGGGCCCACTACAACCCTCGGGTTCATTCAACCTTTTGGTAGCTTTCTTTGTCTCTTTTCTTTCTATTTCTTTCTCTTGTGTGTGTGTGGTACTGGGGATTGAATCCAGGGATATTCTACTTCTGAGCTGTATACTCATATCTATATTATGTTTTTGTTTTTAATCAGGGTCTCACCAAGTTCTGGAGGGTCTCGCTAAGCTGTTGAGGCTGGCCCCAAATCTGGGATCTTCCTCTCTCATCCTCCTAATATTGGGGTTACAAGTATGTACCACCATGTGCTTCTATGTTTGCCTTCTCCATATTCCTATTGTTAAGAACTTTATAATTTTAACTCTGGGGAAATTCAGATTTATTCTCCTTTTATCCTATTCTTGGTTATTTATATACGAATTCTTACTCCGACTTTGATGACTCTCCCACCCATATTCCTTGCAGAAGTCTCTGGGGCTCATTTCCTTTTAATTTGGTCTTTTTCCCTGGATGTTCTCAAGGTGACATTTCATAGTTAGTCTTCTAAGTTTTTATATGCCTAAAGATATGTTTTATTTGCTTACTCATTTAAATAATAACTTGATGAGATATACAATGTTGGACTCAACAGCTTTCCCCTAGTCTAAAGGAGCTTAATCCTATGTTGTTGTTGATATTATTACTCTTCTTTCCTTCTTTTTCTTCTTCCTATTATTTTATGTTTGGTGCTGTGGATTGAACCCAGGGGCATTCTACCTCTGAGCTACATCCCTATAGCTCTGCTTTTTGTTTTTAATTTTTATTTTGAAACAAGGTCTTCCAAAGCTGCCGAGGACCTTGGTAAACTGCTAAAGCTGGCCCTGAACCTGCAATCCTCCTGTCTCAGCCTCTCAAGTACTGGGATATAGTGGTGTGTCACCAGGCCTGACCAATTTCCATGTTTTTGCCTCTGGGTTGCTGCTGAGAAGACTTGGACATCTTGCTCCTGTTCCTGGTCATCTGTCCATCTTCTCTTGATGCCATTAGAATGTTGCAACCTCTTTGACACCTTTACTCTTCTCTGAAATGTGTCTAGGTGTGGGTTTTGCCTGACTTAACCTATTCGTCTCCTCTGAGCATTTGTGACTTGAGAGTTCCCATTTCTACCTTCAACAATTTTTCTGATGTTTCAGCTACACATTCAGCATTGTTGGGCCTCTCCTGAGTTCCCATGGGCAGGTCTTGTCCTTAACTCCTTACTTCATACGTTTCCCTTCATCTCTGCTCAAGACACCATCTATTAGTCCGTCTTTTCCGTGGTAGTGGGTGTTGAGCCCAAGGGCATTCTAACTCTGAGCTATATCCTCCACCCTTTTTATTTTTTTGTTTTAAAACAGGATCTCAGTAGGTGGCTGAGTCTCACTACCTTGCTGAGGCTGTCCTTGAACTGGTGATCCTCCTGTCTCAGTCTTCCAAATACTGAAATTATAGGCATGTGCCCCATGTCTTGTGGATTTTTTAGACTTTGTAAAGCTAATTTCTGCCTTACCTGATTATTCTGTCTGCTTCTTCACCTATTATGTTCTTTAGTACAGTCACTGTTTTCCCATTATTCAATATTTTGATTTGTTTTAGTCTAAGACTCAAAGTCAGCTTTGCCAGCTTTTATTTCTGTAAGCCAGGCCATTCACTTTGTTTCTGCCGATCCTTACTTTTTAATCCTTCACGTGGGCATTACCACCTTTCTGGAGGGTGGAAGGTGTGAATATACGTATACATGCGGCAGACGGAGTGGCCTCTGGGAACGCTGGGTTGATTATGGGTTTCCTTTAAAGGGAACATATCATGTGTGTCTTACATGCACAGCAGCCTCGTCCTTCTTTGCGTGTCCTGTGGTGAGAGTCCTCTGGGGGCCTCCTCATGGTGGGAGTCCTGCTCTAGCACCCAGGCATCCTGGCTGCCTCTCTATGGAAGACCTGGATTTGATGACTCAGTAGACGCTATGCCTGAGAGCAGAGAGCCCTAAAGACCTTGCCCCACCCTCTGCATTCTAACCCCGTTCTCCCTGTCCCGCAGGCTCTTCTAGCAGTCTTGGCCCATGCCTTCTCAGTCATGTTGCTGTTGGCTTTAGGAGATGGAGCCTAGGACTTGCCAGAAACAAATGGCCCCAGATAAAGCTGGATCCCTGCTCCTTGTAGCTCTCCCTTCCCTCCTCCTTTCCTCTTTTCCTTTTTCCTTTTCTTTTCCTTCTTTCCTTCTTTCTCTAGTTCTCCTTATCTCCCTGATAGTCCACTTGTGCTTGCGTGTCTCAGTCTATGACTCATTTACCCCCCGTTCTTCTATACTCTCTGGAGCAGGCCTCACGGAGCACATAGTCCCCACTGACAAGTGGTGGCTACAGACTGAACATTCTCCTTGACCCTCATGAACTGTCCTGACTTCTATTACCATGTTTTTGCAATTTACTCTCTACTTCATAACTTTGAAAATAACTGCAATCTTTAGAAGGCTTAGCAAAGAAAGTCGAGGAGCAGTGTGATGCTGTTAAGCAGACAGAAGAGACCCCTTCCGCGGTGCGACTAAGAGACGGACTCAGAGTCACCCACATTTAGATAAGGGCGCACATCCCCTAGCTCTGTATCTAGGCAACGATACAGACAAAGGCCCCGGAATTTTGTGATAGGAAAACCTTTGATTGAAGTTGTATTTATAAATGGTTTTTGCATTCTGATTGCTTTTGGCTTCTTCAATGATTGTGCATTTACAATATCTAATGTGTTGTCTAGTTGGATGGAATTATGAAGTCTGGCTCAGAAACACCCCATCAGGAGAGGCATGGCTCTTTCTATTTTACTCACAAGGCAGCAAAATCAACTTTGGAAAATTAGAGGCAGCGCAGCCTCACTACATTGAGACATATGCTGGGAGCACCCTCCTCAATCTTACCCTGTGCATAGGATTGGGGAACAGGGTCTCTTTGACAGGCAGTGAGAAATCTCCCTAGAGAATTTAAAATTAATTCTGCTTTGATCTTGTCTGGTCAGGTCCCTTGAATTTTAAAATTTAGAATATAAATCAGTAGTCTTCATCAAATAGTGTGACAGTACCTTTGAAAAGTTGGCAGTAAATATGAGCTGGCACTCACTTTTCTAAAAGAGAAGTAATATAGATCAAGGCTCTGAAGTTACCGTTTTGTTTTTCACCTGGTTTCTACAATACTGACATGTGGACAGGTTACTAGTCCGTGTCCACTATGTGGTAATCTGCACATGACGGGGTCTTCTGCCCAGTGGTCTACTTCCTCCCCAAACAGAGTGTTTTGAATGTCACTTCAGACTCATAAATAAGTTATGCATATCAAAAGTTGTAAGTTATACAAATGGGCGTGGTGGTGAATACATGTAATCCAAGCATTTGGGAGGCTGAGACAGGAAGATCATGGTTCGCCGACAGCCTCAGCTACTTTGTGAGGCCTTGCGCAACTCAGTGAGATACGGTTTCAAAATAAAGAATAAAAAATAGGGCTTGAGGTGTAGCTCAGAGGTAGAATGCCTCTGTGCCCCATTCCCAGTACTGCAAAAAAAAAAAAAAAGAGTTATACAAGAATCTACAACACTTAAGTAGATAGATAAAAAAGATCTATTTATCATCTATCTAAAATGTCTGCTCTACAATTTGAAAGTTATAGTGGTTAGAGCTCAGGAATGAAACTATAATTAACTGTAATAGAAGGAAGTTCAGAAGGAACTAAGCTCCTGAAAAGTTAAAGCAGAGGTCTGTGGGTACTCTTAAAAATACAACATATATTTGTCACTTATTTTAGCAGCACCTCTGAGCAAACACGTTCAACTATATGAGCCAGGAAGCCATCATTACGATGGATGGATATTTATGGGTCTCGAATTCAGCCACAATTCCACATATTAGATAATGAGTCATAGAAGTTGAACTGATGCAATCATGCCAATAAACATAACTTCATAGAACATTTTCTTATGCAGGAGAATTTTGTAGACCCAAAGTAGCCATCATTTGTGAGCAGGCCTCCCAAGCCAATGACTAGCAGACACCTGTGGGGGAGATTTCTGCAGTTCCCTCTATGGCCCTCTATGATTAGGCAGCAGAAGGGGTCTGTTCTCTTTCCCCCCGCAGCACCGTGTTTAACTCAGCACTACTTTTTGTTGTTGTTTTGTATCTGACGAGGGTAAGTAGGACAAGCTCAGTTTGTGAACCGTCCTCACGTTGAGTGGGTGTGCTGGCTGCGACTCTCCTCAGTCCGTTCCCTTCCTGACATTTTTCCTTTGTGATTCTAAAACAAAGTTTGAGAGGAGCACTGGCTCAGAGCTTTCAGGCTCGGGTTAGCTTTGGACACATGCAAATAGCTTAAAATGCTGAAATATTCAAATGCATTCCGGCGACAGAGCCAAGGAGATATCTCGGATCTGCAAAGCTCAGATCTTGAGCGCTGTCATTAGGCCTGGAATATTCTCAGCCAGCCAGCACACCTTTCATGTTACATATTTATAGCAGGCAGCAAAGCTCTGCTTTGCTTTCAGAACTGGAGGGAGGGACGGAAATACACTTAAACGGAGCGAGCTTACCCACGGCAGCAGGTCAGGCACAACTAACCTCCTGTAATGAGGAAAGGGTGGGATGCTCTTCTTCCGGGCCCCTCCTGGTCTTCTCACCATTTTAAAGAGGTTTCTAAAGTCAAGATGCCATTGCTGAGCAAGTTTTATCGCTGTCTTTGGTGGCCTTGCAAGATAATTAGCTATCTCCATACCTGTCCAAAAAGAGAAGAGAGGTGGTCTGTAATCTTTCCCTTAAAGACAATTTTACTGAAAGTTGCCATCAGAATAAGAGATTTGTCCACCCTTCTAATGCCTCAGCGGGGCCCTCTACCAACACATACATGCCACCTTTCGGAGCTCAGGCCTTGGGGAGTCGGGGTAGCTGAAGCTTATGTCCATTGTGTCTTCTCTTTCCTGCAGGGATGAGATGCTTTATGAAACCACAGGAAACACTGGCTTCTAAGAACAGTGCCCAAATCAGGAAACCATCTCTTCTGAGTGGTCAAATATCTGGGTGAGAGAAAACAATGTCAAAACACAAGCCAGGCATGGTGGTGCACGCATGTAAGCCCAGTACATAAGTACTGAGACAGGAGGCTGAGACAGGAAGATGCCAGGTTTGAGACCAATATCAACAATGTAGAGAAACCCTCAGAAACTTAGCAAAGCCTCTGTTTCAAAATAAAAAATAAAGAGTAGAGCAGGGGTATATCCTGGAAGAAGAATGTCTCTGGGTTCAATCACCAGTACCAAAACACCACCACCACCACGAACAACAACAACAACAACAACAACAACAACAACAACAACAACAACAGATCAGCTCTGTGGATCATGAGGTCTTGGCAAATGCTTCTTTAAAACATTGTACCAAAGGTGTTTCTCTTTACTATCATTACTTATGCTCTTTTCATAGAACCAGAAACGTCCTCCCTTAGGTGTATTGATCACACGGTTGAATTTAGTAGGTAACTGTCTCACATGGGTCATTAGGGAGAATCGTAATCCAATCATTGATTCGAATACGAGGATGCACGCAGCCTGGTGGTGTGAGAAGCACCTTCATTCGAATGACAGCGCTCTGAGCATTCAGCGTTTGATGTTCGCAGATCCAACAGTTCTGCCTTTTACTCAGTATATTAAAGTATTTGATGTCTTACAAATACATGTCTACATCACTTGGTTCTACAGTTTAAAATCACTCACACAGGTGTTCCTGGATTGATTATGGTTGCATTTTAATGCACCCATTTGTTTTGAAAATATTGTAAGTTGAAGATGCATCAAATGCACCTTCCAGCCCTTCTGGCCGAGAAGCCTGGCTGCTGTGGGTGCTCATGCTTCACCCAGTTGTGGGGCTGGCGGTGTGCAGTGGCTACAACCGCTGCCCAGAACTCAACTGAACGTGGTGCTGCAGCTTGCTGGCTCAGGAAAAGATTCCAATTCAAACTGGAGGTCAAGGTTCTGCTGGATGCGTGCTGTTTTCCCACCATTGTAAACGGAATCATTGTTAAGCCAGAGATGCCTATATTATTTTTTAATATTCTTTTATTGGTGCATTGTATTCTCACATCATAATGTAGTTCAAAGTGGTGGGAACATACTCCCACACAGCACTTGAAGCTTGGGTCAAATGTTTCAATCTGGAAGGAGCTTTTCCCCAGCTCCCTCCCCACTTCCTCCCCTTCCCCACCCATGCTATTGAGATTGGCATTGGTAATTTCACATCTGTATATAACATCAGTGGGATTTGTATTGCTAATTAAGGCCATCCTGCATGTTTGTCAGAGTACCCTTTAGGTCAAGTTCTTTTCACTGAATAAAAATATTCTTTGTGTAAACCATAGAACACAAGTGGCAAAACATGAAACCCAGCAGGCACGCATCTAATACCTGAATGCATATTTTTGCCATTTGTGTAAGTACCAGGAGCGCAGGCATACTCCAGGTCCCGTGGAGAGGGTCTTGGGTGGCTGGCCCTGGCCCCTGAGAGCATTTCTATCTGTCAGGTGCCTTCTCAGTTCAGTGCCCCTGGTTGTCTTCTACAGGTTAAGATGCAAGAGCAGACATATGGCCCCTTGCCATGTGGCTGCGCAACAAGCAGGGATGAGGTCCCGAGGTCCATGCAGCCTCCCCTAACGATCCACTCCTGGGCAAGGGGCCTCTGCCTGCAGCCCCCAGGTGGCGGAGCTATGAGTGCAGATGGCAGAGCCCCCTGTTTGGTGTGAATCTCAGCTCGGTCTGCCTTGCCGTGGAGCCCCATGTATTTTAGTGCCAGCATCTGCAGTAAGGGGGCACTTGTCTCTCCAGCCCACTGTGAGAAGGAGAGCCTCCCCAACTGGAGGGCTGTTGAGCACGTGCTGTCTACAGTGGTGCGTAAGCACTTGTTAAAACGTCAACGGTGAAGAAGAGCAGGCCTTTGCACACTGAGGTCGGCTTCAGCTTGCCGCAAAGCAGTGGACATGAGTGGGAAGACATAGCCCTCTGTCCTCTCGGGGGGCTGGCGGATTTCTGGAAAATGTGGAGCGAGCCAACACCCTTTCCCAGGACCCTTCCACACTGTGACAACTAGTTTCGTGTGTCTAGTCGATGGACTTCGGGGATGCCCAGGTAGCTGGCGGAGCATTCTTTCTGGGTCTACCTCTGAGAATGTTCCTGGGAGAGAGAGGCACTTGAATCGGCGAACTGAGTGAGGACGACCCACTGCCTTCAACCTGGGCGGCGCCTTCCACCCGCTGAGGCCTGGCCGGAACACAGGCGCGTAGGAGATGCGAGTGCTCCCTCTTCTGGGGCTGGGGCACTCGTCTTCTGCCTTGGACACCCGAACTCCAGGACACCAGAACGGAAGGCTGGATTGGCTGGAGGCCCACAAACATTGTGGCCGCTCTCCAGCTTGCCAACAGGGCGGCGTATCATGGGCCTCTCGCTTGCTCATCCTGTGGCCAGTCCTCATCATCAACACCACCTCTCACCTAACCGCACATCTGCCCGCTGCCCAGCCACAGGGGCCTCCGTCTCCCTTCCCTGTCTCTGGGTGCCCTGGTCTATCAGGACACCTCCCTCCCCAGTTTCCTGCCTGGAGCGGCTTCTTTCTTCATTCTGTCCTCACGTTTATCTGCTTTTGCACATACATTGAGAACATGCTATATGTGGCTTACACTGATTGTGCATCCTGGAGATGGATTAGAGCAGAAGAGCAGATCTCGTGGGTAAAGTGCGTGATGCGCGGCAACCTGAGTGGGTCACGGGGCCCACATGGCCACATGTGGAGTCCACGTGACGCACAGGGAGCTCTGAGAGCGGGGTGGGCTTGGGAGTCGTCGGGCTCAGTCATTTTCATACGATCCTGGATGAAAACCAGAATTCTTTAGGGAATGCTCTGGAATAATGTGAGTAGAGTGCTGTGGGGCAGGGGTCCCTGGTGTGTCCACATCCTGGGTTGAAGAATTTGCCTTAGGGATTCAGGGCTTCTGAGTGTGGGGCCCGCACCACGGTCTTACCAGGTGCTCTGCAGCGTTCCCTCCTCCCTACAGCAAGGCTGAAAACTTAGGAGCAGCAGTGTCTTCAGACGTCTGTCTCCTTATAATGGCCTCTGGATCACGTAAAATTTGTATTACATAAAATCACATGATTTTCTGTGGTTCTTCTTTTTGGAAGTTTAATTTGCAGGGCCTCAGCTTTGGTACCTAGGAGGACTGGAAGAGGACGGATCTCTTTCCCCTGCAGCCTGTTTTCACCTGCTTGGACCACCTTGTCCCAGGACCTGGGAAGCTCTGCTCTCTCACTTGAGGGAGAGAGCTGGTGGCCTCTTCTGCCTTTCTGTCTATGTTCTCAGGGAAATAGCGATAAAAGGAGACTAATTCTCAAAGAAATCCCTGCTTTATCCCACTCGTCCTAGCTCCAGAGTGATCCATTACCCATTCACACAGCAAGAACCTTAATTCAAACTTTCCAAATTCAAACCCAACACAAAAAGAAACGTATGTCTTATTATATCTACTTTTATTACACCTACGTGAGCTGCTTTTGAAAATGTCAAGACTCATGCATTTGAAGCAGTATATCTTTCAACGTAACAGGTCGGGAGAAGGTTGAGCGGTAGAGTATCCCTACCCGGGGCAGGGAACAGAGCTCAGTTCTTGAGATCTGAAACCTAAGAACGGGGGAAGCCAAGATAGTTTTGCGTAGAGCTGAAAACAAATAAAAGGGAAAGAGAGAAGGAGCTACAGGGTCAGGAGGGAGACAGGAATCAGACCTGGGCCTGGGTGGAGCTGGGGCAGATGAGGGGAGCAGCACCTTCTGAGGGTGCCCTGCAGGTGTGGCCCCCCGGCTGTGAGAGCAGCTCAATGGGCCCTGAAGGGATGGGGCTGGAGATCTTCCTGCGGGAGGGGGTTTCAGATGTGCAAAGCTGCCTAGAGATTGGCATCAAAACTACCCAGGAACATGTAGCAATGTAATTTAAGAGAAAAATTTAAAAATAAATAAAGTTTACAAAATCCCCCAGTTTGGTGAGCACATCAATCAACAGACTTGGCTCTGAATGGCTTTAACCACTTCCAAAATTCGGAATGCATCTTTGTGTGAAGGAGCTTGCCAGCCGCTGGGTTGCTCGCATCCCCTACCCTCATTGAATCCCAGCTGCTTCATCTGCAGAGAGAAAGGAACAACAAGAACTAAACCACTGAATGGAAACAAGCAAGAAGCTCCAAACAAGAGAGGGTTCTCCAGGACTGCGTAAATAAATCGAGATTACACTGAGCGTTTCCAGCGTCTGGCATGGGGGAGGTCTCCATGACTGTTTACGCTCATTCCTTTTGATATGCTGTGGGCTCAAGACAACTCTAAACTGCAAGTTCTAAAAATGTTCTGAAGCACAGCAGTGCTAATAGAAAGCGGGTGCTGGTGCACAAACAGTCAGGGCAGCTCCTCTAGTGCACACGTTCCTGATCTCTACACTCGTTCACAGGTCCTTGGCAGCCAAAGTGTGACTCCTGAAAGGGCCACATTTAATCATTAGCCATGCTGGAGTAGTTAAACTAATGAAAGTAACCCTGTTTTTGCAGGGCATGGTGGTGCACACCTGTGACCCAAGTATCTGGGAGACTGACAAGAAGTTTGTGGATTCAAGGCCAATCTCAGCAACTTAGCAAAATTCTTGGCAACCTAGTGGGACTCTGTTTCAAAATAAAAATTAATAGCTCAGATGTATAATGACCTTGGTTTCTATCCCCAGTATTTATCCCAAAACCAAAGCAAAAAAAGTAATGATTTTCAAGAAATCAAGAAAGACACATCATAACATTAAGTAGTTGATTCACACTATTTGAAACTCATAAAATGAGCAACGCTCCTTTCTACTGCTCTTTGACTTGTCTTAAATATCTTTCATCCTTAAGTGGCACGGTTGCTTATTTACTAAATATTTGGTTGTGGAGATGAAGAGACGCAGGGAAATATCTAGGTGTATGCTCATGGACTGCACAAAATATGAAAGCAAAATGTCCTACTAGGTCCTTAAGATGGAGTCAAACGCAGGACGGTTTGCCTCGGCTTCAACTACTCAGCCACTCAACGGTTCATGTCAACTACAATTTCTTTTAAAAATGGCAGACATTTCCCTGCAGGACCCTATATGAGATTAATGAACCCAGTGCACAATATTATGGCATTTTAGTAAATGCAAAACATGCCATATGTAACTCGTATTTTTTCGATTGTAGAAAAGTAATTTAGAAATTGTATTCATAACTATTTAACGCCTCCCTTTGCCTTCCTGTGGGTAAACTTTATTGATCACACATTACCATAAGGCTTCAATATTGAGACGTTTAACTCCACGTTGGGGTGCCGCATGTCGTCCAGGCTGCAATTTATGACGGTCACCTGATAACTTTCACAGGAAAGAGCCCCTTTCGGTCCTTCCGAGCGCCCCACCCTAGTTTGCTCATTGGAATACATTTCTCCTAATAGTTCTCTTCTCTTTCCCAGAGGTTTCCCAGGTTATATTCTATTAAGACTTTACTCATAATATTCTCAACTTTTTCCATAAAGATGTGCAATAATCATAAACGAGGGAATGGGAGCAAGTGCTGTCAGGAAGCCAGGGCGCCGCACAATTCCTGACAGTCTTAACGCTCTGGCTAGCGCCGAACGGCCTGATTTCCGTATGTTTTATTGTTGCCTTTGGCCTTAGCGTAACAGCAACTATTAGGATTTTAATATATGGGCTGAGAGGCTACTTGCTGCAGATTTGATGAAATATTAACGCGGCTCCTGAAATCTATTCTAAATGTCGTGCTAATACGTCTCCGTGAATTACATTAAGTACAGCTCAGACTCAGAGTCTGCTCTTACTTCTCAGTTATTACTCTGTGTCATGGAAACACTTTAAATTTATGTTTAAAACCTGTAAAGTCTTCGACTTAAATATGTTATTAATTTTTAAAGTTCTGTTTTCGAATAACTGCATATTTGTAACCAGAAGTGCAGTAAAGAGAAATGAATTTGTACCTGAATTAGAGCGGTTTCAAAGGGAACCAGGGGCAAGCTCCCGGAGGACAGGCCTTCCTTTGCAGAGGACCTTTGTTTACAGCTGGGGACGGGCTCCGGCGAGCTCTGCCCCTCCCTCCTGAGGTCACTAGAAGAAACTGTCCACCGAGTACAGGCCCTTTGAATTGTTTTTAACCAAGAGAGGAAAAAATGCCCAGAGTTTAGAAAATGCAAGAATGGGGTGATGAGTGAACTGTGTCCTCCACCTTCACACGGTCCCTAACCACTCCGGCCCGGTGCCTGGAGCCTTGGAGTAACTGGAGATGGGCCCTTAAATAGAGTGCTCAGAACCAAATGTGGTGGCACTCATCTAGAATCCCAGTACTTAGGAGGCTAAGACAGGAGGATCTCAGGTTCGAGAACAGCCTCAGCGGGTAGTGCTGAGAACAGATCTCATCAACCTAGAGACCCTGTTTCCAAGTAAGAAATAAGATTGGGCTGGGGGTACAGCTCAAAGGTAGAACGGCTCTGGGTTCAATCCCCAGTACCCCTCCAAATAAAATAAAATAAATAAAGACGGTGTTGACTGTGAGAGAGGCCCTTAGGAAGTGTCTGCTGCAATTGCCGTGTGCATAGTGAAAGATGAGGGCGTGCAGAGACAGCCTGTGGGGACTCCTGGCCTCAGGAGGTCTCGGGCTGTCTTGTGGGAATCTTAACCTCCACAGAGTTGAGACACAACGGTTGGAGTTTAATTCCATCTGTGGAGTCTGATATGGAAGCAGAGCCCACTGGCCGGGATGGCCACTTCCTACAGGAAAAAGCAAGTCCTGAACCCATGCACTAGATTCCTGTATAAGCACTGTATCCTATAAAACCATGTGAGTCAGGCGTGGTGGCGCACACTTGTAATCTCAGCATTCGGGAGGCTGAGACAGGAGGATGGTGGTTCGCGCCAGCCTCAGCTACTTAGTGAGGTCCTTAGCAACTCAGTGAGACCCTGTTTCAAAATAAAGAATAAAAATAGGGCTGGGGTGTAGCTCAAAGATAGAATGCCCCTGGGTCACTTCCTGAGTAGCAAAAACAAAATAAAACAAAACAAAACCACGTGAAAGCGGGGCATGGCAGCAGGCACCTGTAATCCCAGTACTTGAGGGTTGAGACAGGAGGATCACAGGCTCATGGCCAGCCTCAGCAAGTCAGCAAGACCGTCAGCAGCTCAGTGAGACCATGTTTCAAAATAAAAATAGAAAACAGGGCTGGGAGTGTCACTGAGAAGCAGAATGCTCTTGGTTTCAATCCTCAGCACCGGAAGACAAATCAAATCAAATCAAAACAAAACAAAACAAAATACGAGATGTGAGTGGAAATATTGTCAGGCAAATCCAGAGAGAGAATTTCGGGTCATGGAGGATGGTCTTGGCCTACGTCTAAGTGTCCTTGTCAATTACATTATGGTGTGAGATTACAATGCACCAATAAAAGTATATTAAAAATAGCCGGGCGTGGTGGCGCACGCTTGTAATCCCAGTATTGGAGAGGCTGAGACAGGAGGATTGTGGTTCATGGACAGCCTCAGCTACTTCGTGAGGCTCTTTGCAATTCAATGAGACTCTGTTTTAAAATAAAAAATAAAAAATAGGGCTGGGGGTGTAAATCAGAGGTAGAGTGCCCCTGGGTTCCATCCCCAGCACTGCAATGATAAATAAATAAATAAATATTAAAAATAAAGTGAGCTCAAATTTTTTTATCTGTATATTCTTAGAGTTTAATAAAATTTGTGAAGAAGACTATCCTGAAAAAATTATGTAGATTTGAGTAGAAGAGTCTTAAGTCAGACGTGAGCGGCCAGGGCTAGGGTGCTCTTGGAGGGGAGGGGAAGTGGTGGCTCCCCATCCCCAGGCTTGGAAGCGCTGCGCCTGTGCCCAGGTCTCAGAGGCTGAAGAGCCCTTGGCCTCCTGTGAATTGTTCCTGGGCATAGGGCACTGACCACCTGCTGATACCAATTATGTGGGAACCCTCCTCCTTCTCCAGCCCTTTCAGAAAGACGGAGCATCTCTGCTGACTCTGGTGGTCTCTCTTCCAGAACTAAGCTGTGCTCCCAGCTCCCATCTTCACGGTAACGCCTCTCTCCTTCCTCCTCCATAGCCTGGAAGAGGCACCAAGCTCTTACAGAGCCAGGTCCCTGCACTTTGTTTTTTAATCAGGTTAAGAGCTTACTCTTCATTTCCTGTCTGTTGTGGACAACTACATCCAAAGAGCGCTCTTCCTCCGCACTTCTTTGGGAGCACATGTGATACCGCGGCCCCTCAGATGGAAGACAGCCTGAACCACAGATCACTTCTGAAACCCAGAAAGCAGGCATCATGCCTCTGGTTAAGTTGGACTAGAATGGGGGAAAGTGATAAACTCATCAATCTTGGGTCTCAGGAAAGCCTGTCTTAAACTTTATTTATGTAAGACACCCACACCAGTAGCACCTCCTGTTCCAGGCTCACACCTCAGCCTGATCCTATCTGCCAGCTGAGATCCCACCACCCCGGGGCAGGTGAGGAGGATGTCACCCGAGAGCTGAGGGTGGCAGGCCAGAGCGTGATGTGCTCACCTACAAGGTGAGGGCAGAGAAGGTCAGAGCTAGCTGATGGCACCCAGTGCCCAGCACCTCTTCTAGGGATACGTGGATTGACCCAGCTGCCCACTGACCTTCTGGGCCTGGGAGCTGCAGACTCCTCACCTCCTTTAGCACATGGTATGTGGGGGTGTGGGCCTCGCACGAGCCACCATGTGTCTTTGTGCAAATAAAGAGCAAGGCAGCATCAGCAGGGCAGGGTGTTCAGCCGCATCCACGGAACCTCTTGGGCCCCTGTGATCCACGTGGGCTTACATCTGAACAGCAGTCCAGGGTCAGGGTGGCTGCACCCAGAGCTACGAAGAGAAGCAGACCCTCTGGACACCCTGCGGGCGGGGGGGCGAGGAAGGGCTGGAGCCCGTGACTGCCAACGCTGGCTGCAGATACCTTTGTTATTAACTGAATTGGAGTTACAGAGCTGGCGCCCTCAGGAGGACCACCTTGCACAGGGGGCATTGCCAGTGCACACCAATAAGAACCACATGCAAGCATGTGCATGCACACACGCACACACAAGTGCACATGCATGGTGCCAGGTGCTCTTTTTGTTATATAAACAGGCATTCCAATTCCCCCCCCCCCTTAACAAGAATAAATGGCAGTTTTTGCACAGTTCCAATTTTTTCTACACACCACCATCCATTTGTTCATTGATGGGGATGTGACAGGCACAGTACCAGGCACTGGGCACAGTTGAGTTGGGGTCCAAGGAGGAGCAGGTGGGCACCTGCGCCTGTGTGCTCATGCAGAGCAGGTGTGGTGAGTGTGCGCATTGTGATCGCCTCACATCAGCTGGGCACACCTGGGCTGGCCTTCCTCAGTTCCTGGCACAGTCCTCCGTCCTACCTCGTCCACAGAGCCAGGTTGCTTTCTGACGAGGGTGCTGGTGTTACTTTAAAATGTTTCTCTTTGTACAAGAAGCCCCTTTGTGTTTCCACTACACAGAAGTGCTTTCTTCAAACGAGCAATTTCTTTAAAAGCATAGAGATTCATGATTCTCACCTGCTATTACTCTGGACTGGCAGGGAACAGTTAAAAAACAACGCTTATACACTTGCTAGTGGGAAATAGCGTGGTGTCAAAACAAAGCAGAGGAAGTTCTTTTATCTTAGAGTTTAGCATGAACTTTGAACCCATATAAGCCTCAAAGGGCAGCCCAGAATCGTCACCGGTGGGTCTTTCATATTACATTGTTTGAAGGGAGGCCACTTTCCAAAGGTTTAACACTCTTGTACACTGGAAATGTGGGGGAGATCTACATTTTTATTTTCTATGCTTCTTTTTTGAGAGAGAAAGATTATGCATCCTGTTACTGACATGGTCCCAGGTTTTGCTGTCATTCTTAAAGGTAGCGTGAAACCATTACAGGGCTTAGCAGAAAATAATGTGTCTTGCTGTCCAATGCATTCTTACTATAAGAAATCAGTGAAACTTCCTGCAACTTGTAAATGGAGGGCCTTCTAGGATGAGTCCCTTGATGGGGAAGACATCCCAGCAAAGCCAGAGCTGGGCCTGTTCATCAAATTGAACCTTCCCATGTTCCACTGCTCCCTCCCCATAGCTAGTATATGACTCTAGAAGCTGTTTAAAAAAACACCTTGCTGGATCGTATGAACGATGATGCATTTTCATATTGTAGGACCATAAGCAATGGAACCATTTTCTGTGGGGAGGAAGAAAGTGTGAGCTCATTCTACCAGGAGGTGTGCGCCTGCACAGCTCTTCCTGCTGGTCTGCAAACACTCAGCGGCTGAAATGACTTGAAATGGTCTTGTTTGTAAAGAAAGATCGGGTACATGCAATGTTTTCTTATATCAGAATTACTGTGGTTCACGTCTTCATCTTTGTTAATTCAATGTTCCAAAAAAATCTCCTTGCAATATTCAGATTTTATTTGTTTGAGATTAAGTATGACGTAAACCAAAAGCATGTCATATTGTATGTGTCCAAAGTCTTACTTATATAGCGCCTGGGGCTCCTGGAAGCCCTTCTACCTCCGAGCTACACTCCCAGACCTATTTTATACTTTTTAAAAAAATTTTGGAAACAGGGTCTCTTAAGCCAGCGCGGCTGGCTTCGAACCTGCGCGATCTTCCTGTCTCTGCCTCCCAAGCGCAGGGATTACAAGTGTGCGCCACCACGTCTGGCTATTTTACTTATGTAGTTTTTGAGGTAAGATCTCACTATGTTGCCCAGGCTGGCAATGAGCTTCTGGGCTCAGGCCTCCTGCCTCAGCCTTTTGAATGGCTGGGGCCACAGGTGCCCAGAGCCACACCCACATCAATCCAATGTTTTGCTTCTTAATTCAGACCTTCTCCCATGCTCACTTCTGCTTGGCCATCTCACATCAACTTAATTGACACAAGCTTTGGCAAAATGGCCATTGATCCACAGGATAGTTTGAGGGGCAGGGAAAAGATGCCCCCGTCATTTTGTTTCAGGGATACTAGCCATCTTGGCCACCAAGGACTGGGCTGGTGTTACCATCCAAGATGACGTGAGTTTTATCATTTTGGCTGTGCCTCATGTCCTTTGCCTAAATAATCATCTGATTATAAAGATAGGGTTTAGGGGTGAAGAGCCACATGCTTCAAAGTGGAATTCTCTCCTCACTGCCTGTTAGGGCTCACCCGTAGATTTGCTGCATTGCCCTCCACGAGTTATTCTGTATTAGAAAAATATTTCCATGGCTGGAAATTGTTAGCCCCCAGTTGGGGCTGTTTCTTTACCATGGTTTTATGTGATTTTATTTTATTTTCAAAATGTCTGTTTATATTATGCATGAAATCATTCCGTTTGCC